>NW_020170382.1:2322715-2382243 GCF_000524195.1 Echinococcus granulosus | reverse complement strand
GTCACGACGCAATTGAATTGTTTCGAAATTCATAAAATTTATCCCTCGCAACGCACCTTTTATAGGTGGACACGCCGATTCTGACCACCACGGATTGCGAGGGCGCCGGAGAGACCTTCCTTGTAAAATCATCTTCCACGACGGAGAAGGATCAGGTTGCAGCACCCCTACACCTCACCGTTAGCGCGCAACTCCATTTGGAGGCACTGGCCCTGGGCATGAGCAAGGTAGGTGAGTCAACTTCTAGGATGCGGCATGGTTATCTCACAAATTATTTGAATTGCAAGGTTTCTTGTGGAGAGTTTAGTCATTGTTGCGGTGACTTAGGATGCAGAATAGTGCCTTCTTCTTTTAGGTTTCCTTGGTCCTATTGTGTTTATCTTCTAGTGTCACCCGCATGCTTGAAAATAAACCACGTCCTAGATCACTGGGTACCAAGTGCTCCATTTCCTTCACTTTGAAGTTTGCTGTTCCATTCTTTTCATGCTTCACATTGACTATTCCTTGTTTCTATGTTTATTGATGTTTCAAGTGTTTCGGTTTATAATATTTTTCCTTAACAATTATCCTTCTAGCGGTTTTTGTGAAATTGAAGGTGATTTGTGTTTTTTTTTTTCGAGTCAATATTGCATTATGAAAAAAACACCGTCTCTGAAGGCATGGCTAACGGATATAAAGGTTTTTGAGAGGTTCTGACCTGGCGCTTTTAATTTGCGTACTTAGTTCATAGGAGTTGACAGGTGAGCTCAATGCGGACAATGATGCCCTGAATGGTGGGGTGGAGACAAATCATTCTAATACTACTCATGAGTTAGCAGCCAGTTTTAGCCTGGTTTCTGTTTCGGCAGCGTTGTCCTATTTTACACAAAACTGGTCGGAAAGGCGAATTGGGCAAGTAGTTGTCACGAGAAATCGTCACTGCATTCTCCAGATTTTACAACTAACTACCACCAGGAAAATGTTTATTTTTTAAATGGGATCTGTAGGATGCCCTTCACGTTTTCGGCGACCCCAGCCAACTTGTTGGTGGCTGTGTAAAAACTGTTAAAGTTATAAAAGTGATTTGATTGTTAGGACACCTTTGGGTTTAAACACTATTTGTGTACACAATTTAGCACTGTTCAAATTCGACGCCAAAAATTCCATGTTAACCGACCGGATTGTGATCCCTTAGCGGTTTAAGTCGAATGGCATTCACTCAATGCGACTGTCAGAAGCTTCTTTGTGAAATATTATGAGGCTTGTTTGGACATGCAGTGAGCACCATGAGGTACGGTTTTATTTTCGACCTCCAGAAAGGCCGCAATCGCCACTTTATGTAACGGTCACCGAAAGTCACTTTCAGGGTACAGGTTTTCATGTGTTTTCAGTCTATACTTTTAATTCTAACCTCTCATTCCCACTTCGTAGCATCATTTTTATGAGCTAGTCGTCATTATGGACTGTTACTGTTGTGGACAACTTTCCCAGAACCTCCATGAAACGTAAATCTTGAAATCTGTCCTTCGAGTTTAGGCAATTGAAATTCTGGGTTTCGAATCTGATCTTGGGAATATGCGCGGGGGGAGGGTTTCACTGCCTACCGGAAATTCCATTGATGTTATTAATCCTACCTATGAACTCACTGACCTAAAGACCTGCTGTGTATCACTTTCAATCAGCATTGATCAGGGTTTATAACCAAAACTTACTTCTGCCGTTTTTTTTGCCAGTCTACAAAGTTGTCTTCATGTTTTGCGATAAGTGAAAGCAAAGCATTGTGAGCAATCTTTCATTTGAAAGGACGAAGTGTCATAACGATAACAGCGACGGTGAATGGTTCTAGCTACCAAATAGGAACAGATAGTGAAAAAAAGTGAACCCAGGCCTTCAGGAATTGGCACTTTGATTTGTGACCTAGAGCGATTTGTGTGACTGCTTGCTTCCCTCTTTATGTTTTTATTTTAGCCTATCGTTTTACGGGCTTCAAAAACCATTCAACATGACGACTGTTTTTACACATATCGCTAAGGTTGTAGATTTTCTATCCTTTTGCATTTTCATCATGGAACCGCAATTGCTTTTGATTAGGGGGCTCTTGACCTTTGATACCATATACTAGCATATCTTACCCTGCTGCCTGTTTTGTTTGCAAATCATCTCTTTCTTGACTTATTTTTTGATGACTTTCTTCTGCACCATCACTGCAGTACCACCTGGAAAAGGACTATACCATTACACTTTTTGGAATTTTCCTGTTTCATTTTCCTCTCTATTCAGATCGTTAAAACCACAGACCGCCATTTTTAAGGTCGATGCTATGAGGGTGTAAGGCACCTTGATGTGGTCCATCTTCACGTCAAAGTGAAGTGGATTTGGGTTTTTAATCGGCTGTCGCCTTTTCTTCTATGCGTGCCACTTCAGCTGCGTTAAAGGTAACCCCTCCTGATCTTGCTGGAGCCTTTCACTGCAAATGGTGACATTGATTTGCAACTGCAGTCCAAATCTTCACCTTTTTGATTGTCTAAATATTTAATGTGGCTCACGACATTCGAAGTACACGACTCTTGTGCCTAGTGAACTGGCCCAGTGAAATTCAATTTCCATTTAAGCTTCGTCTGCAGTTGTGAATAAATCTTCGGTTCTTGGCTTTGCATGTGTGCGAGAAGGATTTAAACTTACCCACTGTGGTTTCAATCAGCCATTACGAAAGAATGCCTTAAAAGTTTTTTTACAGATAAGGATGTGCGTCACTGTCCAAAAGGCATTAGTATGATTTTACTCCAAAGGAACGTACTTTTACGCCTAATCGTGGGTGGGAATTCGATGCAACAAAAGCTTTAAAAGGTGAATCCTAAATGTTCAAAAAGGTGTAGCTGTTTGGGAAGCGGTAACTTTATCTTGTTTGGTCTTTTATGCGCTAAGGTGACATAGGATCAGTGGAAAGCACTGCTGTCTTTTTACCTCTACGTGCTACCTGATCTTTGGACTGTCATTAAAAAAATTCACTATTTTATGGATCTTTGGAACGGAAGCCCAAATTGTTTAACTTTGTTCAAAGTTAAGGCTTTCCCACCGCTTTTAACTTACGGACATTTAGGTCACCAGTTAGTTCTTGGGGTAGAAAAGTGTTGAGTGATGTAAACTGCTAGAGAGTGGGGAGTTTTTGGAAGGGAATGAAGCAGTTTCTAGTAATTAATTTCTTTCAAGTGATAGTTTATCCACTGACCAGTTGAAGACAGAAATTGATGCAAAATTTATAGAAGGGATATCATTTATGAAATTGGGGTTTTTACCCCCTAGGTGTACACGCTAAGTCCAACATTTCGAGCGGAGCCCTCGCATTCGCGCCTCCACTTGGCCGAGTTCCTGATGCTGGAGGCAGAGTCAGTTACTATGACGACTGTAGACGCCCTCTGCGACGAGATAGAAAGCATTGTGCGCGATATCGCATCCCCTTACCTCGATTTGCTGTCCACCATCTCGCAAAACGTGAGTTTGTTGTATCTAGACAATTTCTTTGGGTGTCCAAGAAGTGTGAAACCTAAGAACTTCAAAAAATTGTTTCAGAGGCACGCATGCTTGGCGCAATCCTGTGTTCAATTACAGTAGACGCCATGTGCTGGAGTCTTGTCGATAATCTTTTAGTGGTCTAACTAGGTTCCTCGTCTCAGTTCTTGATCGGTGCTAATGCCCATTTGTGCTGGTTTCCAAACGTGTAATGGAAGTTGCGTTAAGGTCTTGTCCTGGTGAGTTGAAGCAGTGAATAAGGTATAATAGTTGGCACAATTTTGTAAGTATCATGTGTCTCAGGCAATAATTACACGAATGAGTAGCCACGAGCATAGCAGGTTGTAACGACTAAATACGTTTGATAATATTACAATGAATAAAGCCTTTAAGGGCTACAATCCCTTACTTCATTACGAAAGGAGTCGCAGTGAGTGGATTTATGGAAAGATAACTGTGACTAGAAGTAGATAACATCATCACTCTGACCAAACTTGGAGCTCAAACAACGAAGGTGAAAGTCAACCTTGTAAATAACCTAATGTTGCATAATACCATGAAATAACAAAGTTTGATATCAATTTCTGAAGAAAGATGTCCTTGTTTCATTCTACTTTTGTAATTATCGGAGAACAAATGACGTTTTAGCGCAGCGCCCTGTTTGCGCAGTGGTCGAACAGGAGAAATCTTGTAATTATGCAGCAGAAAAATCAAAATGATCATGAAAATTAAGGATTGAGAAGTAGAGTACCGCTTGTCATAATTATCTTGAATCCCGAAAAACTGTCACTGCTGAAAGGAATGTTGTGGGCAATAGTAGGTTAATTTAGGTTGATTTGCTTAAGGAGTGAATTGGTAAAAGGGCTTTTAATACGATTTTCTTATCAGACTTCGAAGTAATAAACATGTGAAGCATATTGTGTAGCAGTTCATGATAACTAATTGCACCAAGTTGTATCCATAAACGGTCTGGTTGGGTTTAGAACAGTGCCATTGTCGTAGATTATTATTGGTCTGACAGAAATTATATCCGCTTTTATTTTTTAAGCAGCAGTCGAATTAGTCAAAAAAACTAATGACAATTGTCGTCAGATAAGAAAAGCAAACTACTTTTTGGCTGCGGTGGTCTACTTACTCTCGGAGACCCTAAGTGCACACGTATTGAGCGAAATCATGATATTTAGTTTTAAAAAGGATAGAAGCTGTGCCCTGGTTTGGTACTCCTTGCAAAAGTGTGGGAAAAAACGCACTTTTTACGTTCTTTATTCCCATGTTTACTTAACAATAAGCGACTAGAAGCCTGATAAAAAATACTACCATGGCCGGTGTAGCGAGATCATGAAATTTAATGTTGCTGAGCATGGACCCTAATTTTTAGTTACCCTTAGTTTTGCTGCACAATTAATTGGTCAATATAATGCTCCTGGGCATTTCTATCAGCTTTGTGATAGCTGCAAAATCCAACATTCCAAAAGACCAGGTAGGTGATATCGCTCATAAAATAAATGCTGTGACTTCTATGCAAATCCGCTGGCAGCTTTAGGAGCCACAATTTCTTTTGCAGTCCGAAGATGCGATTGGATGCAACATACACTAGATAATTTCAATTAGAATGCAATTAATATTGTGGCGTTTCCAGGGTCGATTTTGTTTTCGAGTGGTTTATGTGAGATGGTCACAACATTGTCATGTTTGCGTTCTACTGATTTAAGTCAAATTAGACGTTATAGGGGCTCTACCACCACTTTAAATAGTTTGATAAACTCACAGTAAGTAGTTATTCATGTTTCGATTCCGATGGTATTTTTTCGCTCATTTTACCGCATGTGAAATGGGTGTTTAGTGTTCAGCTGTCTTCGGAACAGCAATATTTAGGTAGTATCATGGAGCACACAATTTAATTCTAGGTGAGGGAAATGTGTTCTTCGAAAATGCTTCCATTATGGCAGTTTTCACGTAGTTATGCTGTTTTGTTTACTACAATTAAGGTTTTTGCCAACTTGACCCTACCTACTGATTGTCCTATAAGTAGGCACGAATCCGACTTTAAGACTGTAGTCCTGCGTAATCGCCCCTCAAAAAAGCGCCTTAACATGGTCGCCCTACATGAATTAGGCCCACTTTCAATCAGTAAAGCCTTCCTTTATTACCCTTCCAACTTAAAAAAATCAGGATCTGCATCACATTCTCTCCTATCTCTCTGAGACGCCGGGCGCAGTGAGTCCCTCGGAGCACCTTAAGACCCTCCAGTCCGTACTCAGCCGCCCATTCACGCGAATGACCTTCCATGAGGCCCTTGACTATCTGGAGCGTCACGGCAAGCGGAACTCCACCACCAACACCGAAGTTAGTGGCTTCAACAAGGAGGAGGAGCAGGCACTGTGCGTCACTGTCGGCGGTGGCGTCTTTGTAACCGACTTTCCCGCCGCGCAAAAGCCCTTCTACTGTGCACAATCACTCACCTCGAAAAACACCGAGCCTTCGGTGGCTGCAGTTGACTTGCTGATTCCTGGTGTAGGAGAATTGGTGGGCGGATCGGTGAGAGAGTCGCAGAAGGAGGTGCTGTTGACACGAATGCCCGGTGGTGAGACGGGAGCGTTGGGGTGGTATGCGAACCTTCGAGGGCATGGTGGTGCTCCACATGGAGGGTTTGGTCTGGGATTCGACCGGCTTCTGTTATGGTTATTGGGTGTCTACAACATTCGTGACACGGTAACATTCCCCAGGGAGATTGGGAAGATGTACCTCTAGTCTAAACTTTCCCGTCTACGTTTGCTGATGTCTCCACCCGTTAGTAATCAGCTTATATCGACAATCTATACATTATGATTATGAGATCTTACTTCTTCACCCATCGGTGTTGGAGCATTACTCTTTAGTGTTTCTTTGGGGAGAGAGCAAGGCAAGGCAAGCTTCAGGAAGATTCCCCCCTCTAACATCCGTGCATTTATGTCGACAGACCACATCAATCTATCCTTATTTGTGTCAAATTGGAAAAAAAAGTGGTGAGATTAGTTGAATTCAGCTGCCAAATCGTGCATATTTTGGAGCTAATGTATTTGATCTTATGGGGTCGTGTCTACTCCATCTCTTGACATCTGCGTGATTCAATTTCAAGGCTAAAATCGTCTGCTTTAATGGGATTTCCAATATCATGTCGCGAGGGCACTCTCTCGTGCCCTTCGTTCTTATGCTTTTCATAAGCTCACTCAAGATTCAAATATTACAGAAAGAGGAGGAATTCGCTTAAAGACATGGCTATTGATGTTGCGCGTCTTTAATTACTAATTTAAGGCCAAGAGTATTCACGACTAAAATGCTTTTACGATGGAACTTCCTGCAGTTGCAAGTGATTGACGATTTCTTAGCCCCCTAAAACCCACTTATTAATATGGGTGTTTGAAACTTTGTTCCATTTTGATGGGAATGAAAGCTCAAGAGCTTTACTGCTTTATTGTACACTTCCTTAACTAGTCGTATTTTGCACGGAACGAGCTCACATTTTAAGGAAAAATTCATTCGCCCGCCTTCTTCGAAGGGCAGTACAGAAGCATCGAGGACGACATTTTACCCATGGAGAAAATTGCAGGCTTCCATTTAAGTTATTGGTTCTTACATTTAAATGGTACTAAGTGCTTTTTTGCTTTTTTCTTCAGAATCAGCTAGGTTGTATTTCAACGTGTCGAAGCAATTAGACCTAATCAGTAAACATATTTCATACTAGAGATAGGTTTCTTATTCATTCGATGCTGGTGTTTTCGCACGGTCACCTCCAGTAAAATCGCCATTCTTTTTTTCCTTCAACGCACAACTCCAAAAGGACACAGTGAGATGAGCTTTCATGGTTGATTTTCTTTGAAATCGGAAACACTACTTTTTACCTCGGCTTTTTACTGTTATTACTATTTATAGAACATCTCTCTCAGTCCCTGTAGTTTTTGGCAAGCGGCTATTTAAGAGAGTATTGTCTATAGCTCATTTATGGTAGAATGACATTGTTAAAAAGCTCTTAGTTTTTAAGGTAGCAAACCGATGGGCGTTGTATCTATTAAAACCCTATGGCCTGTGTATTGCCGGATTACCTTGTGCTATTCTCACTGTGGCGACTGCGTTCCCCCTGAAAACGGGTTGTGAGATGACCTGCGCGCGGACCAACCTAGTGCTGGTAATCCATCACCAAAATGAGTTGATTTCGACAAGAACATGTCGGACTCATAATTTATTGGCAAGAGACGCTTTGCTAAGTGAATTTAAGCATTAAACGAAAAACAGCATAGCCAGCGTGTCCTAAAGAGTTCATTACTTATGTTAAATGATTAGTGCTAAGGATTTGCAATGTGTGCTGGGCAAAAGGTGGGCTAATCTGCAAAAACATTTATGTAACTAGTGAAAAGTCGCGATTTCAGTGAACGAAAAATGGAAGTAAAATATTCGTTTACATGTCTGAGGATGTCAATACCCATTTGAAGAAGTTTGATATGAAGAAAGGACCCGAAATGTTACTCGATTACTACAACCGGCACTTTCCTCAATTCCTTTGGAATTAAACTAGTATTCTTAAGTCCTTAAATAAAGCCTGAAAAGAATGTATACCTAGGGGAGCGATTACGAACTTTCTAATAAATACTGTGTCACTAAGGCGCTCAGTCAGCATTCATTCGCCAGTCGGCCCGGCTTTCAGGCAATGCCAGTAACCCCAAGCCCTACTGTACGTGGCTAAAAATATTCTGTCCCCTTTCCTCTTCAGGGGAGTCTCAAGACGCTGCAATGGTGGCAGCGGAAGGCGAACACGATCTTAAAGGATTTCTACCTTGATTTATTCCTGAATACTAAACTTTAAAGGAACGGAAGACGGTTATGTGCTACTGACGGGAGGATCGGCGACGGCCCATATTGAAAGGGCTGAAAATGACGCCCTCCTTCGATAACTGCCCCAGTAGTCTTGTGATCCGCAGAAAAGCTATTAACAGTGGGAGCGACGCCAGCCATGAACCATCTAGAAAGGTTACGTCACGGAACTGCTCACCATTTCCGTATAGAGATGCAACTGAAGTGAATACGAGACAACTCCTCCACTTCTTAAATAGGTGGATAGAACCTGGAGATATGGCTGGGCAGTACTTTAGTGAGAACAACGTGACAAGGAGGAATAGGCGTCAAACATTGCTTCTACGGAACTATGCTAGCATGTCTTTTGTTACGTGGCCCTGCTTTTAATCCAGTGTCTCTGCCACTAACGATGGACACGAGTGATGGCCAGCCCATCTTTTCTTCCTCCAGTATGGTTCCCCAACAGGAAGAAACTCCAGATCCGGTAGAATTTCCGTGAGGGACATGTACTAATCAGTTGCATGGAAATTCGATGACTGGAGCTGTTGGTTGGTGGGTATTTCTCTTACAGCTGACATGGAGTTGGACCAAGGGGATCGATGAAGACGATGCTCAAAATAGGCGGGGGGCTATGTGGTAACACTTTGTTTGTTAAACTCTAGTTCTCGATGAGGGGCCGCTTGAGTACACCAGCACCGCACCTTTGCCGAGTGGCCCGGGCTTTGAGCCATGTCAGTAGCCCCGATTCCCGCTCTGTCGACAGTGCACATTCAGCTCGCATATTATTTTTTTTTCCTGCTCAATTTAATCTCCGGGCTCTGCTTAGGGAAAGCTGAGGTGGATGAAAAGCATGTTGTCAGGCAAGAGCATAATCGACAGTGCTGAAACGTGGCTAGCTTATCGAAAATAAGAGGTATTCGACAGTGGCCATGAGTAGGGTTTTATTTCCATATTCATGCTTGCGTGGCAGCTCAGAGATCAATTAAATTACCAAAACGACAAGTAGAAGACATGTTTTTTTTTAACGAATTGTATGTGGCGAATTAAAACCTGTCTTATAGTGGGTAAACATGATTAAATGTTGCGTAGATGAAAATTAGTTTTAATTCATCGATGCAGGAAAATAACTTAACGCCACCAGATTTGTACAAATTCAAAGAGGTAGATTTGTGTAAGTTGCGTTATTCTTACAGATAACAGATTAAAAGAGTAGCACTGAAAGGGATAGTGCAGGTCATTTATCGCTAGCGAGTCCATTAATTGCTCATTGAAGTGGACCAAGTCGAGGCTACCCACGATGGGGTCATTTATTTGATAGATTTGTTCTTAATAAATAGCTCAAAGAAATTATTACATGTGGGTTTTACAAACTAGGGTTGTATTCCTACTCTTAACTAGAAGTGATTCATCTCAAACACTAAATAGCAAGCTTGATTTGCATGAGGTTTGACAGTTCCATTGAAATCTATTGACAAATCTACTGTTTGTCACTCAGCCTTTACAGCAGAGATCTATTCGACTAAGCAGAATAAGTGGATTTTAATCAGAAAAATCAATGCATGTTTGTGACTTTTGAACTTAGCGACATGTTTTTAAAATCTGTCCGAAAGTGCTCTTTTATCCTGGCTTGTGAAGTTTTGCAAGGCTAATACTATTTTCTTGTCGTCCTATCTGGCTCAAAAAACCTTTTGCCACTGAAAATTTCGATATCATTCTAGGGAACTTAATGTTTTTTAACGTTCTATCTGCATCTGCAAAGCTGAACACGTTAAAATCTGTACTCTGATATTAATTTACCATTTTAGATTTCATTAAAGACTCCCCATCTGTTCAATTCAAGTGCTTTAGAAGCACTGCGACCTAATCGATTTTAAAATATTATTTTGATGAGAGGGTTTTATATTCCCCCTTAGCATAATCATCATTAAATTACTTCATCTATTGAATAGCCCATACGTTACTACTGGCAGTGGCGGAGAAAGGATTCCAAGTTGAGTATCAGTTTCATTTGCCGCTAGTCCATTTCTGTTTAGCTGATTACTAGTAATGGAGACGAACCGTCCTTTACGTAGAGGTTCATGAGCGAGTTAATTAGTACACGGGAACTAGTTTGCAAACTAACAATTCCGTATCCTCCCAATTCAACGACTGTTGGGTGCCTTGTAGTAGCGGCAAAATGCCGCGACCACCAATCGTGGTGTGCTACATTTGCCACCGTGAATTCGGCACCGCCTCCATCGGAATTCACGAGAAGAGTTGTCTCAAAAAGTGGCGCGATGCTAATAATAAGCTACCACCCTCTGAGCGTCTTCCTGAGCCCATCAAGCCAACCACTTTTCCCTCCCCCTCTCCGGATACCCAAGTCGCCTCCGACACCACCGTGGGTTTCGTGGACAATCGGCAGATCAAAACCACCGGCCAAGACCCCAACGTCGAGGCCTACAACGCTGCCGCCGCACAGACCAAAACCCTCGCCACCTGTCCCAAATGTAGTCGTCACTTTGCACCCGACCGACTGAAGGTGCACCAGGCGCATTGCAAACCCCCACCCAAACTCGCTCGCCGACACACATATGAGGCGCGCAGACCCGATGTGGAGGTTCATCTGCTCCGCACTCCCCTGGGCGGCAAAACCTCTGTCCCCAAGACTTCCATTAAACGAGCGACCAGTAGCAAGGAGGGCCTTATCGCGTGCAAAATCTGCGGCAGAACCTTCGCTTCCGGTCGAATCGAGCGTCACCAGGCCGCGTGTCGCGCCACACCCGTAAAGCCACCCTCCTTTAAGTCCAAACCGACGGGACGCAGACGTTCAACCTCGACGAACCGCACGCAGCCGAACCAGGCCACGCCGACTTGCGGTAGCTGTGGTGCCAAAGTAACTGCGGGAGAGAAGTTCTGCGTGCGCTGCGGAACTCCAATACCCCCCATGTGCTCACAGTGTGGTGCCCCTTTGGTCGAGGGGGCAAAATTTTGTGCTCACTGTGGTCGACCAGTTCAGGCAAACAAAAATAACGCCAATCTGATGAAGACTCGAGCCTTGTTCGCGACTCTACGGTGCAAGAGGCCAACTGGTTCCCGATGACGAACTTATTGCCTTGTATTGTTTTGTTTAATCTACTTTTAACCCCTAACTTCACAAGTACTTACTTCACTTAGCGACGGTTGTTCACGATCTCTCTTCAAAAAAGAGGATGACGAATATTCTTTCTAACAGACATTTAGTTCCCTCCATCTACAAAGTGTCATTTTGAGAGAAAGTTCGATGTGATGAAGGAGCACGCTGGTATTCTTTTATTCAAACAGTTTGAATCGGATAGAAACTACATTTCAGCAGTGCTGAAAGATGAGTTAGCACCTGGGACAGCTTCCAGAGTCATCGGTTGCAGAGTGGTAGCTGGAGAAGCGGCAGCACTGCTAGGCGGGGATTCGCCCTCCCGTTTGCCGTAAGAGTGTTTGTTGAGATTTTCCATCCACTCAAACATGCTACACGATACAGGTTACGGAAAAATATCAGACCTATCGGTTGCATAGTCAATTCAAGCATGTGAGCGGTAACAAAAGGCGAACTTTTCCTTTATGGGGCTGACCCAACAACTTCGCCTCAGGAAAATGAATGCCGAGACGCTGTCAAGTGACAATTTGGAGAAGACTCTACTCGAGAGGATAGGTGCTTTAGAGCTCACTTAAGATGCGCAGCAAACGGCAAACTTAGTAGTTCACAATAAACCTTCTAGTTACCGTGGTTACTCCTACTTTAAGGCCGTCGATCAGCTTACAGTCACCAATGGCCGTCTTAGGTCCCTTTTATCGAACCGAGTTTACTGTATAGCGTCTTCACCTGGTTAGGGTGTGCTGCATACACTTTACTACTTCATTAACATAGTGGATTCATTCTTAAATAAGTGTTTGGAGTTATTTTGTTTTAGAAAAGGATACGAGTTGTCCTCGACTTCGCGCTCCACCATATGTCGAAATATGTATGCCTCCTTGAATTCATCAATTTGCCGCTAAACTTAGACTAAAGCCAAAGCTTTAACCTTCACCTACCTTATACCTCTCCCAGTCAATGGATTGATGGCTTCCATCAGAGCAAAACCGCTTATTGTAGTGGGTATAGTTAACCTGGTCAAGCAGCAGTCCCAATCCCGGTGCCTTTGGGATATCCATCTGTAACCAAAACATTAAAATTTTAGCATTTAATTAAATAAACTTAGCCCACGAGGCTGTAAAACCCACCTTTTCAGCCTTGAATACATTCTCAAATACAGCCTCGGTTGCGCAGCCCTTTACGATAGCGACGACTAAACCTATCATTTTTCGTATCTGGTGAAGCATAAACGACTGTCCCTGGACGGTTATAACTGCGAATTCTCGGTCTCCATCAAGCAGGAAGGGTGGACCACATTCGATCGACATAATATAACGCAAACAGCTTTTATCGTCGGGTGTTCTAATAGGAAAGAAAAAAATAGTGACAAGGCCACAGGGGATACTTGCCTTCTGGAAGTAAAATTGAAAAAATTATGGGTGCCTTTGTAGTGTCGAAACAGCTCGTTTATGCGAGTCAAGGTCTCCGCCGAGAGACGATACCTCCAGCAATTCTCCAAAGTTATACCACCTCCAGAGGAGAAAGCGAAAGTTGGCAAGAGGTACTGGTAGACACGATAGTTGCAGACAGTTTTGGGATTGAACTTCTTTGTTACACGGAAGATATCTAGTGAGAGAATCATATTAGAAGAGTGCTTTTCAACCCACCCAGTATTCTAATTTGATCTGGTAGATGGGAATTTATTTTGTCGATGGACAAGGTGTCTATTGGCAACTTCGCAGCACACACTTGACCAGCGGCTGACACATTTTTATCGGTCTTTGAAGCGCGTTGAAAATGAATCTGAACAATTTTGATAGAATTACGACATTGGGAAAAAGACAACAAATACGAGAATTGTTGCAACTAACCATCGACGGGGTCTTCATGTGTTCTTCCAAAATATACCCAGAGTTATAGAGTGCAGACATTAACTCGCCTTCTATCGTCCGAAATCCTTCATTTCTACAGAAGTCCAAGTACGCAGCTTTGGTTTCGAGCACTTCAAAGGAAGCACACTTTAGGAAAAACCACTCACCTTTGCATTCCAAAATAACCTGTACCCGAGTACATCATGAGCATTGCACAGTTACGAAACCCACGTGCACTACTATTTACAACTTGGTCGAATTTTGCGACCTTTGCACTATGAGAGATTTCACCATCAGGTTGCTCGTGACGTTTCATCGCAGATATGACGTGTCTAGCTCTCTTGAATGACTGCGACAGAATGCTTAAAATATACCGGATCCCTAAGGGCATATATTGTCTAATCACGGAGACCTAGCTCCTTTTCACGCTTTTCTTTTTCTAAAAGTGCTTCAGCGTACTCTTTTCGTTGAAGTTTGTAAATCCTGTTACCAAAGAGGTAGTGCTTGCCAAGTTTGCAAAGTATGTAACCAGTTAATCCAACCCCACCGAAAAACGATAAAAGAACAAATGACTTGAAGCTTATATCACGTATTCGACTGGAAAGGCTAGGACGATAAGCGCGAGGATGACCTGGCATAATCACAGCGACATCACACACCGATACCTTAACCACTGACCAATGGGTTCAGTAGCTCATTTTGATTAATCACATGTTTAGAGCGCCAAAGTTAAAAACTTTTTTATTACCTAAAATTCAAGGACAGAAAAATTAGGCTACATCTATGAAGTACACTAGCCGTTACTTAACATATATTTACTGTGTCTACACTGCTTAAGTTCCTTTTAAAATACATGCATGGTGATTTTTAGACGTTATTTTAGGTCTGGGATATCCTTTTAATTGTCAAATGCTTGCCTAAAATTTGAAAACCTGTAACTGAATAGGTCTAGCTATATCATTGCACTACGAACTCGATGAAAAGCAACATATCAACCAATGTCGCAATCATACTCAAACAGCCTTGCATCCAAGCCGAAAGTAATAGCTGAGGTGGCCAACTAGTTCACGTGATTAGAGATATAAAATCACTGCAACACATTATTAGGCAATATCTTTATACGCGCGTTTTACTAAACTGCAATAAAGAGTCACTTATTATTTGTTTTTAAAGCACAGGGATTTACATTAAAATAATTGACACCGTGGCACACTGAGTTGCTCCTAAGCTTGTAAGAAGTCATGGCACGCTGAGAGAAGACGTATGACGGAGGTGTGGGAGAACTGAGAAGCTACTGTCATGGCCCCGTGATCATTACGCCGAGCAATTGTACAATGGCGGAGCCTTAGGTGCCCGTGAAGCCAAATCGCAAATTTAAACCCTCCAAGCATTTCAAATACACCCTAGGCATTAGAAAAATAGAGCCATTTTTATACCAATAATATTCATTCAGATGGGGATATAACCCTGAGGCGCCGAAGACCTACTATACCATACGCACTTTGCGCCCCTTGTTTTTATCATAATGTAAGGTAGTAAACGTACTCGATAACCGGAAGAAGTTTGGTCCGGACCCCCTACCCTGGGTTGCGTAATTCGCCCATGACCCACTCATAGGCTTGTCCCCATAATCCGTAAGGATCAATGAGGCCATTAGGAGCAGCTTAATCTGAGAAAACAGCGAGGTTAAGGAGCAGTATAGAGCACAAGCTTAGTTTTCGTAAAATCACCCCGTTAACTAACACCGTGACCCATTTCGAGCACGACAGGGCCCCCTCGATCAATTCCCCCAGAAGAACTCCCAACCTTACACCCGCAGGATATTACTGCCTCTCAATGGAAGTGAGACATACAGTGGTAGGACATAATTGCATTTTCTTTCAAATGTCTATCAATAATTCCGTCTGACAATTGCATTCATGCAAAAATAGCAAACGCAGAATAGATGGGAAAAATTGGGGGTGGAGCTAGTCGCTGACTCAACTAATCTGCCCTCCAAGCATGGAGTATCGATCGACATTGGAGAGAGGCTGTTTGACAGACGCCTCGGCAGCTACCGCTGTCGTCTTTTCATCCTCGGTTAAGGGAGAGGGAGGCGACGGCCGCGAGGCATTCTTCATCCCCTCCTCTACCTTAGAAGCCGGGGAATTCACCACTGTCGCCGCTGCCTTCCCCCCTTTCGCATCCGTCGCAGCCACCTCCTCGTCGCAAAGAAGATCCACATCTACTGCATCTTCCAGATGTGCCGTCTCGTCGTTGAGGGTAGAGCTCAGCTGCTCCAGGATCAACAAACTCGATGTTTCGTTCTCCGTGTGCAATCGACGGCGCGAAGTGAAGTGTACGTGCTTTTCCGCAACTTCACCAGCCATAGTCGATGCTTCTTTACGACTACTTGGAGAGGTTGGTGATTGCAGCGATTGCTCTTGCGGTTGCGCAGATATCGAGGCGACATCGTCCAGACTGAAGCACCGTCGTCGGCGGTGACTGCGGTGGATATGGGAAGGAAGCCGCATGCGATAGGGTATGGTCTTCCAAGATGAAGTAGATAACGGAACAAGAGGGGAATCTGAGGTGGGATGGTGTGGCTCTTGGCGTTGCTGGTGGCTGGGGATTGGCTCATAAAGTGACGAGGTGAAGGAGTAGGAGGTGGTACTGCAGGGCGATAGGCCCAGTTGATTGGGCGAATCCAGCGTGCCTGCTCGTTTTGGGGAGGTGGAGGGCGAGGGCAATTCTATAAAACTCACCAGAAAGAAAGAAACGCTTGCAACAACAACATGGGATGTAGGGAATGTACTGATCAAATCACGAGAAGACAGCACAGGATGGTGTAGTTTCGTGGCGATAAAAGCGTAAAAAAAATAAACGTAAACGGACGTGGGACTGAGACCTGAGGCCTGAGTAAATTGTTGGCGAATCCAGGAGCAGAGATAAAAGGGAAGAAATGCGTACGCACATGAAGATAGGTACTCAACAACGATAGCAAGCTGAGAAAGTGCACGACGTACGGACAATCCTCCTATGGCAGACCTGCATATCATCGGCATCCATGAGAATGTGTCGAAAACGGGCCTCTTTATCCGACGGTGGCGTCTTCAAAAAGCTCCTCTGCCGTAACCACCCCGCAGATGTGTCGGTGGAGAGGCTCTGCAGCGAGCAAAAGTCCTCCTCCACCTCGTCCGCAATGTTGGTTTCTTCATCATCACCGGCAGTAGGGTTGGTGGCGACGGTGGCTGCAGATGGGCATTCAGTCACAACGACAGAGGAGACGCAATTGGTGTCGCTATGGGACCGACGCGGCGGCAGCCGTGGCATCGCTAACTGACCCTCATCTCGCGTTGGTTGATCGTAGCCGGTATAGGGAGGGTAAAAAATGCTCGTCTTGCGCTTGACCTCCACCTCGTCGGTGGCTTCAATGACTGCACTCCTGCCACTGGATGCAGCGGTGGCGACAGAGGTCTTGGTCGAAACGGCTGAAACAGTGGTTGTGGTTGCTGTCATCGAGGCCTCCTTGGCCAGTTTAGCAGTCATCATTTGAGTGTAGGCTTGCACGTGGGCGTAGGCACGGTTCAGCAAAATGATGTGGACTAACACTTTTAACGCGAATAATCTGGAAAAATTGAAAGGGAGTAGAAAGCAATTGTCGGTGGTTGTAGAAGACAAATCCCTCATAGGATGCATCATAGTTTGCATGCAAATGGATTGAAGTGGAAATTTCCGTCCCAAACAGAGGAAAAACCAACGCGAATTCCGCTTACAGAGGCAGAGCGAGGAGAAGAAATATGTAGATCAATGAGGATTTGACAGTCTGAATGATCATCACGTTGATGAGGCAGCTCAGCGATATCGGCGTTAGACCCATGCGTCGGGCAAGGAGTTCAAAATAGTCGGAGGTGTTCTGCGCCAGAGACAACGATGAGTAGTGAGGTAAGATACTAAATTGATTGCTACCATGATGAAAGTTTACATGATGGATTAAGAATGGATTTTGATGTGTACGAAACCAAGCGATTAAAATTCTCAAGATTGCCCAAGATAAGAAGGCACACGGCAACTCGTGGGAATACATGAGTTATCACTCCTGAATTTCCAGTTCCCCATTGTGTGCTTGAAACGAGGGTACAGTAACTGATAAAAATTTGATAGACACTGAGAGATACTAGCAACAAACAGCAAAGTGCTTAAGCCCAGTATTTAAAAGATCGAAAAATGCACAACCCCGAATTTCGCTAAAAGTGGTACACAGCAAATTCCTTTGGATCAAAGGGAAAGCATATTGTCTAAAATTCACATTTAAAATGCACAATTTAGTCAAGTTAATAAGCAATAAATAAAATAGGTGGGAAACACCAACCAACCTTGCCTTGTCGACATAGCAGAAGGTCATACGCGATGCTCACCGTGTACTCCTCATACACCTAGACAGGAAAAATGATTAAACACTTCGAAAAATCGGATTAAGATGAAACCAGCCTAGCGACTGATAGAGTAGGATGTTTCAAAGAGAAAGTGACATTTAAAAGTTGGATTTCCGGAGGTACAATCTTTCCAAAAAAGCCCAAATTTGATGGACTACTTATGCGAGCCGTTAGTTCCCACTTTGAAATTGGTGTTATAGTTCGTATAGACAAAGGCAGAGCTTCTTAACAAAACATAGCATGAATTCAATTAGGCAAGGTTAGAACTTTTACTTCGGATGGATTATCGAATTGCAAAACAAAGGATCATGGTGTAGCCGTCTTACCACCTCGTAGTAGCAAAACTCTAGGTTGGCTTATAACCTGTTTGTTCCTTAACGGCGTTGCAAATTACATTGGTTGTTACTGCTCAATGAGACCATGATTCTGTTCAGTGAGACCGTGTGAGTATCAGTTGTCAATGTGTATTTTAATTGATTGGTGAATTTTCAGATAGATTTTTAGGGAAAACCTGAGTGCCTCAAACCTTAACACATTCGATATTAGGATCTCAGAGCAAAATCGACCAACACACTCCACAAAGGTGTGGCCGGTTCAAAGTTCTGACGCTTGAAAAAAAATTTGCTGTAGAATGTCCCTGGTTTGAGGGCAGCTGCTTTTTCAACTTAACCAATCCGTGTGCGACACGATTTTGTGCAATTAGTTACCATGATCTGATGAAAAGTACATTAACATGATCGGAAAACGGGTGACGAAAACGTCAAAACGTCACTGACACAAGAAGCAAGTTTTTTTTAGTTTTAGACCAGTACTTATGACACTTATGTTTGGCCAAATTACAACAGGTCTTTGGGCGGCAAACGCAATCATTCAGGTTCTTATGGCATGGTTATGCTCCCTTGCCAATTAATATCTGATTAAACTTCTACCTACAGGCAGAAACGCATGTCTCAAATACGAATCATATTAAAAATGAGAGCATATTTTACTCACATCAGAAGCAATAACATTGAATTTAGAGATAAAAGCGTGTTTGATCCAATCAACAGCGATCTCGGCCAGAAGAATTAGCAGGATATCGGGCAGAAGAGCCAGGAAGTCCTCTGGAAGTAAGTAAAATAGTCGCATCAAAGCAACATCGGTGGGACAGCTGACATTTAAAAGGACTTCCAAATGCGGCTGCATACAAAGCTCAAATAGAGGCAGAGCGGATTTCAGTCAAAATGTCAGCCACATTTCTGATTGCTATGACGTATTTGTAACAGCGAGGAATTCGTTCGGGGATGTTACCTCTTCATATTACGACAAAGATATGCAGTGGGTCAGCTAGGGTCGGTTTTCGATGGGGTTGTCCAACTCACCCACATCAGACCAAATTGGTTGAAGTGATTCCGTTCAAAGCGCAACTAACGCCTCGCACTTCTGCACACTATGCTGTTATTAAAACCCCATGCATCAAAATTGTGAAATGGCATTCACACAATTCCTTACGTCTTCGAAAACAAGGCTACCTTAACACAAGCGTGACTGGTATTCTACAGATGTCGCCTTTTCAGACTATAATCCACTTCAACCTCAGAAATGATGAGATGGGTAAAATTGTAGTAGACTTCTTTTTGCCACCCACAATATTTTTATGAATAAACAAATCGTCTGTGAAACAGAATTCAAGTCTCCTCTTGGTAAAAGAAGCACCTTTAGTTTTCACAATCAGTTTATGCAACTGACATCGGTAAACCCGAGGCAATGTCGGAGGAATCAGAGGAGACAACAATTCAAGAGAACATGAGCCTGAGGAAAATCTTATTCAATCTAGATAATGGGGCAAAATGTTATGCATTCTACATCACAAGGACTTAGCACACGAGGGTTTTAATTACATGCATGCTGGTTAATTTAAATTGGTTTGATTGGATATCACTTCGAGGATTTCTAAATGTAAAAAAGAAATGCTTTTTTTGAGCAGTCGGTTCTGGTTCTTTATTTTTTACAGATTTATTGAGATAAGGAATCCTCTTGAAATGAATAGATAAAATTATCCGTTATAGGGCTGTAAGTAACTTCGATTACGCCTATCGCGAAATCTTCCACTTTTTAGTTACACCAACGAAAGTAATGCATGAATTTCTTAGGCAACTTCACCTACTGTAAAGTATTTCGTATTAAACACTGCGATCAATGACTTACTAGAAAACCCTTTTATTTGACTAAATGACGGTTCCATGAACAAAAAATCAGAACGAGTATTAGTGGTTACTACAGGAGTAGTGGTAACCTACCGTACTGCCAGCCGCTGGCAGACATGTTGCGACAGACGATGATGAAAAGCCAAACGGCGTAGTGGAAACGTTCGCGCACGTCGGCGCAGGCGATCTGGAACAAATTCGACTTCCCCATCTTGCGAAAGACATTACCCTTCAACTCAACAAACTGCAACGGTGGAAGAAAAGATAAATGTAGACATGTATTTGTTAAAATTTCAGCCATAAGGCGAGGGCATCAAGCTAGTGTAATAAACATCGGTTAACTGAATATTGGGAAAATTAACACCTAGGGGAGGAATTTATCAAAGTCACAGACTAGTCAAAGCTTAAGCATAAATTAAAATTGTAATAACCACATTTTTTAATAAAATTTTTCGGACGAAATCAGGAAATTTGTGAAAAATACGTACAAAAGTCAATAACGATAAGTAATAAACAGGACCATACCTACTCAGTGTAGCCACGGAGAACTTATGTGTGCGATTAGACTACTTAAGCCATGAAAATTAGAAACAAATGTGTCAACAGTTTGGTCATGACCGATTGCAAACCATGCATAGGCAAATTGAGTTAGAGCTTTAAAAGACCAAATACCATAGAAATATGATGAGATTCGTCAATCTGCGACTCTGCAATAAGCAAAGCATCCTGCTTGATTCCAAGGTGCTAAAAAAGTGCTCTTCGAGTACTTATTCATCAAGTGGGCCATCGACCCAAAGGAGACTAAAAAAAATATAAAGCAAATAAAAAATAACCCAGCAGCAAACTAAAACGAACGAGATATGCATCAAGGAAACACCATTTATCAGATAGCTATGCATTAATACAATGACTTCATGTGATAAGTGGACGCTTTACAACTGCACCCGGTTGTCTATGCACAGCATCATGCAACATAAAGCTGCGGCAGTCTATCGTATTGGTGCGGTGCTCTACACTGTACTCCCTACCACTTTCCTCCCATTTTGAATCCACCCCTGTATCATCACTTGTTGACTAAATGAAATTCAAGCGTGTGATTCAAGCTTGCCTGCTCTACAAACTGAATTTAACGCCGTTTCAAAGTTGCAGGATCTTCTCAAAAAATGTACATAGCACTTGGAGAAGGTCAGATGTGTAGTAGCAGAAAATACCACCACGAAGCGGTTTAAGCAGTTTGGGTGATTTTAAGTGACAAATCACTCGAGAGAATGCAGTACGTTCAGGACGACCCCTTTTTTGGGAAAAGCAAAGAATTACGTGCTGCTATTGTCGCAGTGTGTCAGGGGAGAAGGATATTGGCCAGCCTCATCCTCCGCATTCTTCCAATGTTATCCAAGCAATCTTTAGGACACCTCATCTTGAAATCAGCATTGAACAATCCTATGATCACATGTGAAATCAAATGAACAGTTGGAAAAGGGTGAAGTAAAAAAGCTGCTAGGGTGCGATTTTTTGGCTTCTAGAAAAATTTCGTTTCACAAAGAGAATTCGGACCTAGCTTGTGTTTCAGTGGGGAGGAAACGCCTTTTCCAATTATTTGAGTTTCAACAGAAAAAGTTGCAAGAATTCGGTCGGTTATAGTGTGCAATTATAAGTGTAGCTGAATCCCAGATATGACAAGAGAAACATAGGCCTTCCTTTCCAAAATCTTGCACGCTACGATTCCTCCACTTACAACGCCATTTAAGGTCGAATGTTATGGTGTTTACCTGACCACAACTACACGATAAATCAGTTGACCGGATGTACTTCCAGCAGTAGACAAAGAGTTCAATAACATGAACTTCATTGAATTGAAATATAGTCCAGATGCAATTCCATAGTAGCGTCTTTCACGTACTCCAATATGCCCACATTTATCATCAATCGTGAAAAATATGCCATTTAAAACATTTTAGGGTACCATTGTTCGTTTTAGTCCACAAGTGGAAAACTAGATGATTTACTTGGGATGGGCTGCATGATGCCGTTGTGTCTGACAATACGAAACAGTGATGCTGAATCCGACAAGTTTGAAACAGTAAGCCATCTACCAGAAGTGCTAGTAATGGGTTTCATCCAAAATGTACGAAGGTAATGGAACCGAAACAAATTCCACTTTGATGCAGATTTGATATTAATTTCGAAACAGTTTAATAGGCCTTTTTAACTAAAACTAACATCCATTATAACCACAAGAAGCAGATACCGTTATGTACGAAAGCTTGTTTTGTAAAAGCAAAACACTAAATCCTAATGAATTACCAAAGACAGTGGCCTCGAACTATCTATGATATTTAAGAGGGAAAACGTCGTTTAGGTGATGAAAACACAAAACAAACGCTATAAGAGGGTAGTAGATTCAATCAGGAAGAGGTGGATTCGGTGGCCCTAAAAAGGACAAGGGTCAAGGTCCTCTGTTAAGCAGCGGGAGGTGGTTAACAGATTAAGCTTGAGACTCCCTGAAGACACCCATCAGGTTGTGAGTGGAATGGGATTCAAATTTAAGTGAAACACGCGACCTTAGACAGAGCTCATGGATTTTTCCAGCAACTTTTCAATTAATAAAAGTGAGGAGATATGGGGTATGAAGTTCACTAAGACTGCATCGTTGAAGGGAATGTCCAAGGCTTCGAAAAAGCTCATTTTACGTATGGTCTACGAAACTTTGGCGCTGAGTAAATAAGAACTTTAAGTTGTTCGCATTTTTTCTCTGTCAATCGTGATGCACGGCAAACAGAACTAAGGTCCCTTTACCATATGAATGTGACTACGCACATGAATATCATCATTAAACACTAGAGTAATCCACGCATTTCCAACAATTTAAAACAAATAAATGAAAAAGATCGTGAATAGGATATATACACATTTAAACAAAACAATTGAACTCAGACCAACAGAAAATCTGGTTCGATATTGGAAATTAAGCAATTCATTTTTTTAAAAAAATAACAGCACTACTATCATCCAAGAGTCAGCCGCAAGAAAAACGTCAGCTGGTTCAAGCAAAAGCAGAACCAGATTGGTGTTTCAAAATCCTAAAACCTGATATTTTAGACTCAATGGCTTTAGGAATGGATTAAAGTGTAAGGAACGGTGCAAACTCACGTTGTTAGAGATAATCACAGTAAGGAGGGAGCGGTTTTGTGAATTGAAGGCCACATTCAGGGTTGTCACCTGTGCCAACAGCAGAAGGCAATGTGCAGCTGCAGTAAAAACGAACAAAGGCAAAAGTTTACTTTTTTCTCGATTTTATTGGGCTTTCAAACCGCCTAATCCAACGGGATTGAAAAAAACGACAAGAATTTCTTCCACAAAACTTTTTAGGGATGGAGATTCAACTTAAATTAACACAAATAACTGACGACATGTAGACGAACTACATGGACACGGAGGATTGCAAAATACAAATGGTATTTAAATCAAGCCAGAACTTTTAATTTCACGGGTACATGCTAGTCAAGAAAGCAGGCAAATGTAGTTATGAGTACATGCATTCAACAATGCAGTGATGAAATGTCTTGTAAAGGATGCGAAACTCGTAGTGAGGGGACACTCGACCACACGACTTAAATAGTTCAAAGACGGCTGTATGCTAGTGACGATACCAATCGTAGTGGTTTCGTCCCCAGCTCACATAAGAGCAGCCATTCCTGTGAACATTTAACCAGTACGTGGAACACCTAAACGATACAACCCACCGTGAAATTGCACAAGAGACTACTCTTTCTGTGAGAACGGTGGATATAATCCATGAACATTTCCCATTTCAAGAAGGTCGTGAACGCTGAGCATCGAGACACCTTTCTACTTTGGACCAACACAGAGGGGCCAAAAGCTGCATTTGGGTAAAGCGTTTTAGCAAGACCAGGATTTCCTGCATGCCATCACACGCGACGAAACGTAGTTCACTAAAAGAACGCCATGAATTCCAACATCGATGACGGATTTAAGTACTATCCTACAAATGTTCAGTCGTACTGATGAACATTCGCGTTATTTAAGCACAGGAATAAGTGCATAAACATATTAGAAGAATACGGCAAGAAGCAAACGCAAGTTGCGTACCTTGAAATGCATTCTTTCCCTTTGTAACCACAAAAGTCCCTGTTTGAATTAGATGACCCTCATAATTTGTAAGGTTTGTACTTCCCAAAAGATGTGATCTGTTTACTATTGAAACCAAGGCTACCTACTGTGGCACGTGCATAAGGGTAATCTCGAAAATAAGATTTGCTCATATCGCCTAAAAAAGACCGCATTCCAGATGCACTTTGCTAAAAAAGTTGCTAGTCGAACAAATCGACCTGACAAATAGAAAAAAACAATTAGTTTTACTTAATACAGCATTAACCTTGGTTCGTGGGACATTCTTTGGTACGACAACAAACAATATCAAAGGTCGGAAAGGGCACAGCTCGGTCGGTTCTCAGAGCTGTGAACTTTTGAAACAAAAACGCCGGTAGCTTTGAAGTGTATGCCGAAACTAAATAAGCTGCAAGATTGCTTATACAACCAAGTAAACAAGGCAATAATATGAATAAAAGGAAACAAATACAATAGACTGCGATCAATGCCAAACAGTTCGCCAAAAGTTTAGTGGGTAGTGCCAAGATCAAATAAGACTGAGATGCTATTGAAAAACGCTGCCGCAGGCTATAGAGAAATTCGACGAATTAGAAAGTTTCATTCCATGAAAGGTAAAATCAGGGCGAGCAAAAAAAAGCAGGTAAACAGGGTTACAAGCAAACCATTGAATATCGGTTTTGAAAGTAATGCTTACATGATGAAGAAAACTATAATGAGCGCCTACAACCTATGGATTGGCTTATTGGAGAGATAAACTAACAGTTCTGAGATGTAATTTGACAGCCGCGAACGACCTCGACTCTGGGGAGCCACTTTTTGCCAAGTTGATACAAGTCTCAATGAAAAATGCGAGGACAGAAGAAATAAAAGAATAACTGTAAGCGAGCCTTAAAATGGCCACCTATTTGTCAATATAATGTTTGAATGAAGGAACCGGCATCAATACGACTGGAAAAAGTAGTTGTTTGTAACTATATCACTTGATCGTATGGAGCTGCACCACCAATTGTAGGACAAATTTGAGCCTGAAATGAAACAAACTTTACTGTGAAATAAGGTTTTTCACGGTTCCCGGAACCAGATAATCACACGGCTACTACACAGCATCAAGCCTGATTCTAAGTGATGTTGAGTTTCGGAGAAAAAATTTAACCCCTCACTACAGTTTTGTAGAGCACAGAAGGAAACTGAGCTACTATCGCAAATTATCCATCCTGTTACACCTAATTCGAACGTTGTAGAGACTGTTGCACCGGTAAGTGATAACCGCGACGAAGTACTCGAATCAAGAACAGGCGATCATTTGAAATAGGCCAGAAAAACTGCCCATGATTCCAACTACATTAGAACATACGAGGGAAAAACGTCAACGCAAAATATCACGATCCAGGGGGAATTAGCTTTTCAATAATGATTCGACGACTACTCGATGGAAGTCTAACTAGAAAAACCTTTGAAGAAGAGCTGCAAAAGGCCCCAAAGCGACCTGTCTACCCTTGATAAATGTAACCTTAAAGATACGTTTCACATATTTTAAAAGTACTTAATCATAGAAGGATATCTTGCGAAAGACAAGCCCCAGCCCCTACGCAGAAGCTAGAAAGGCATGATTGCTTTAACAAAAAAAGCCTTTCGAGAATTGCAGGGACACCGAAGTAATGCAAATAGTTTAATATTACCGCAAATTAGTTCTTCCCCTCTAGCACATTCTTCTTCCATTGCATCCTGCTTCCCGCATCAATTTTCAGCATCTGCGACACCATATTCGCAGGGCCACTTGCTATCACATTAAACTCTACGACAGTATTTGAAACTGATGAAACACGAGAATATCACGAAGTGTAGTTTACGAAATTATGTTTCAAAAAAGAGTGTGCAAGGTGACAATGAATCAATTCATCCCCTCTGAAGTAGACCTCCTCATTTGTAGCACAGTTCCACCATAAATATTCCTAATCTTTGATACATACCTCAAAAATGGACTTTGGAAGAATCTTGAAAGATAAAAAAATTAGAAAATATGAGTTACAACAAAAGGCACGGTTACCAAACAGCAGGCTGCAGTAATAAAAGACATGGCGTTCAATACGGACTGATCTAGAAGACGTTAAGCGACATTTTTAGCATCGGTGGCTGAGCTGCGGCTTTTCGAGAGAAATGGTGAATAGTTAAGCATTATTTCAAGATTAATAACTGGTGGTAAGCAAAGAAAACAGTAAAAAAGTGTGGCGGTTTCGATCACCGTTTAACTGCATACTATCAGAAAAAAGAAACAGGTGTTTCCAGCACTAATGCCAGCAGAATAATTAGACGAAACTGGTTTTAAAAAATTCAAGCCTTAATTTTTATTGAGGTTCTGATATTCTTGTTAATAAGGGAAAGAGGGGTGGAGAAGATATGGGATAGGATGAAATTAACTGAAAGGAGATCAAATATCACTCCGAATTGAATGTCTCCAATACCTTTCTCAACTCCACAGTTATAAGATCTGACTCACAGAGGCAGGCGAGGGCGAAAAGGTATTGGACGAAGAGAGCTCCAAGACCCACAACCTCTGTGGAAGGGCAAGAGGAAGGGTCAGTAGAAGAGGCACCACTGCTGGTGGTTACCACGTGATCACCCGAGGACGAGCGCTGCCGTCGGAGACCTGAGAGACCTGCCGAGACGGTGAAAAGGACGTCGTCTACAGCATCCAGGTAGACAGCGGAAAGGAGACGATCGGCTACCTAAATGGGAGGATACATGAAATAGAGGCATCATCAACACGCTCATCTATGATCGCTTCACTCATCATTTAAACATTCTAGTCCTTTTTAACCTTTGCTTTTAGTAAAAACCCAGCTCCAGAAGTAAGTGTTGCTCACAGGTTAATCAGTTTTGGACAGAATAGAGCATTGCCAACCCAGCAGATCCATTGAGTGCATCCTAGGCGCCTTTACAGTAAGTTGGTTGATGGGGACTCAGAGTAGATATACACATTTCAATCCACAAAATGGTACACAATTACGCACGATCTGATGCAACTTTGACACTACTACCTGTGTAGTACCTCGTAATCGCAGTAGCGGCCAAAATTCGGATCGTCAAAGGCAGTATACAAAAACTGACCTCGATCCACGTAAATATTTGCACCTTAATGTACTTAGTGATGAATAAACAGACAGAAATCAGTTGACAGTGTGTCTGGGAACATATTTGCACATTTATACATTTCGAACTAGAGAAGAAAGCTTAGGCTAGCTTGGCATCCCTATACAGCGATATTAGTTATCTTCTGCTGTAAAAAAGCTTGGGGGAACATTAATAGCGGCCCTAATTGTAACAATAAAGACCATTAGGAAGTGTGCACTCGCAGTGACCATGGATAACTTGCATGGAATCATTCTGCCATGATCGCAGCAGGCAATTTTTTTCTCCTCATGTTTACATTATCAGCTGACAGTTTCATTAAACATCTTAAACTGAGCTTCTTTATCGATTGTAGCAATCCCCAAAATGACCGATTGTTTCCAGGTAAGAAGACTTACGGCATTAAAGAAGAAAACGAAACGGTGTTCTTAGCCGGCTAATTTTCTATAGATTGCCTCACCAGTAAATACCTGTATAGCCACATCTGACTTCTCTAGAACGGTCTTACAATTTAGCGATACCAAACGCCCTCTTCCATAAAAAATACTTCGGATGAAGAAAAAAAAATGAATTAAATAATGTTAACTACTTTTGTTCCGATTTCCTTGTCATCCTCAATTTTCATGCAAAAACTCACCTATGATATAAATCGATTTGCATTTCCGAAGCATCAAATGTCGTGAATATTCTTCACTTAGGTTCTACGCCCGTGAGACAGGTGTCAAGCTTTTCAGCCCGCAACATTAAAAACACTGCTTACTATATGCAGATAAGGTTAGCCGTTTCACAGTTTTACGCATTCAAACATGAATTCACTTGTTACGATTAAGCGCGAAATGATAGTACAGCAGCACATTAGAGCACTCAACTCAGGCTCTTTAGTGGGAAAACTTACCTCCAGGAGGTTGAAGAATATGTAAATCTTGATTATTGACTGAGTTCGAATTTCATGATAGGCGATGGAACTGTCGAAGGTGTAGAGGAAGATGGTGCAGATGCAGACGAAGGAGAATTTCACCAACTCCCGTGCATCTGTTGCATATAAAATGAATTTTTGGGGTCTGAAAAACGCCAAAAAGGCTGTTCTTTGGGCACGTGACAGCTTAGAGAGGGTGGAAGGAAAGAACAATCAAGGAAACCTACTTGAGCGACGGCACACAGATACCAACAAGACTGAAGGTTATAAAGGAAAGAAAGGAAATGAAGTTGATCATACAGCGTAAAGGAAGGAAAGTGTAGACCATTAGAATATGATCCAGGCACTGCAGAAGGCCGTAGAACATGAACTAAAAGTGTGTAAAGGATAGATATTAGCATAGAACCTAAAGAGAACGGAAAAAGGAAGGGAAAGAGAAGATATGGTCTCACCGACTCAAAATACTGTGGGATAGAGAGGAATTTCCACACACGATTGCGGAAAGGTCCACAAATCTGTTCTTGAAAGTTATTCACCTCGTTGAAACGTCGGGAGGACTGCCAGATTTCCTCTCTTAGGTAATTCCTGAGATTAAAATCTGGCAAAAGTACAATGCATGAAATACCTTACGACATGAAAAAGAAATTCAAAGTTAACGCATTCTTAAATCTTACTGATAAGAACAGCAGTAGAGAAATAGCAAATGCTGTTTTAAGCCACTTAATCTCATTTTAAGTTTAAATGATTTGTTGTACAAACGACCCCGCCTACATATCATCAGCTGAATCGAATGAAAGAGGTCAGTGGAATATATGCCTTTTGGAGGATGCTCAAGACAACTGGTAAGAGAGGAACTTCATGCAATGCCAAAAGTAGATCAAAAGTGGCTCCCACCTAACGGCACAATTGGCTTGCAAATTCTCCTGCCTTAGTCGTCTTATTAAATTCGATTCACGAATGCTACCAAGCTGGTAGATGAACTTGTCCTTTAGGCTTATAACGCATATTCACTTAAAAGTTGAACAAGCGTTTAAGAGTATGCAAAATCACTCCATTGGTCAAATACAAGCCGGGACAGAAAAAGGAAGTGAACAAAGCTACAATACTGAGCTTACTCTGGAGAGGGTTCTTTATGTCACATTCACTCTCTGAGTCCGTGCGTCCACGCCACGTCTCTTTCGTATCCATTTCCCTTGAAACAGGACACTCTGCACACACGCACATAGACGCACAAACCTTGAGAATGATGAATGCGAAGCACACACTCCACCAATACATATTGGACAAAAAGCAAACAAACGACATGCATTATAAGAAGTCTTTATTGCCAGAAAACGTGTACAACAAGCATCGAGGCCGCAGAGGTTTTTCACTGACCCGCCTGATTACGTAGAAGTGCATAGATGTTCTCCTTGATCCAATCCTTGGTATGGGGCACGTAGGTACCAGTGGCAGGATGGAACTCCAAGCAACTGAGGTCAGCCAGTTGATCAATGAACTTGAAGAGTTGTGAGATGTCGTAAGTGATTGTGGGCGCCGTGGGGTTCTGCTGTTTAAGCTGCTCCTCGTATATCTTACATACGCCCTCGAGGCACTGATTCAACGTCTCGTAGTCCGCCCAAACTCGTGACTCCGGCTTCTTTACTTGCTGCTGCACCAAAAGTATTGTGTGCGACATCTAGGGAAGCAGAAAACCCACCCTTATTACAAACACTACGGACAAGACATAACTAACGAAGCATGAATATACTGTAAGAATAATCAAAACGTAAGATTAACAAGTAGAATGTTTTCTATTATTGAAAATAATGACAATTAGTATCTATCACAAGGAGACAGGAAGGAAGAAAGCGGGGAGAAGCAAGAACTGAGCGAAATCAACTTAGCAGGAGCAAGCGAGTGTGGTTGTAGGATGAAAGCCAGTGAGAAGCGACAGCCCATTGTGGCAAACGGTGCAAAATTCGGCGCATCGGATCGGACACACCTTGGGGGACACTTTCATCCATATACTGGCTGACTACAGCAATGTCCACACCAACATTAGAGTCGGAGAGATCAGGGTTGAGTGAGACAGGGTAGACGGAAAACTGGAGCCAGAAAACCCACGGCTGAGCCCATTGACCTGTCCTTGAGGTGGCCACTGAGGGGTCAATGTGGTTGATGTAAAAGTGCGCTGATCTAGGTCCATCGGCATCGGTTTGGTGGGACGTTCCGCGTGGAATCGGCACAGGCTGGGGACAAGCCTGCTCAGGAGCGAATGACCAACGAGTGAGTCGGACATAGTCAGGCGCAGTTCGTAGATAGAGCTGGGTGAGTGGAGCACTCGAGTCAATGGAAACAGTAAGATTTACCAGTTGAACACCATCAGACGAGGCCTCCTGGTGACGTTCGGTAATTGCGAAACCGGTTGAAGGCGAGTTGTGCTTCGGAGCGGGAATATAATAGATGGTATCAAAAGCATTCAATAGGGGGTAGAGTACTGGCACGCCACAATAGGGCACAGTGTGATGGAAAGTAAATGGCTCCATCTGCTCGATTTCAGGGAAGTAGAAAGTCTCTGACGGTTCAGAGGATAAATACTGCTGGAAACGAAGCATGAAGGGGTTCGGAGCTGGAGAGGGTGGATGGTGGTAGTAGCGGAATCGGTTAGCATCCAGTGGAAAAATGAAGAGACCAGAGTCCTCGCGGGTGACGGTCGAATTAAGAGGGCTTTCACTGAACCAGCGATTAGTATGAAAAACAGCAACGCGTTGTTGACTAGGCGGCACCAAATGTCGGTTGTTATCAGGCATTACAGTGTAGGGGAAACCCAGGAAGGAAGTATGCACAATAATAATGAAACTTATGCATCCGTTGATTGTAATTCGTCGAAGTACACGAGAGGTTTCAGACGATGTTAGATGAACAGAATCCGCGCAAAACATCAGTACAGGGACAGACGAAAAAGCCACAAGGCCGCCTATGATAACATCCGGTTGTGCTTCATGCCCAGAGCGACCCATGATAGGTATGAAAACTTCAAAGAGTGTATATACGGAGGAGATGTGAAATATTACCAAGGGAGGAAGAAGCACCAAAAGAACTTTGGCAACATAACAAACACCAGTCCTTCCAAACATCATAAAATAAATGAAGCGAAAAACTGTAGCGAGAAGGCACCAAAATAGGGGAACGTAAGACGCAGGGCTATTATAACACAGAGCGATTAAAGTCATAATACTCATGACAAGAACGCTGCCTTTAAAAAAGTCATTTTCGATAACTAGAGTCTTAATGGAAGTAGTATCGAACCATAGGCTGCGTTGAAGCAAATATCGCAATCCGGGTAAGTGCCAAAGCGAACCAGATGGAATTTTTAAAAGTACGGAATGGTAGAATAAGAAGTAGGAAAGCAGTGGCAGAAGATAGAGACCGAAAAGATTGCACTTGTTGGTGTACCACGACATTCGACAACCGTACATATGAATCACGTAACCAACAAGAAGAGAAAAGAGATGACCAGTGATAAAAAATAGCGTCTGGATTAAGGTTGCGAGGAATAGACCACTGTGGCTACCGCCTCCAGACTTCTGGGATAAAAAGATCCAAAGCAGAATTACAATAAAGACACTCCAATGAATCATTCGACCGACAAACCACGGGTAGCTCAAAATAAAATACCCCAGCACGTCAAAGTACACATATCGAGCAAAGTTAGACTCTACTTGAGCATTGGAAAAAGCGTGTATGTTGCCCAAGCCACCCTCAGGAGAGAAAATTATTTCATTTTCCACTTTTGGCTCATTTGAGCGTTCCAATTTCTTCATTCTGTTAACGCTGGGATCCTGAGCCATCAACTTGACAAGCTGCAAAAGATTATCTCCAGCCAAATGCAAACACGATGGCGAAATGCGTTCTTCGATATCATGACATGTGTGGTATGCATACCCATTGCCAATGTAGGCTAGATCCAAACCCGGAATCAACCCATAATCTCTAAATATTCGAAAATCCGTATCGGATGGAATGAAGCCAAAATGAAACACCTCCTCTCCCACCACAGAGGCAAATGGATAGCGAGCTGTAGATGAGTAAAACTGAATGAGAGCTGAGCTTGCTGGTCCGGGGCCACTTTGAAAGACCAGCAGTTTGCCACCAGCCCCCGCGCCTTCCAGATTGATGAAGACAGCCACTTCTTCAGCCCAGGGATGCTGTGTTATGAATGCATGGCTGGCAGGCAGAATATTCTCTTCGGCAGAGTTGAAGAGGAAAATAATGTTGTTCCTTAATGTAGTGCCACCACCTGCAAGAATACGAGCCACTTCGAGAGAATTGGCGCATCCAACAAAGGCATCAGATGCACCAGGGCTTTGCGGAGCCGTGTCGTAATGACAGTTAACCAAAACCGAACGTGCGGCCGAATCGCCTTTGACGCGAGGATCACGCAAACGAAGAAGGAGATTCGGAATGTTAGCGTAAGATGTTATGTGAACATGGGTTTTAAAGGATGATGGGCGAGCGATCTGTTCATCGAGGTCAGCGACGAGCCCAGAAGACTGGGCCAATTCAACAACCTTCTGGATTTCAGATAGGAGGTATTTTCGAGCATGAATTTCATTGTTAATCGAACCGCCGGTACGGGGGCCCAACCTTGTAACATACTGTAGATGTTTTCGGGCAAAGAGCTCCTGAAAGGTGGAATTGGGGTCAGTTCCACTGGGGACAAAGTCTCCGCAAGAAGTTGAATGCAGAGGTATAAAAACAACCAAGAATAATATAAGGCCAAAAACCACAACCCAATCCCATAAGTGAACTGATGCTTGAGGATGGTCTACGGCGAGCAAGGAACGACTCTCCGTATCGCTGCCGGATGTGGTCGAAGAGCCGGTATTCTGTGATCCTTCTGAGACCAAATTCCTCCTCCGCACTTCCATTATAAACGCCGGATCATATCAAAGCCCACAGATAGAACAGCGCAGAAATGGGCGCCCAAACAAGACTCACAACTAACAACCGCCTCAATTGTTTTAATTAGCGGTCAATTGTGTCAGTTACTTGCAAGAAAATAAAAAGAATGTTGAGAAAATGCGCATATTAAAAATAAAATATATTAGACAAAATCCAAAGTCCTCTAGATATCTATGAACATTATGAAAGTCGTATTCCAAAACTTGTTGATGATAACGCCTAGTTGCGTTAAATAGGAAATTGAGTCATTTTTTATACCATTAGGATAAAGTTTTTGCTTAATTACACTGATTTACTAATATGGTGACAGATCTATTTGCTGGATAAAACTTTACTAAAACTTGGGACGAACATAGTAAGGTTGCACTCTACAGATTGTTGCGCCTTACTTTTCCTCGATTGTTTGCTTGCTTTATTTTAAAACAAAGTATTTGTCACCTTTGAAGTTTGATTGATCTTCATTTGATAACTGTTCCGCAGACTCCTTCAGTCTCAAGGTGTACGCTCATTTTATTCAAAAATGCAACGACTTGCGGAAATAAGTGTAATACTTATGTTGTTTTAATGTACCTTTCAGGGAGGAGGCAATCAGGAAATTCGAGTCTCGTGACCGGATCGTCCTCTCCCTCACCTAGTGACTGCGGCTCCCCTCCTTCTTGAACATTGTATCTTTCCTCTCCATCTTGTCACCTTTAATAAAGATGTCCAAAGCTAATCAACCGGGCTTGTCTAGGAACGCTAGGAATAGGGAAGCGGATACCGATGAGTTTCGCTCCACATAAGAGCCTGACATGCAAAAAATCAAAATTTCTGATTGAGTCAATTATTACACTTGGTAAGATGTGCCACGTCAACTAAAACATGTCTTACCTTAATCTGCTACGCCTCACGGCATTCTGTTTCAAACTTTGTCTCCCTAAGCAGGTGCTGATGTAAAATACCTTTATGAATGTATTAGTAGTGCTTCAAGTCTTCCTGGAAGTCGGGAAAACACTTTCAACTGTACAGAGCAGTTAGTAGGTTATTGGTATGCCCCTAGGCAATGCCGCTTGAGTAAACATACAGCCTAGCTAAAAATTGTCAAAGCGCTATGTCCGTTAGTTCATTTTCCACAAGTTTAACATGTCAGTCGTTCAGTACCGTCAGTTGGTACTGCAGCATGCACACATTCTTCGGTATCTCAGATTAGACGCTGTCCCTCTCGCTGATAATAAGCATGGCATTACCAGACAAATTGAGTTTTTGCAAGTTGTGACATGCGCATACACTGATTCCCGCCCACAGGTTACTCATCACTAAAAGTAAGGGGGATTTCGAGGTTGAACGCATTGCATTCGAGGATAACTTTCCAGAGAATACAAAAAGTTTGTCTTGCTCACCTTGGCCAATCAATTGTCATGATAGCAGATTTTGAACAGCTAGACACAACTCATATCAGAGCTATAGCACAAATGATGCAGAAACTACTAGTATTGGCTCAGTTTTGAACACAGAATCGTCCTCTTGTCCTAAATGATACTCCGTACCTTACAAATAGTGAAAGTTGTTTTCCAGATTCGCAAAAGTAGTTGACAATTCCGAATCTGAATCAACTACAAAAAGTGGATAGCACGACCCTCTGGTCAATGAATCCGCGCCTTTTTGCTTATAGTGTAGTTTTCGACTAGGATAATATTAGGTCTCAGGAGCAGCTCGAACTGGCCAGGTATGACCGGCTTCGGTTATCAATTCCATTGGAAGGCAAAAATTCTTACTAAAGCTGCCTAGCTACCACATTTTACAAAACAGGATAGTCCCATCTAGACGAAATGGATGACATGAAAAGGGTTTTTCCAAACATGTCAGTCACTTTTTACAGAGCATACAACGCTTGCCCAGTGAGGTTCACAAAAAACAAGTGGACGCGATTACAATCAAAAGTGTGCATACTGACGTCTGTAATCGCTTGCCTGGTTATTCGCAGTCATGTACATATACATATTAGTAGTAATGCAACCAAAGGAGGACAGAATCTGTTCACTCAAAAGCGCCTAAGGAAAAGGAAAAGCTTTATTTTCTGTATACACGGAGGTAAGGATCACAGCAGTGATGCTTCAGCGATGTTTTTACACCTTAGTGCTATCTACCTTCTTCGAAGTCCCGGGCGCCTTTTGGCTCGTTTCGCTGTTCTCATTCGTCGCCTCCTTCGTTTCCCCCGCCCGACCCTCCTGCTCTTCCAGAAGGTCCTCCTTCTCGAACATCTCCACCACATCAGATAGCTGACTCGTGTTCAACTCCACCTTCTCCTTCTCAAACATCTCCAGCACCTGAGGGGAAACAACAATGGAATGCAAGCTAGGTGGTGAGACGCCGCATTACCCATAGTAACAGTTCAACTCACCGCTAGCAAGTGTTTGAACTCGATTTTGCCGTCGTGGTCCTCGTCTAGAGCCTCGAGAATGAGTTGCCAGCGCTGGACTGCCTCGGCGTCGCTTCCAGAGGCCTTCTGTAGCCGTTGCAGTGACACCAACACATCGTTGATGTCAACCACGCGCTGCTGATCAGCACGAATGTTCTCAAAGAGTTGTTTTCGTCTCTCCTCGTCCGCCTCAGTCTCGATTGCCTTTGCCTTGCCCCCATGAGCCTACTCACCACTCATTAATAATAGAGGAGAGGGGGGAGAATAGAAGAGCACAAGTTACATACCCGAATCTCCTCCAGAAGGTCCTGCTTCTGTCCACGTAGTTTATCCACCAAGCCGTCGATTTCATCCAAAAGACGGTCCACATGAGCACCCAGACGTTTAACAGCCTTCTCTGTCTTGGCTGCCTTCTTTGTGGCCATCTTCTCCTTCACTTCTGCCTTTGCCGCTGCCTCTGCTTCTTCCCTCGGCGTCATTTCTGGCACCTCCTCCGCTTCTATCTTCTTCTTCACCTCTGCCGTCGCTCCTACAGCTGCCTCTATTTTTTCTTCATCCGATTTCCGTGGTGGTGGTGGTGGAGCCGATTTAGGCACTGCTTCAGCGACAAGCATCTCATCCTTTGTTTCCTTCCCTTCCTTTATAAATTCCGCTACAATTTCGGCCTTCTCCGACTCCTTTTGCTGTTGTTGGCGCAGCTTGACAGCCTCATCAAGGTCGGCCTAAAAGAGAGGCACAAGATGGTGTTAGTGGTAATGGCGTTGAGCAAACAAGCGCAGGAGATGTTCACCTTCAGATCAAGAAGATGTTCCTCCTGTAAGGCCTTCTTTGACTCCTCCATGCTCCCGATGGCAGCTTTAATGCTGTCAAGGTCCTTTGAAGAAACCATCGGCTCTTCTTCGTGCGTCTTTGAAGTCTCCTTCGTCTCCACCCCCACAGGCGTTGCGATCGGTGGTGGCGCTGCTGTGGATGCCTTTCCAGTGCTCATGGATTCGGCGGCATGAGTAACGGTTTCAGGCGCTGTATATGAAGTTTGAGACGGCTTAACTGGCGGCACAATCGGTTCCAAGGACTCCTGCAAAGCGAATAAGTTGGAAACGCTCCCAAGACTATATTCCATCAAGTGTACAACCAGTGCCCCAAACCAAGTTCTCATCAACAGCAGCCGTCATCAAAGTACAGAGAAACATGAAATAAATCAGTTTCTCTCCCTTTTTGCTCCTAGAATGAAAGAGGTGACATGGATTTTACCATCTCCGATTGAGTGAAGACATCAATATGGTACTTACACCAGGTTCACGCAGCCTTAAAGTGACCCTGGGGGGTTTTATCTGCGTACGGAATGATTCTAGTAGAGACGGGAACTAAGGCAGAGCTTGTGTTTAAAGCAGGGAAATCGATTATTGTAAAAAAAGACTTCCTACCTGCAAGGATTTTCCAACCAGTTTCTCCGCCGCATCCTTCACTGTAAACGGAAGAAAAGAAATACTAGGTTACGTGGCTTAATGAAGCTGTTTTTACGCAGAAATTCCGATGCTTAGGCGGAAAATATTAGTTTCTGTTTTTTAATCACCCAGTTAGTTGGTGGCTGGAGCGCTTGCCAACTTTTGTCCCAAGGGGCAGATTTACTTAGTGGCATGCCGTGCAAGAGAGTAAAATGACGCCGGTGAAGTGGATGGCTTCCGCAATTCCCAAAATAATACTTTTGCGCGGTCAGGTTATTGAGGCCACCACAATATAAGAGTAGGAATAAATATACAAACTATTTTTTTTAAAATATGGTGGTTGCAAAGTTAAAACAATGGGAGAGGTTGAGCGAAATAGACAGAAACAATACAAAATCGGATGTTATGCCGAAATTTCCCACCAATTTCTCACCCAAAGAGATAAAGTGTACTGTGGGTTCATCACTAAAGCACAAAAAATGGAAGATGAAAAGTCAAAACCTTTTTTCTCTGATCTTCAAAGCAATCAGTCTAGTTTATTACTTGAAATAGCTCAATGCCTGTTGAAAGTGAAAAAAGTAAATGAGGAGTACGACTTCACAAAACATTACTACACTCCTCAAAATCCCGGTCACTATGATGAACACACAGAATTCTGTTTTGCTCAAATAAATCCTTTCTTAAAATGAGTTTTACAAAATTAAACACTTAATATGCTTGAGCATAAAAGGGACGCGCACTTTAAGAAACCTGGTTGGGACAAGGTATTTTGAATAGACATATATTCGATGGTACTTTTCACTGACCATGGCACAGGTGACGAGTGAAACGTTTCCGGTTATTTAGATAAGTTTTCCGTTATGAATTAGTTGAAGCAGCTTAATTAACCAATGTTTTCTAGTCAATTGGGCGAAATTCACTCTTTTGTATCCATACACAACGTCAACGAAAGATCAAAACCGATGTCTTTCAAAAATACGCAGTGAAATCAAACATTCCATCCACGCTGAAATTCGCATGAATGACACGAATAACCGTTATAAAAGTCCGATTTGCACTTCCAAAAAAAAAAAAACAAGACGTGAAGCTCAACCGCTAAAGCGGGAGTATGAACCTATACACGCATAAAATTTTAGCCAAATTCAAGCCTTTCACTGGTTATGAATAAAATTGGAAAAAGGGAAGCCTAGAGGCATCATTTCCACTACTGCTTTGGAAGAGACGCGACATTTAGCAAAGTTTTTTATAGGAAAAGAAAGCATTCGAACATTAAAAGCTTCATATTATCTGTGATTAGTTTTAAGCCTCAACGCATATTTTGGGTTTGGAAACAGTAAGAAATACTTTTCCAATCTATAACCCCTGCTTGTTGTTCATGTGGCATCACTTTTTGAGCTCACTGTCCCGAAAACCTTTAAACAAATGAGGTGCACTTTGGGGTATAATTTTTCTGACTCTCAAGAACCGGTGGCATTGATAATTTCAGCAGAGCCAGTAGTTGCTTTGGTAACTTTGCATTGTTACAGTTCCCCTTTATGTCTTATCGTTGACTGGATAGCTAATAAACCGATGTCAGCAACATCGCCTGAACGAATTCAGTACAACCCATAATGTTTGAAGCGCTTTACCGTTTTCACTTTATTGAAAAAAGAATTTGGGGATTTTTCCAAAAGGCATTCAAACATTAGAATGCTATTTTCTATTGCTGCTTAGCAATAATCCTGGAGTTGACGGAATACAATTTGAATCCGAGGGGAAAAAACGAGACTGGTATGCGAATTTTCGTGGCTGATTAGGTAACCGGGGATATGAAAAAGGATAACAGATTAGAGGAGTCGACGACTACTCCATTAGTTGTAATGCATTTTCTACACTTGGGTCGTAGCGCGTTCAGGAAAAAGCATCGCGCTTTGCAGCAACATTAAAGAAAGATTTTAGTCGGAATTGAAATCACCCAATCTAACTGTGTTAATTATCGTTAAAACAACTCCAAAGACGTAAGGCACTTGCTCACGATGTTCGTAATTAGCATCAATAACGGCACGCCCATTGATGAAGTCAATGGAAGAAACTAAATGCATTTTTAATGTGAAAATGGATTGGCATATACGAATGTTTTCAGAATCAAATGACACTATTATGAAGACCTTTGGATTTGACTGGCTTTGAAACACATAATAAGGCACAAATCAATTCGGAACTCAGAAGTATGACTTGAATTCATAGTTCTTTTGAATCATTTCAAATTTTTTAATTAAAATTATTTGAAAAAGTTGCATTGCAATATCACAACTGTTTCTGGTAGCCATTTACACAAAAAATAATCACATAATGAGATACAGCAGATCCCCTTTCCAGTTAATTCGACTTTCCTATTGGAATATTCTCCAGGAAGTGACACATCTTTAAAAAAAAATAATAAGCTGATTAGTTCCCTTATATACCGGCTCCTTTACAAATCAGTCACCGAATTTTGAGCCGTCGTTCATAACAGCGTCAAAATATACCAGAATGAAGTTCCACGGAAGCCAAGTTAACTGAAGAAGGAAATTATAACAAAGGAATGTCTACTATTTCCGAAACCGTGTAGCGAATCGAAGAAATAGAATACACTCCTTTCCAGAGGAACAGCTTGAAGTTTGGAGAGACGTCACTTAAGCGCATTTATGCAGTAGTAGAATGAGTTGAACTTAGACAAATTACAGAGTAAAATAGTTTCTCGACTTGATTATCCAATCAGCATTAATTTGTTACGCTGATTACGTTGATACTTAGGTCAACTCTGATAAGATCTCTGTTTCTCATCTGCACTTCAGCGCAACGACTAAACGCTTTGACTGCAAGAAATATCACGAAACTACTCCCAACATCGGAATTTAAAGGAAATTACGCGACGTTGGAACGCCAGACTAGATGTACCGCTATTCGACCCTTAAGAAAAGCAGTCTTCTCGATCAATAATTTCCAAATTTTTTAATTCAGTATGCCAAATAACTGGAAATGTCTGTAAACCGTTTACAAAGCCGAGCTTCCGATTTTATAAATTAACATTCATTCGATTCAGCCAAAATGAAACTAATGACATTTTTCCCAAAATCGGCATGACTTTCGAGTTTTCACGAGCAACCCAGTCGTAAAGAAAATGTACTCCTTTTATATCGCTTGCAAAATCCTGGCTACAATGGTACATTATTGCTTATTTTTGTATTGAACACTTCCGACTAACTAATTTGTAAACGTGTGCAATTTACATCCTGGCACTTTCAGTTCTATGGAAATCGTAGAAAGAGATTCTGAAAAATGCACGTTCAACTAAGCAAAATTTCCCCACAGGTTACCCTTTCCTGCCGGCCCACCAAACCCACGAGTCGGAGAGTGCTCGAAAAAAAAACAGGCTTCAAAGTATGGCAAGCAGCGGTAGAAGTAGAAAGGGCTGCTTCTTAATGGACAAATTCACGTCTTGACCTGCACACAGCCATTGCCGATGGGGAGGACGAGAAAGGTAACTTACGCTCCTCGGAGGACCTGAACTCGAGAGGCTTGGCCTTGTCGACAAGGGGATCCTGGGAGCCAACCTCAACGACTTTGTGTGTCTCTCCCTCGGCGGCCTTGCGAGCGGCTGCGCGCTCCGCCTTGATAGTCTCCTGCTCCTTGCGCAGGAGCTCCATCTTAGTCTTAGGGTCCACATCCTCCGTCGACTCAACCGCCTTCACTGCCGCCTCCTCTGTCGCCTTATCGGGCAGCACCGAAATCGCCTAAAAAGGAAGAAAGACCAATGGCACAAGCTGCCCTTAGAAACATTACAAAGTGGACAATTGTTTCTTATTGCGGCTCGCAAATGCTATAGTTGAGACCCACTTCTACGAGGATAGATCATAGTATTCCCATTTATTATAGCCGAGGGCAGCACTGGGATAATCCTTGTATAGAAAGAAGACCGCTATCATGATTTGGTCTTGTGACCGATGAAGAACCAAGAAACGGTTTTTATTACTGCTCCGGAACATGCCAAATAGGACATAGCCACAAGAGAAACAGAATCAATACCCTTGGTTTCTTAGATGAAGTCTAGCTATTACTGCGCACCATAAAGACACCAACGAACCACCTTGCCATGAACGTTTCTTAATTGAAATGACATTGTATTTTTTTCCAGACCTTTTAAGTACCTGCTGTAGGGCACAAATAAATCCAAAATTCGTAGGCCCAAAGAGCTAAATTGCTCGTCTAGGAGAACTGAACCGGATGTCCCAATCTGGTCAATTTGAATAGTTTCCCTCGGGCCTTTTAGAATTGAATAATACGTCATTTTTCGCAAAGATATAATTCTTGTACCAAATTACGATTGCTGCTGATGTCAAAAAACAATTAGACAGTTATGGGATGTAAAGACATTTACAAGATTTACGAAGGATATGTAAGGCACTACTATGCGTCATTCATCCTTTGTAGTTTAAATGAACGCTTGTTCCTGATTTCAAACACACCCAATTCGTCCGCTTTTAATGTTTTCAATAAAAGCATGTAGTGACTAAATAGTATATATTGTCGACATAGTCCCACATTTTTACCCGCAAGAGCCCTTGAAAAGGCCTAAGCATAGTTCTCTCCGCCGTGTACTGTTAAACTGCAAGCATCATAGCTGATAAAAAGTCAAGAGATGGGAAAAAGAACTGGAAAAAATTCGGGCAAAAATGTCAACAGAGTCTCATGTCTACAAGACGCATAGCGTCAGTGAAATGAGGGGAAAATAACTCGTAAGGGACAGATAATCAGCTTCAAAAATTCTAAAACAGTTTCAATAATCCACTTTGACATGTAGCGAAATTATACAAACAACAAATATCCAAGTACCATAAAAAAAAACCGCCCCAATAGGGCACGATACAAAATGACGATAATTAAAATCAGGAATCGCAAATATTACTACTCACGCAAGTGATACCGCGTACTAGGCAACTAATTCCAGATTTATTTAAAAATAATAAACACTGCAAGATATTTTAATAAAGAAAATTTAGAGAAGGATCGAGGTTTCAGGGTTAAAAAAGGCTAAGGGTGTGAAATGGAATAATCCCAGAATTGGATTATTGTAGAAAAAAAACATCCCAACACAAAGAAGAGATCAAAACGCTACGAGAGATGAATCAAACAAGATAAAAGCTCGTAAATAAATTAAGATCACCTTCAAAGTATTAGTGGATACACCTCACTAAAACATAAAAAGGGTAATAGAATACATTAGTGCCAGACGCCTTTTATGACAATGAAATACAAAAATAGAACTGAGTCTGTTTGGGTACCAAACTTTTGGATGGAAAAAGTGGCCATTCGAGTATCATTATCCGTTTACAAAGGGTCAGCTCGAGACATTAGGTCCCGAGACCACTATGACAGTACCAGATACTTTGAATTAGTAAACGAAATCGCACATATTCGGAGTGCACAAAAAGTGAAGGTCCTGCACATTCAAACACCAGAACACTGTTTACTGTCTCTAAAACATGTAGAACTTACAAATGCGTTAAAGTGGTTATCATTTTGACTTTTTAACAAAGATGAAAAATTATCCACCACAATGAAAGCGGTGGCGAAAATTTTGTGAACAAAACCCCAGGTTGACGAAGTATCGTAACAGCAACAAGCGAGTCGTCTAGAAGACGTTAATAGATGCCAGTTGAAACGACAATAAAATTTACTAACATCATTGCTGGCCAGCGCTTAAAACTCCATAGGGAAAACAAATAATACCGCAGAAACTAGTGCACATCGCTTGAGCCTATCCAAGATCGCATTTTTTTAGGGTCCTTGCTAAGGACATAAGCATTCAATGGGAAATTAGGATGACTCACATGCTGAAGTTGCCGTTCAGGTGGAAGAGTCGTGTCCTGCAGGTACATGGCTCGGGAGAGAAGAAGCAATGTAATTGGAACATTCTTCTCCAGGTGCAGCTCCAGCCACTGATTGAGTTGACTACGCAACCGTCCCTCAGTCAGACCGAGAGACCGCATGCCGCGGCTACGTGAAAGAGACTGCAGTTCCCACGATGGTATCTGGTCAACACCCTCCTTGGCGATCAGCTGTGAAGTAAGAAGGGGAAACAGTTAGGTAAGAAAGACTCATCCAAGGGTCAGAAAGTTATCAGAGCCCACCTTGTCCTCAGTGCGCAGTTGACGAACCCGGAGCCACAGCTGGAAGCGAAGAAAATTGCTTGGACCGATGGAGTTAATTTCAAGTAGTTGGCATAGGGCCTTCAGCTGAGCATGATCCAGAGAATCGAGCGTCACTTGGTCTTCGAAGAGACGGGAAAAACGGAGGATGTCTGTAGTGTCGGCTAGCTGACCCGACTGTCGGACCTAGAGCAGATGATTCGAAAAACAGGGGAACATTAAGGCTTACGGTTTTCAGAAACTCCTGAAACTCGACAATGGTTGGGATATCTTTTGACTTGCTGGTTTTGGTGGTAGTTTGCATAACGGTTTCCTGTAAGAAACGAGCCACTTCCAGCTTCGCTTTCAGCCGCTGGCGAACCTTCTCCTCCTAAAAAAAGTGTGAAAGTTCCAATAAAAGTGCAAACCTCCTTTCCCTTCTCCTTGAAAGTACTGGGCAACATGAAGGGGAAGAATTTGAGATAGACAGGTAACAAAAGTTCCATAAAGGGAACAATTATGAAAACAGCGAATGGCACCAGTCGGAATATATCAGCCACCGTCCGAACCAGCTTAGGGATTTCGTAAATGAGGTGAAAATTCAAACCTGGTTCCTTTCACGCCGGGTTAGGGTCTTCCCAGTTAGTAGACGGAGGCATATACCGCCAGCAATTATCGTCTCCAAGCCAAGAAGGCGAAAGCCATGGTAGTAATGGATGAGTTCTTCTTTAAATTTTACCAAAAATGATTTCTTAGGTTTTTTGGGTTCAACCTACATGCTGATAGAAGGTTTGAAATTGTAAGTTACAGCCTTTTGTGGGTTATTTCCAGGAGACTGTGATGCCACCGGAGCAGGGGTCGGTTCCTTCAGTGATGCAGTTTGCGATTTGTCTGAAGAGTTGGGGAGTGGAATCCCGGTAGTCGGTGGCATCGGAATACTAGATGTTGATGATTTGCTTGAGATGACTTCCAGCTCGCTCAAAATAAAGGATGTATGGAAATCCAATTTGAACTCATAATTAAGACTCATTGCGGTCTTTTCGAAAACCTGTCTTGCGGTTACATAAGGCGTAGTTCTGTTCAAGGCATATCCGTGCACAAAAACGTGACTTCTTCTCAAGCCGATCAAAACTCCACTTGCATGCCCAAAACCAGCCACATGTCTGCAGCTCATGATTAACGAATTCAATCTAGCTAAATCAACACGAAATAATGGACACTAAACCTTAGTAGGCGCATGATTGGTGGGAAATGGGGAGTTCAACAACAGGAGGCGAGTCGGAAGTTATACCCGGATACACGAAGCCCGACCGCCTTCCAATTTGTACCCAACGTACCGTGCGGTCATATTGCCTTATTTCCTTTCAAGGTAACATAGAGCATCAATAGCATTATGATGCCAACTAAAAATAGTTCGCTGAATTTGGTAACGAAACCTAAAAAAGTTTAAATCAATGTGGCAGAAGATGCCATAAAAATGCACTTTTTAATGGGTTATGATTACCTGATTGAATAATGGTTGTAGCATATTGTACGTTCGTACACCTACCACTACTAGCTGTGAATGACTTTTCGTAATACTATCACAGCATTATTTTTGTTGTGATTATTAAAGTTAAACTTTGTGTTGTAATCAGTATTTTACATGCGTGTACTCATCTACGCACCACACGCCAGGTGTTACATTTCAAGTGGGTTGTGTCTATTACATTTATGTCTGTTGCATTCCTCTCCCTTCTTTTCCACCGCTATTCATCTGTAGCGTCCCGAAACTCCCTGAAGACGAAAGAAGACAAAATACTCGGGCAGAATATATATATTCAGCACGGAGAAGGTGTCTGGGCTATTGTCATGGCCCAAAAGGCCAGCCCACCCAGCGAGGTACAAGGGGGCTAATTCGAAGTACAAAAGTGGCGCCTCACCAGAACCGAGGGATAAACCACTATCGTATTACACATCGGTATTGCTTTTGTCGTATTCATAAAATTTTTATGCGAACACAATTCTACTAGAGTGCATCTGTGTTAGTATTGGCAGATATCGGCGAAATGGCTCTTTTAAGGCAATGCAGAAAACGCGTATTTTACTAGTGGGTCACCAAATATGTGATAGTTTATGTAATCGATTAATTCACCCTTTGATTCTTACTCTACGCGGATCTGCCACATAACATTACCTTCTTGCTTGATAGTGCAAATTCGGTAATACAGTTCGAAAGCTGATGCAGTGCGATGGGTGTTACTTAAATTTATCATGATTACTTTGCAATGTCATGCGCGCGCTTTAGAGAAGTCTGGTCAAAGTGTGCTGGTAGAAGGCTTCATTATGCGCATGATTCCCTCCAGAATAGATAAGAACTAAACACACCACCCTTGGAGGGCATTGCACTGCAAGTGTGGAAACATGATGGATGCCTTGTTTCTACACTACCCAGTGTGATAATTCATTCAATTTCAACCGCAACTGCTTGTACACTCGTCACAATATGGTGATGATTGCAGCTATGAGGTAGTGTTAGCACTACACCGCAAGATATCTTGCTTTCGTGTAATTAGCTTGGACTCTTGGGGGGGAGGGAAAATAAGAGATGCTACGTTGTTGACCAACTCCGACATGAGCATAGCCTCAGTTCCAACAATTAAATAAGATGTTTTAGACATAAAAGCTCTTATTTAATCCAATTATAAGTTCGAATACCTAAATAACAGGAGCCTCAATGTAAACGTTGGAGTCAAGTACGATAGGATGTCAATCCTCGCTCGATAACAGACTATTCCTGACATGAGGACCCTCTGAAAAATTAACGATACATTTGTTTTTTTTGGTAATGGTCTATATGAAACGTAACAAGGCACTTTATTTGCACAATCAAGCGAACTTCAGAAGTACCCAACATTGTCAGCCCTGTCATCTTGTTAGCCAAATTACTAGTTTCATTTAAAAGGCGAAAAATTATGGCCCTCCAGCCATGTCCATAGCATTCCAGTCCTTCTATGAGTAATCGATAGATCCTCCTCCAGACTGGTACGGCTTAATTCGATTTCAGCGAAGGTTCAGAGCCCCGGAGAATCCCCGCAGACCAAGGGAAATGCAAAAGCATAAAGCAAGAGCGGTGCTAGTACATTGTATCACGGATGCTTGGTCCAACAGAAACCATGGCTGCTCATAAGGGCTGTGCCATAACGGAGAGATTAAAAGGGAGGTAGGGCTATAGAGGGGAAGGGCGCAGCCTTACATAAATACATACTTATTCACCAACCCTCGCACCCATGGAAGTCCCTAAGGCAGGTGGTATCGGTAATAGTGGTGGTTGTAGGGGTGATCGCCTTGTTGGTGTCGGTGTTGAAAGTGGTGAGGGCTATAGAAAGTAGGTCTATTAGTTTCCACAACCAACTGCTGGTGGTGGGTTAGGGGCTGATGGTGTTGGCTGGCGGCTCTCATTCGAAGGAGGATAGAGTCTAGCGACCTGTTCACCGACCGCTGAGGTGGTAGGGGCGGGGTTGGCGGGGTGAAGGCGTTCAATAAACTTCCTCCCTGACCCACTGGATCTATTGGTTCATAGAAAGGTGGCGGCATTGTCGGCCGCAGTACAGAGGCCCGCAATGGGGATGACAGTTTTTCCTGATCCAACATTGCCTCCTCCAAAAAATCAGTGTAAATCTCTGTTGAGCCAGTTGGAGAGTGCTCAAGCTTGGGGAAGTTGATATAAAGGGGTCTCCTGGTAGCCAAAATGCTGTCATCTCCACGATGAAGAACACTTGGGCTGTAATTCTGTGGGTCTTTCAGTGGAGGCATTAGCGAAAATGGTGGTTTTGCGACAACAACGCAAGGGGCATTGGTGTAGTCGTGGAGATATTTTGATGACCCATACTCTCCCATGGCCTCTTCACGGGTCGTGCGAAATGCGGAGGAGGAGGTAGCGTTGAAGAAGGGGTCATTGAATCTTCTGGAAGAGTGGAAGAATCGGACGGGGTTGTCAAGATTAGAGATACGAGACACTGGGTAGCATCCCACAGGGTTCAATTGCCACGCAGGGGAGAAACGCTGGCGTGAACGCAGACCTGTAGCTTGGGTTTGAGGTAGAGAAACTAGAGAAGCCGAAGAATATTATAAATCATAAAATTAAATAAAGTAATTGTGAGAACTCTGCCTACCACCACTACTGAAGTCCTCCGACTTGCTGAATTCCGAGAGAATGATGCGTTTGGGAGCAGGTGGTTGAATTGGGCTCCTTCCACCGCCATCGTCAGGTGAGTGGGTCTTCTGTGCCCCGAGAGAAATGCTTTCCGACATGTCATGGGGCCGCTTCTCGCCCGAGGTGATCATGCCGTGGTAGGAAGTGGAGAGGTCACGACCCCCGTGATACTGATAGCGGTGATAGGGTTGCAGCATGTGAAAGCGCGAGCGCGGCGCCACCTCTCGTCCGCAAACGCTGCCGCCACCGCGGCGCCAGGCCTTGGCGGCAGGCGGGTACGTGGCTATAGGGCGACTGGCGAGACGACAGCTTGGCACGCTGCGCACGGGTTCCAGTGGCTCCTGCACCACTGACGTCTTAGCTGCCACCTCCTCCTCTTCCTCCTCTTCGATGAAGGAGAGGTCACTGCTTCGAGATGGCGCTCTCTCCACCTCCGCTGCTGCACTGACTACCGCTCGAGGTGGCGTTGCTCTCGCCTTCAGAGACTGTTGTGAGTCTGCACTCTTTGCACTGTTGCTCATCAGAGGGTTCTATAGTCAAGCCAAGAAGTTCCATACTTAAATGCTTATTATTCAACGACACGCTACTAAGTTTGCACTAGCAAGACCGCGAAGGAAAGAGTGCCTTATAAAGCATTTAAGTAGATTATTATAAATAAGCATGCTACGCTATAGCATAGGTCTTTAAGGTTATCGACGTTCCAGGTATAGGAGGCTCCGACATTTCAACCGCATTTACAGTCGAAATGTCCTGCGGATTTATAATAAACAATTTTTTACAAATTTGTATTCCTCATCATATATCCAGCAATAATGCAGCTTTCAAGCATCAGATGAGTTTCTTGCTAGGCACTGCATTACGTTATAATCCTCCTACTTCAAAAGAAATCGAATTTTATTTGACTTAAAAATGTGAATGAGGGTACACTCCTTTGGCACCGACTCTAGCGATAATGCTAAACCTTGCCTTTGTTACTATTGTAACAAAATACTAACGTTCTTTAGCTCTACTAATGTTTATTTTGCAACAAAAGTAGGAAGTGAAACACTATTTTTAAATTGATCCATCAGATCCTTAAATACATTTCTTCTTCAAAAATGGTGCCGATTCAAATGTTTGCCCTCATGCTGTACACCAACTTGTCGTATGCTGTCACAAATTGGGAGTATGGTAGTGCAGAAACGCTTGTTTTGTAACCTCCTACGAGGCCACTTGGACCACTCAAAAGTTTTTGACAGTAACTGAGGCTCTTTCTTTAACACTGACAGGGTAACAGCAAGGTTATGCATAATGACAGGATGAAATGTAAACTTAAGGATAAGGAACTTTCTAGATTTGAGAAAAATGAGTTGCAGATAAATACTACCAACACCTAGTGTCGAGAGATTGCACATCGCATGCATAATTACCACAGAAAATAAGAATGAAGGTCAACAAACAATTCATTAGAATAGCTTAGCGCGACACAAAGCGCGCATCACCACACGTTCGGAGGAATATTTGGGAAATATATTGAATGCTTAAATGGGTTCTTGATTTTGGCAGCAATCAAATCGCAATAAAACTTTGTTGAAAGTAAGGAGTTTGCATTTAAAAATTAAGTCTGTTTAAATTGTCGACTTGAAATGGCTAAGAAGCTATTATTATTCGCAACATTTTCCTTTAAAGTTATTTCAGAAGCACCTAAAGACGAAACCGATTATTTAACAATAAGCTTATGAAGTCATCGGTGGCCTTTTTAGAGAAAAGTACAGATTATCCACTACGGGAGAGGATTATGAATAGTGTACCTTCGTAGGACGTTTGCTAACGACCTCCTTGGGTGATTTCCAACGACTTCCAGTGCTGAAAAGGGAAACATGACATTTTCAAGTTCTCACTCACCGTAGACGAAAAGCGGTCCGTCACTATTCAACTTACTGAAGAGAGTCGTCTTCGGTCTCCGAGTTCCTGGCTGATCGATGTACATTGTGGGTGACGGCACCGAAAAACCGAGCCAGAAGGTCAGCCGATTTCTAAGCAATAGAAGAGACAAAAGGCAATTATGCGCTAAAAGGGGGTTGGGTGGAGTAAGGGGTAACTCCAGCCGCCAGGGAGTGGGGCATGCGCTGTCTAGGTTACTGAATTGACAAATCGGAGGCGATAACCGCCAGTCGGCACAAGCACATACGAACACAGCGACTGAAACACAAACACGCACAGAGTGGACTAGACGCCTAAGAGTTCCCTTCTGGCATATTTTTTTTTGCGTCGATGATATTATTCACCAGACCTGGAGCCTTGAAAGAAGGTGTGGCCTTGGAACGTTGGTGGAGGTCTCTGTCAGAAAGTCCGGAGTCTGTGCATGTGTGTGCAAAAAGGTCAGACGTAAACAGACATATCAAACACACACAGGTCAGATTAGTAGAAGGGTACGATGGTACCGGTAGCAGTGGTACGAACAATAAGTCCGCTAAGTAGGCATGCAAAAGTGCACCAGAGTGGCAAATAAATCAGTGGTTGATGCGATAAGTAAAAATGAGAAATATTGCATGCCCAAATGCACAAACAGAGCTCTAATATAAGTAGTAGTAGTAGTGGTGGTAGCAGCAGCAGTAATATCAGCAGTTATAGTAGCATTAGTAATTGATAAGGCGGTAAGTAAGTATTCTCGGATAGGGGCAGACTACCTTCGATCCACTTGAGGATGAACTGCTCACTGGTGACAGCTGTAATGATGCCAAATTTTTCAATGTTTCAGCATTTTCAAATGGTTACATGGCTGCATTAAATCATTAAATAACGGCTCCTTTCGGCAGTAGCGGCTGGTTTTTGCCAACCGGTCGTAAATCAGTGAATAATTATTTGAAAAACGTAATAATGCACTCATTTAAATTTTCTCAAATTACAGCGGATAATCCTTAAAATTGAGTAATTTGACTTGGGAAAATCTCGTCCAGTGGTTAAAACGCAGCTCACCGATTGGTCTTTGCCTTGAGGATGTTTGGAGAGTCGATAATTTTCGAGAATCAGCAGGCCTGCGTAAATCTTTCCGACTGTCATCTTGTGATAGACGAGCTCTGTTAACCGTAAAATAGTTTAAGCATGCTACTCGCGACCTCATAAGTAGACTAGAAGTCACTTGTGAACAATAACTACCAAAAAAAACAACTACTGAACCTTCTGCCAGTAAGATATGAAAACCGCAAAGGAAACAAATGATACTTACGTTGCCGGTGTCTTAATAAGTTCGCACAGATAACACATCGGAATTAAACCACGCCTTACGAAGCTTATACTCTCGAGCAAAGGTTGAACTATTCAAAAGTCGTCATACGTTTAACCAATGAAAATCAGATTATTAAGTAGTGAGTTGGAGCACATACAGACAGGTAGTCAGTAAATTGACGAAAAATCGTCCGCATGAAAAATAAGAAGATACTATAAGCAACTGAAGGATTATCAAGGAGTCTGAAAACTTGTTTTAGGAGAAGGGTGGTTTAGTGAGGACATGGAAAGTGGATAACCTTCTTTTAATTAACTGCACAATCAGTTTAGAAAGTTACCAGGTTCTTTTATTTGATCCCACTATATTACTGTTCTAATTGAAAAGAAATAAGTGACATTTGCTCCAACTAAAACTAAGTAGGCTTACCTGAGTCCGGTGGGACAAGAATGTTCATCATACGTTTGGCTTGCACGGGCCAGAGTTTGAGTAGGCTATAGCGCAGTTCGTTGTCACGCTGGTCCATAATCTCTGCCGGTCCCATTTTAATGCTTAGCGACTCACGAATCAACGCGAAAAGGGTGGTTGTAAAGTGCACTGTTCCGTTGTCATCGACGGGCATATTCATACGGATGAGTTTCTGCAAACGGATGGATACGGAGTGCAGTAAGATTAATTTCGAATGAAAATGGTATTCAACGAAAATGTGTGAAAAGCACTAACCCTGTAGGCTAGTCGGTAAGGGCATTTCTTCCCGAAACCAACAGGCGGTTCCATATTTCGTAACATTTCGTACATATCGGTGTGATGTATGCGACCGCTGCAAGAGTCGACGATTAAAATGGTTAGCTTATCGGACTTATAACAGTAAACGGAAAGTTTTGACCAATTGTTTTAACATCACCAATTTACTTCGCACCTTGTTACAATACCATCTTTTCCAGTACAACCAGAATCCTAGGTCTTATTCTATTCACAAAAGACCGCAACGATGCTTTGAAAAGAACTTAAATGTCGAAAAAAAAGGGAGTCTTGATAGATGGCTTAGGTCGCTTAAAAATACCATGAAGTAAGTATATTATTTGTTGGTTAACCACTTCCCTAAGAGTTTAGATTACTTTTCACCGTAAAAGCACGAAATCTCCTGCAATTCTACTACCACTCAAGGGACGTGGAACTACGTTTATATCACTTGTAAAAATCTCGTATCCCTTCTGTGTGTTGATGACAAACCTGCTTATAGACTGGTGTGATCTTCAGTGTCTTCAGGGAACTCATGTTTAAGGAATAGTCACTCTCTACCATGATGAGTGATTGCACGAAAAGGCAGGAGTGAATGACTTACCGAGCGGTGGGATCGTACTCAGCCCAAACGCGTACAAATTCATCGAGGTGGTGAGGCCCGAGGATGGAGGAGTCGCGTGTGAGGTAGTCAAAGTTGTCCATGATAACGGCCACGAATAGATTCAGCATGAGAAAGGCTGAGAGGAAGATGAAGGTAACGAAGTAGAGGTAAGTTGTCTTGCTGCCGCACGATGTACCGGAGCCCTCGCACTCCCGACCCGCGTCGCAGTCTAGCATCACCTCCTGCCAATTCTCGCCAGTTGCACACCTGCCAATCATCAATCAAAAACACAAATCATTCCTTCGGTACTGCCCGCCTCTTCGGTGATATCCTTTAAACATGTCTAAATTGGATCAGTAATTGTAGCAGATGGACGACCCTTCGAGTGCGGCACCTGCTTTCTGCTAAGACGCAAGTGTGAAAAGGATTTCCAGAGCACATTCGTTACATCGAATAAACCTTTCAATTTCATTTAATTGGTGATCAAATTTTCACCCAAGGTCGCCCCAAAAAGTCACACATTTCGAATATTCTCACTGAACCCGTCATTTCTCAATTAATCTGTCGTCAAGGCAAGTTTGACCTTGAATTTTCGTCCGATCCTTCATTGCTATCACTGGAAATCGGAGCATGCCAATGCGAATGCCTGAGAAATGCAAAGCATTCTCTTCTTTCGTTTGGCCTAGAATCGTTTCGGTTAATAGCAACAAACACTTGGCAGATCGGTATAGCAGCAAGCAGAAATTATTTGCCCTTTCATTCATTCATAAGGTATTTTTGGGTGTCGCACCATTGTTACCTAAAGTACTTCCGTAAGTTATTTTGTGAATACTTCAAAATAGAATGTTTTCGTATCTACAGAAACATATCATCTGCAAATATAGGTAAAAATTGCGTTTGCGAATAAAAACGTACGTCTTGACATTTAGAGAAGTTGGTAAATTACTAAAAAGCAGTTCGAAATTGCGAATCCTGTGCTCATCGCCAAGGAGGGGGAGGATCACCACTTTTACCACAGGTTGACACACTGGATCAATGTACATAAATGATGTGGCCACCACCATCTATGTATCGTATATTAACTAAATCTTAATTACTTAAAAATTAACGAGTTTCGAAGTTCTAAAAGCACCAATATCATCAAATTGCTCCAAATAATTTATTTCAAATTCCTATTTTGCATCAGCATAGTTTATATCTTGATTGGCTTACCTAAAGAGGAGCAGGATACCGCTTCCAAAAGTCTGGAAGTTGTTGTGGTTATTCATCTGCGTCATTGGATCATTTTTTATGTTTCCAAAAACCTGAAAAAATGTTAAGAGGCGTGTCTCATTACGGCAAAAACCCGGAAGGAAGGGGTCACGCAGGACAGGGCATTTTACTCACCTGCATGCCGATGATGCAATAGATAAAGAAGAGAATGACAATTAGGAGGCAGACATAAGGCAATGCTTTCACCGACTGAATGAACGTCCACAGGAGGATGCGCACTGTGTAGCCCTGTCGAAGAAGCTTGATCAAACGCGCTGCTCGGAAGAGTCGTAGGAAACCAAGACTTAAAAATGCTGATTGCTAGAGAAGAAGGTAACGAGGATGTATAGCTTAGACCACAAAAGCAGGTCCCAGGGCAGATAGCATATCAAGCTGGTCTCACCTGAAGTTCAGAAACCAGAACATCTGTGATGCTACCTATCACCGTGATGAAGTCGAAAATGTTCCATCGGTCGCGAAAGTAATTCTGTAACAAAAAGTAGCCTTCCAGGAGCTTCTAAAGCCTTAATTTCCGTGAGGTTAATCAGTGAGAAATAACAAATCCAACATTTGTAGAAAGTTGTTGAACATTTTTAAGCTTTTTGACGGAAGAAGATTTTTTGATAAAAATTTGTAATGGCCAAACCGTATTACAAGTTTCCTTTGGGTAACTTGCATCAAACATTCTGTTAGATCTTGTTGGAAAATCAAACTAGGATAGTAACTTTTACCCGCATTACGTTCGAAAATGCAAAACCGTCGAGCTTATTTGCCAAGTTTTAAGTAAAGTTTATCCAACATAACGGCAAGTCTAACTTACTTCAAAATAAAAACAACACAAAGAAGTACTTAAGTAACCATTTATTAATAAACCAATTGAATGTTTTATCATGAATTATGGGATAAGGCGGTGGTGTTATTTGTGAGGTGGTTTAAAACACTGAGACAAATTGAAGCGCTGGTAACGCAAGGCAAGTAAGTATCCCATAAAAGACTTCGAACTCAATTGCGATTTTGGAATAAATCCCAAAGAAATCTAAAAGCTCATTTCCACCACTTTTAACTTATGCACTATTAATGAGAATAAACGGAAAAAACATTCAGGGAACAGGTCTTGCGACCCTTGCAACAAATTATTTTAAAAATATTATAACCCCTAAGTCCAAACCTGAAAACATTCATGAAATTGGACTTGTTTTTTAAATTACTAGAAAGAAGATCATACTCCATATCTCAAATGTTACATCAAAGTAAGGGCTTGTTCATTTTTCATTGAAGTCAATGCTTAGAAAACGCGGAAAAAGTCGACTAATAGCAGATAGGCGTTAGTGCTGAAAAGTTGAAATTTTACTGCACTTACCTTCGGTCCGAACGCCATGATTTTGAGAACACACTCTACGGAGAACATGATGGTGAAGGCAGAATTTAGAAATATTAGTGTGTTGCAGTAGTTGTGGTAGTTTTGCTGAGCCGTGTCAATATTCGTTGCCACAGAAGGTCTCCTCTCTTGTCGATGATACTGGAAGAAAAAGAAGGCAGGGAAGAAGCAAATCCTCAATTTCAAATTCCAAATTGGTATAATTCTACCTAATTTATTAATAATTGCTTGCCTTGAAATACTTAGCATGGTGTTTCCATTGGATCTAAGGGTATCGTTGGAAATTTTGATACACGCATTATGCACATTTTGAGATGTCATTTATTGTGCCTAATCTATTGAGATTTGGGAGTATAAATGACAGTGGAATTGGCACAAAAAAGCGTGTACAGGTGGGATGGCGTGTTCTTTGGGAATTCTTAAATTAACAAACTACATTCCGTAGAGCACCTCTTATCTAGTAGCGCCATGGATGATTCCTTTGTGGACTGCAAGGTTGAATCACTTACCTTCATCATGAGGATCAGTGTGTTGAGTGCAATCATCACCATGATGTAGTACTCGAAGGGTGTCGACACAACCAGACGCCAAATGCGATACTTCCACGAGCGCTTGTTCTTTGGCATATAGCGACACAGAGGATGAGCATTGATAGCAAAGTCCACGCAACGTTTCTGTGACGTAGAGCACCAAAAGTAGTAGTGATAGGCATATACGACCAGATAAAATGGCGTGACTTAGTTCTTCTTAGCGGACACGAGCATACTGAATGATTTACTCATTTTTCGTTAGTTTGGAGCAGTCCAGAAGTCTGTTGGGTCACCTGACGGAACTAACATCTCTCTTGTCATTCAGTTATCAATGCATTTATTTAAAAGTGGGAATGAGATTTTGGCAGCAAGTCGGGACATGTTTGTGTAGCTGTGACAAATATGGCTTATTCTTTTGTCTTGGGCATTTCCACTTTTTAGGTAAAAAGAATGGAAAAACGTCTGATGATGGGGGCAAAACAGAATCAAAAAACATTACGCTTAGTGGTTTACCAAAGCGCATTTCACTAATCTTTTTATTGGAGTTAAATGTTCAATTAAATGGTGGATTAAAGCTTCGCATAAAATTGAATGTTAGGATTTTTTAAAAGTTTTCAATTCCCCCCATAAATGAACACTAAAGCTAGACTATTCAAAAATAACAGTAAATGAAATACATTGCAGTGAGCACAAAGGGTCTCCAAATCCAGTGTCAAGCAAAAGAACACAATACTTTACCTCGAGCAATACAACTTTGTATTTAGATACAATCGACAAACTCGTTATTTTAAAGCTATCCACACTGGCATTTGGAGGTTACTCTTGGCATTCATAACGTATTCTAAAATTGGAAGCTTGCTTACCTGATTTTTGTCCAGCTCCAGATCCATCAGTTCATTTTCACCCTGCTTTTGGAAGGTGATAATAATCAACGCAACAAAGATATTGACGAAGAAGAAGGGGAACACAACAAAGAAGGTGATGTAAAAGATTGCTACTTGTTGTTGATAGTCCTCCAGAGGTCCCCTATTTACATGTGTCGCGTCCATGGAGTTTTTCAGAACTCTGAAATTTAAAGATATGTGGATATTACAACAGCATATGAGTGGATTTGAACCACTTTTCTAAATATCTGTAAAAATATTAAACCTTTTTATGCTTCCAAGCAGCACACAATATCGCAAAGTGAATTTTTCACATACCCGGGCCAACCCTCACCAGTGGTTACAGTGAAAAGTGTCAGCATTGCGTAATAGACGTTATCGTAATTGAATCCATGGGCTTTCCATTCTCTCCAAACCGTGGTTGGAACACCATCTGCGTTATAGTCAAAAAATTGACCCCTGAAAGGTAATAGGTATTCTGTGAAATTATTCAGCCGGAGTTCCTCGGCTTAAGCATGACTTGTTTGTTATATCAGTACTGACCAGACCAATAAAGAAAAAAAGCAAAGATATTTGGACAACCTCACAGTAATTGCATGCGACTTACTGACATTCTTCTTTGGTTAATTTTGAGGCGTCATTGCAGTAGAAGAATTTGCCCTGGAACAGTTGCACGGCAATGACGGCGAAGATGAATTGGAAGAGCACGAAAACAATGAGAATGTTAAGAACATTTCGAAGAGAGCTTAAAACACAGTCGAAGACGGCCTGAAACATGAAAAATGTGACACGAAAATACGCAAATTTTGCTTTAGAACAAAACCAGTAGAGGTAGACAGAGACTTGAATGAGAGTGATGCTAACATTTCCGACTGAAAGTGGTCTGATATTTTTGGCGAATACCGGTTGGCCTCAAGGGTGATTGAGAATAAATGCAAAATCCTCAGAACTAGTTGAATGCTCTATCAAATGTACGATGCACTACTTATTGCTGGGACTGGTGTTTAGCGGCCAAAGGTGAATGCGGAAGTATGAAATTATTTGTCGTGTGAACAAGGTGATCGTGTTTATATTCACCCTCCTTCAAAAATAGGCATTTTAGAAGCAAAAAATCCCATAATGACTCAAAGTGGGGAAATATAATATTGTTCCCTTCCAAAAAATTCAAAAAGACAATCGTGTGTTCGTTATGGAAGTTTAAGCATTAAACTTTGGTAGAATAACAGCTTAGGCGTTCATAAACGAAGGTAAGGAACAACTCTTGAGAAACGATCAGAACTGAAACTGGACGGTACCCTGAAATTAGCAAACAAGGAAGTAATTTTCAAGCACAAATTGCATCTTGTGACAGAGGGTGAGTGCTGCACAAAGGTTTGAGGTCATAAAACATCGGACATTATGGCGAAATAAATTGACCAAAAACGGCGTGGTAATAATATAAACGAAGTCTTTTTATCAGGGCGGTCACCACAATCAACAAACATTTAACCTGACTAAATGCATTCGAGTCATGATGATAACACGAAATACGAAGGTACTTTTAGGAATGTAGGTGTATGAATAAGCTACAGGGGGAATTTTGACTGCTACAGCTAACTTGGATTGGTTGAAAGGCTTACCGCAGCACTTCAACCGGCCCCTGCAACAACCACATATTGTCAAGTTTGCCTGCTGATATAACTTGGGGCCAGTCCTGCCTCTTGTTAGAATTTGATGGTTGCTAAAACCATCGCAGAAATTTGTGTACGATGGGGAGATATGATGGAATCGTTTTGTTATTACAGCAAAAAAATGGCAAGAACCACGTACTTAGAACAAATTGCGTGAAAAGAACAAAGATATTATCAAAGTGGTTAATTAGTAAGCGCGCAATTCCCAATCAGTGCTACAGTCGAGAATTTCACCTTCAGTTTAGGCACTCGTTTGATCGTCTTCAGGGGACGGAGGACACGAAGCACTCGGAGCGATTTAATGGTGTTCAAATTCTTAGCTGAAGCGCTGGTGGCTGGTTTGCTGAAATATTTAAAAGGCAAAGTTTCATTTTGGTAAATGGGTAATTAATGAAATGATTAAAAGAAATTTATAAATAATAGAAATAGCTATGAACTATAATAAATATAGCAATAGAATCTACGTGGAAAAGTTAGATGTACTAAAAATTGTTTAAAAGGGGACACAAAGGTAAAAGCAAATCTGTTTACCCTTAGATGGTGTTAGATTGGTGATAATGATTTTCATAATGTAAAGCGAAAACTATTAGTGGTTAACCGCTACTAAAATGTTGGGGATATATGGATAATTGGCGCTATCTTTTACAAAAAAAATTTGTTTTAAACAAGATCAAACTAAAAGTAAAAAACCTCAAATAAAAATAAAATTAAATTACACTTTTGCATCACCATTCATATTGTTCAGTAATTGCAAGTGGTAGATACAAATACCAAATATAGTGCGGATTTCGGTATCGCTCGAAAAAATGATTTGATGAAATTTGTAGGGGCTTGGTGAACGCATCCCACTGTCTTAGCACACGCTTTATACAACATAAAGATGCTTCGGTCTATCGCATCGGTACGGCACTTTTCAGTGTGCTACCGACCAACTTACCCCCTCTTTCACACCCATCCCCATGCCATCAATTGGTGACTGAATGCACCTCATGTATGTGACTCCAGCTTGTATGCTCTACAAACTGAATCTGGCGCCCATTCGACGCACAGTTGCAGAGACCTCTCATCACATGCACGTGACATTTGGGGAAGGTGCGATGTGGAGCACTAAAACGCACCACTCTGGTTTACTTCGAAATACTCGACAATTGACTGCAGCGATGAATCTCTCAATGTTGGACACATCACTTCCAGAGCATTCTGTCATCTTCTTGCCTTAATAATGCCAAGAACAACATCCAGCGATGCTTAGCGCAAGTGGTGATGAAACAATGGGTCCTCGACCAAACCAACTGGGAAGGAGGAGGAGTCATGGCGGTGAAAACTGCTAAGCAAACGTGTCCCACTAACATGTCATGCACTAGCAGAGGGCAGATGGTAAACTTGAAGGCCTACCGATTGGATGTTCTCCACCTGTCTCACGTGTGTTATGGAGACATACCTTCCATTTTGCACTGTTGACTGACTGATTTATGATGAGAAACGGTTTCATGCTAGACATTGCAGTGTTTGGTGAACGAGCTAACAGATCATTGAATATACCCACACGATCCATTCACTACTCACGCCTCACCTCCAAGCTGCGTACCACCTCATCCACTGAACATATTGCTTGCTCAGTGTGCGTGTGTGTGTAGGCAAATGCAGGCGGACACAATTAGACACTTGGTGAGGGCTCGACAGCAATCACGACTGCGATCGGACCTGCCAACCCCGTGCCACCCAATGCGATTCGAGGGTGTGCATTGCACGTCCTATTCTTGCACCATTGCAGCACGAGACCTCATACCACCGCAAAACCCATCCGTGAGAGGATTTGCATTTTAGGTAGGGTGCAAGGAAGGGAGGAAGGAAGGTAGGAAGTGTGGGTGGGAGACAGGGATGTAGAGAGGGAGACTGCCTCATTCTCAGCCTTATCCTCATTCCCCACATTCCTCTGATGATGTTTCTCCGAGTAATAACTGTCACCATTTCTTAACACGACACAATCACATGAACATGTGCATAATGGAATGGACAGTTGAGTGGAAATTGAACTGCGTTAAAACAAAGGCGATCGGGGCTGGCTTTTCTTGG
>NW_020170382.1:2311296-2322615 GCF_000524195.1 Echinococcus granulosus | reverse complement strand
AACCTTGACTATCCCGGTAAACAAAATTCACGCAAGAGTTGTCTGCATTTATCCAAGCTCTATTAAAAAACCCCACTTTCCTCTTAGCATTAAAACCATTTGCTTTTCCAACTCCTTGCGTCCATTAATGGAAAAACAAAATTGTCGCCACAGATACAGCTGAGTTATGAATAGTATGTTCATGGAAAGGAAGCCATTTTCGGTGGTTCATCAAGTGAATATACTAAACGCGCCTTATCGTCAGTGCTGAGGCCATCCCTGGTGTAGCCTGCATTAGCGACAGGTCCGTATGATGGAAAATTTGGTACCTAGTGTGACTTTAGGCAGGATGTGTCCTATTTTACTACTCTTAATCCTAATTATTGAAGGGTTAAATTGTTTACAAAATGAGCTGACGCTAAAATTGTTTATTTTGGGTTGTTTCCATAACGTAAGGCCTTGAGGTCCAGAAAATCAATAACCTAGGGTACAAAGAATCGATCGATGTGCGCTCGAATCGGAAGGCGCAACACCCTCAGGTGACTTTGATGTGAGTGCATGAGTTACTTCTCCTGTAAGCTCAATTATAGAGCTCCCCATAATGGTCCCCATATGTATGCGACAGTTAAGCCTTTAAGGCAAACAGACAACGAATACAAATAGCCCCCACAGGGGATGGAGCAAATGGAGGCAAAAAAGGAGGCAGCTGGAGAAACAGCAACAGAAGCGGTAACGGTCGAAGAAGTGGGCATTTTAGCATTCAAGCCAGGAAGTACTTACCCCAGTCGAAGCGCGTTTCGGCTATAATTAAAAGGGGCAAAAGAAAATGGAAATGCGTTAGTGTTTAGATATGGTGAAATGGTACTTGGAATACATTATTAATGAGTAGAAGGTAGTGAACATCTCTTGCTCCCTCCCTCTCTCTAAGTTATTCATATGCGATTTCCTCGTTGCTAACACCGCTGTTCGCGAGTAGAATTTAGTTAGCTTGGGGAGGTGCTCACTTCATCGTAAAAGCCACTAGAGCACAGAAGACGACGATGGCGTCGAGAATGTTCCAGGGATCGCGACAATAAGCGCCCGGGTGGAGCACTACGCCCAAATCAATCACCTGATACAAAAAAAGGATTTAAAATAATCTGCTGTCTCTTGGAGGGTGCATTAATGTCCAAATTACCAACGAGAATTTCAGAAAAAGGTGTATCAAAATTCCTTGGCCGACTAAAAAATGGTACCCAAAGCAGCATTGGTCTCTTCTACCATTTAGATGGCTATTTATGCAAGTAGTTTTGAATATAAAAGTGGTTTGTTTCTATTTTTGGTACATCTAGCAATAAAATTGCCACATCCAGACATAAAAGCGCAAATTGAAAGGAAATTCAGGGTTGGAACTTTCTTCATTTAAGACATCTGATTTTAATAGTCGCTGCCCTAAGTACCATCCTACGCACTTCAAACTTCCTTTTGATAGTACACTTTCAAGATTACCTTGAGAACCATTTCTACAGTGAAGACACCTGTGAAGGCGTAGTCGAAGTGCTCGAGGATCTTGTTTTTGGTGGAGTTTTCGGCAACAGGATCTTCTGCAGCAAGCGCGATACTGCTGGCGCAAATCACGATCATAATGAAGAGATCAAAGTAGCGAAGATTGACCACAAAGTGGCAAAAGCGACGAATTCTGTGAAGTAAAAAGGCATAATTAAACCTTTACTGGGATTTCATTTTTCACCTTCACAGGAGATTGCCATCACATTGAGTCAGTGTCTTTGGGGGAGCAGTTGCACTTAACAATGACTGCCTTCAGAAGTACTTCTTAAACTGAATGAGAAATTTATTTAAGCGCTACTTCCAGCATGATTTAGCCGATGACACATCCCATTAAATACAAAAAATGCGTTGTTTGGATTCTAATGAGAAGTGGCATTATCATAAAACTGATGCCCGGTTCTAGCTTTAATATTCGTGAGCATGCTTCAGATACTCAATCCTTAAGAAATGATGAATTTGCTAAAAACATTCCTTCTATAATTGCCCTCCTTGGATCGTAATTTGAGATTTTCTGGTAAAAAGTATAGATTTTTTTGGTCATTATAGCTCAGTTGGTTAAACTCACTTATTTTATTCATTCAAGTCTATTTAATTAATTTGACCCAGTCTGCAAACAATAGTTAGGGTAGTTTCCCAAACTGCATAAATGCTCGACAAACAAAAGCGTTGAAACACTGTATAATTTTACTTCAGAAGAACCTGTTGAACTAAAACTGAAGTTAAATTATGTCTGGTAATGAAGACTTTTCTACTATGATTTACAATTATCGTCCGCAATCGCACTACTTGCCATAAAATATAGAAAAGTAAACATAAACTTACGACAATCTAAAGCTGTTTTCTGATTAACGGTCCTTAGCTCTACAACTACCATCGGATAATCCCACAAAAGCAAATTTTAGGTATACAAGGATTCTGATGTGTCGGTATCGTATTTCATCGTTAAAGAAGGTCAAATAACAGAGTATGAAAAACATTTCTCGTCTCGAGCAATTCCAGAGGAATCCCAAAAGAACTCTTTGAGCTCAATGGACGAGTTTCCATTGTAGTTAGGACGGTTTTAGGACATTTTAATCCATTTTATGGCTTAATGCTCTTCGCATTTTAACTTCCAAACAGTCCTCATAAATCGTAATCACATAAAGCCTCCACAAACGCAATTCTACCCAAAATTAAGAATATAAGGGCAACGCTTTCTCAGCAATAGCAATTACTTGAAGATAAACTAATTTTAACAAAAAACAGCAAATTAATATTTTTTTTTGAGGAAAAATAAGACCATCTCAAACATTTTTGACCCGAAATTAACCTAAAACGAAATGTAGGCAGATGGAGATGCTTTTTGTGTAGAAATAATCATAAACGCGAAATCGGCGGTGGCTACAAACGAACCCTAAATCGCACATAGGCCTGGAGATGGTGGCGCAGTAGGTGCTAATGTCCGAGCATTTAATAATGTGTGGAGGCGCTCAGCTCGCGTCGCAAACAGATGGTTCGCAAGCAGATGGCGTGTGTCGGCCTGTGAGAAGGCTTGTCACCACACCACTATTGATTTTTTTGGATGCGTCTAGACGAGCACCCACCAACCCCGCAGCCATTACTGCTGCCAGTCCTTCACCTGGGAGGATGCTTCCCTCTTCGCTTTGAATATAGAGGTTGGGAGGTCTGGGTCTATTCCACTTTTTTTATCCACTGCCATTTTCGACAAAATACACTTCATTAAAAGTCCGGAGACGCATTTGTGTGCTCACTCTAACGCAATTTTTTTCATTAAAACGCGTGCGCTTTTCCTGGTTCAGATGTTTGACAGGAAGAAAGTTCCTTTTGGTTGGGAGGGTTTTGTTGTTCTGTCGTAACTCAATCCCATGCAACCACTTTTATCCGCCCCTCTTGCAGGAGCCAAGATGATGCAGGCCAGATAGATTTGCTGTTGCCAACATCATACCTATTTTTGAATTTTGTTGTTCCTTTCCAATTTTTCATTTCCTTTAAATAAACGTGCCATGGGTGAAAGTAGGAACCCCACCTACATGTGACACCGTTGGCAAACTTTCCTGTTAAGTGCCTTCCTTGGTTGATTTGAAGCTCTTGAATTATTGGTGTATTAAAAATCACTGGGAGTCAAGTTATAACTAAGAATGTATGATCATATTGCATTTCTACTTTCTCAAACGGTTAACTGGAGCTAGGTTCCCCGCCTACTGGGTCACAAAAACATCACTTTGCTGAAAGTCCATCAGCAAACTTTTAATGAGCTGTTGATGTCGCTATATTGAACCCTGAGTCGATATTCTGACTTCTGTAATTCGGATTTATGAATAAGCAGTCAGTTTTCACTTCATTTGTGGCACAATTGTCTAGACGGATCTGAGAGGGACATGCCAAGAAACAAAAACAGTGCCTATCTGGCCACTTCAAATTACCATCTTCACAGACTTTTGTAGCTACTTCTGATTGCGTGCAGAAGTTGATTTTTCCCAAATTCTCTTGTTTCAGGCCCTCACTTTCAAGTACCTTTTTATGTGCACAGAGCGTTCTCTGATGTGAAGCTCGACACTTTCACCTTTCAAGCGAATGGTTTTTTGTCAAAGGACTGGCGTAATGACCAGACTGCTCACTTAGTTAGAAGTGGAAGAATCAAAGCTCACCTAAATTTCCTCCTTTAAATACAAAATCGGATTTTTACAAAATCATTTTATCGTCCACTAAGTGCTAATTTAGAAGATAATTTAAGGTTTTATTTGTGGTGTATCATTTCCTGCCACAAAGCATCCTTTGATTTTGATAAAAACCACAGGCTTACCCATTGGTCGGGGCAAAGATGAACATGGAACTATAGGGTAGAACGGGTTTTCCATGTCCGACATTCTCAGAGTCCGGTAACTGCCCTGTCTCGTCGCTTTCAAAGGAAATGCAATTTTGTCCTTTCCCTAATGCCAAATACAAAAATAGGATGGATGAGACGACATAGTAAGACGTTGAATACCGCTGACCATCAAAAATTGTGGAAATCCACTAAACGAAAATTCTCCTTTTAGGCTCAACTTGCCTACTTCGCATACTTATTTACGTACTCACTTTGCGTGGAGAGTGAGGAGGAGAGAAAATTTCCATTTGCCTTTTGATCGCCCACTTGTAGAGTCATTTCTTTCACATTGGTCGAGTCTCTTGATTAAATAGCAAAAAAAATTTGATTTGTTAAAATAAGCACAAGTTTAGGTTATGCTTGAGAAGCAACGACAATTTACCATTTACTTTTTTAATTAGAGGTTAGGCAGCATAACGGGAGATTTGGAAATATATCTATTATAATGAAAGTTACTGACAGCAATTAATAATTACTGAAGCGCCCAAAGCCTAATGTAATGCACTTGATGTATTAGACTGTTAAGAAAATAGACGATGTCTTTTGAAGAAGACCCACCCAGGATAGTTCTCTTGCCACAGGTTATTCTTCTCTTTTGTGGGTGTTCGTACCCACGGCAGGAGGTGAGCCTTATCAGGGTCTGTGAGATCCAACGTGGAAGGCTGAAATCCCTTCGCCTTGGCCTCCTTCTAAAAGATAATTCGTGGAAAACGTGGATCGTCACTTTGCCCAGGAGGACGCCTCCTTTTGATGTTCGTAGTTAAGAGATGATAGCATACAATCACCTTCAATGTCATTAATGGTTAAGTATACGAGATACTTGCGCAATTTTTTCGACCTCAATGGACAAAAAACCGACTCCTGCAAGGCTTCCTTCTAAGGCTACTGCTAAGTTAACGAGTAAACTATTTAAACTTTGACAAACGTTTTCGGCCAACGGAGGCAAAATTTGCTTTGTGGATTCTTGAGGGTGGCTATAAATCGGCATGAGAGTGGTTCAAAAAATCGGCATTTTGAGTAGGATTCCGTTTCCAAAATTTCGTTTCCGTAGAACAAGCCGATACAATTCCGACATTTTTGTCTTCTGAGGAGGTCTTTTTTCCAAAGTTAATTTAACACTGCAAAAATATAACGATTAGTGGTAATTTCTGACGCCAGATCTCGTCATATTCTCTTTTGAGAGAGAAAAATGAGTAACATGGACAGTATTCTGTGCATAATCTCCACATTAAATTCCGCATAAATTTTATGCGATAAACTAGTGAAAGTATCCTAGGTACTCTTGCTCAATACGGATTTATTATATAGTATCACATTATAAACGGGGCAAAGTTCAAACTCCACGTTATTTTTGAGTTCCTTTAATGGGTGATTTTGAGTTTCTGACGATTAAATGATGTAACCATTTGCTGTTAAGAAGGGAAAACATTTTAGTGACCCCATTTTAGCATGTATCGTGGGACTATCATAAGTTATTTAATGGAATTCTTAGGATACAAGCTATAATCGCTGGTAAATATAAAATTCGGAGAGTCAGATCTCCTAAATACCGTTGGGAAGGGCCCACAAACATTGGTACAATTTTGGAATTTTCATTCTGCTTACATGCATATCGTAAATGCACTATGAAGAGCAATTTAGAGCAACAACAATCAAGGGAGAATTAAACGGGACTCACAACGGTTCCTACGTACATGTGTACACATACAGACACGCACAACACCATGAAGCATGTGGATGACAAGATAATCATACCAATTTTTCCTCATTTTGATCTGCCTGTTCAGCATCGCTGAGATCGTGCGCATTTGCAAGATTGTCCACGGCAATTGCCAAAAATACATTTAAAAGAGTGTCTGGAACAGCAGAACAAATCCCACGTACACATATGCGAAACTCCCATGAAATCCTCTTTCTATAAATTAGAACTTTTGCCCCAGAAACAATCCTTTAATTAAGCTCAATTTTTGGGAAGAGTTAAAAGGTCGTCATCGGAAAATTTTAAAATGAAATCGTCACTAGCGAAAACCCAATGCGATAGCTAATTTCCCCTCCTAAAAATGACACTTATGGCCTTTGAAATCGCAGAATAAAATTGTCTCTTCCGGAAGTCATCCCCGATTGTAAGAGGTACAATTATCGTCTCCAGCAGAAGCGCACCGCCCTAATCAACAGGGAGCTAAACACGCCGACTTATCGGATGGCCTATTAGACGTAAAATAACCATCCCCCATGACCGTGCTCCTCGATTGTCAAAATAAAGCATTCAATCTAACCATATCTGGTACTGGAAGCTGCTGTTACCGCGATAATGATAGCTCTTCCTGCCATTATTTTTCACTATTTCTCTCTGGCTCACTGTGTGTAACGAAATGTTCAGATGGAAGTCTGCGTTACTTAGAACTGAGGGTCTGTCTCTCTCTTCCCAGCAATCCACTCCCACCTTGCCGTGCCTACCCGCAATATCCTGGTAGTTCCTATTCCGCATTTCGAATAAACCCTAGCATTTCAGACCAGCTTCGTCCCGTAACCCTCATAATCTTGAGTGCTTTGACGGCGTAAACTAAAATTTTCCAATTAAAGTACCGTGATATCATGTGTGAATAAAAAGATCACCTCATTCAAAGGAGCGACTTCCGCTAAATTACTCAATTTTTTTAATTTCGAGACATTTTGCATAGTGTCTCATAGAGACATCTATAAGCAATATTTTCTTACTGCATCCTTATCGCCAAAAATATTAGTCACTGGCATAAATTGAGAATATTTTTTAAAAAGGAATTATTTTATGTAAATTTTTATCTTGAAAGGATGTCCACTGTAAAAATTATTTTCCCTTATTTGTGAATCGGAAAGCAGCTCTCAAATCATGATAGTATTTAGCTGAAAATATAGTCATGATACGAATCTGCTTGTCTTACAACTAAAACGAGAAACGAGATGACAAAAGCATCCACCCCGCGTTCGTTTTGGAGTCGCCTAAATGTACCCGATCAGCTATGCGTAGTCGAAGGAAATGGAGCAAAGTCTGTGTCTTCGACTTACAGTTTCCTATGAGAACCAAAAGGACAAAGTAGATGCAGTAGATGAATCCGCCCCCATTCGTTCCACCCTGAGAGCGAATCCCATTGTACATGACTGAGTTCCAGTCCTCGCCTGTCAGAATCTACCGGGAGCAAAGAAAAGAAATAAGATTCTCTTCAAGAATAATCATTTCAAAAGGCAAGGAGACCGGTAACAGGGTTTTAAAATCCCATTTTTGCAGCGGAGCAGATGATCAGAGGGACCCATAGTGGGCATGGTTTCCTGTTATGAAAGGGGGAGGTAAATTATGTCTTTTTTTAGAGAGAACGGTTTTCCGTCCGACCCTCATCCCTCGGTTTCACACTATCAGTTTAGGTAAAAATCGAAACTAGGGAGCCGCTTCCCTTTGATTTGGAAGGGAAGAGGCAGATGGCGTTCCTTTGGAGACCTAGAAATTTTGTGTGCAGGTTGGTTCTTGGTGAAAAAAAGGTCTGTTCAAATGGCCAGTAGATTAGAATACCTGAAAGACAGTAAGCAGAGCCTTAACGAAGGAGTCGAAGTTTTGGGCAGGAAGACCTTCTTCGAAGTTAAATCTAAAAAAAACGAATTTATGATTGTTTTAAAGAAAATAAAGTATGTCAATCAGGATGATGGAGATCCAATACGTCACCCAAAATGAGAGTACTTTTACATTGTATGGATTCAACAAAGCCGTGTTTCATCTCTCGAATAGACTCAGATGAAAGATTAAAAGAGCAGAATTTGAACTGTGCTTTATCGTATTTTAACATTGCTTTCATTCATTGTCTCGTCTCCTCGATTTATTCATTTGCATCATCTGCAACTCATGTCGCCATGGACCAACCGCTCAGCCATGACGATAGGAAACAGGCCGAATGAAGGAAGAAGACGTAGATTACAGTGCCGAAATCCTTGCGCCTAAAAAATGTCACATGACCACTAAAATAAAACCGAAACATGTTTTCATGCCTTGGCTGAGGTACATTCGGGGTTTATTTGCGCATTGTTTTATCCTGGCATTAAGCATAATAGTAATTCCAGCTTTTATTTCAAATCCAAATAAACACAAAGAACTGACTATTTGAATGCAGTGTTGATTGAGTGGTTTATCGTGTCAACTGAGATTTAAATGCCGACTCCAAAAGTGACCTTTAATGTCATGCACATGAAAATGATACAAAGGTGATTTCCCAAAAGTTACCGAGGCCCTCAAAATTTTCAATGTGCTTTTAAAAATTCGATTTAAAAGCCGTTTTCTTTTAGCAAAAAGTGAAAAGATTGTTGAATTTACTCAAATATCACAATGAGTCGCACTAATACCCACACATTTATTTCAGACCAATGTAATATTTGACGGAGTTTGGGGAGTGGAAATGGAGGAATTAGGGTTTATGCGGATGTGAGTTAAAAAATTGTACAGCCAGAACTAAATATGAGCCACTATAAAACTATTTGATCAGCTAGCCAAAAAATGCATATTTTTAATATTTGCTATTCTTTGAAAAAATGGCGTAAAGCATCGAAATATTTCATTGGTTAGGTAGATACACACGAGGTCTTCTGTTTTGAATTCCCTAGAAATTGTCTGAGAGCCTGTTGACAGAGCTACGCTGATGGGAACTTCAAAGGCTTAAGTCACGTTACCTGAGGCTTTGCATCTGCGCAAATAAGCGTCAGACGTCCTTTTTTCCGTCATTAAAGATTCCTTGGTAAAATTTTTTCTCTGTTCTATGTATTCTAGAGCTTATTATTCACGTGTCATTGATAGAAAAAGAAACATGATTTACTAAATGAGCAATTCTATTATCTGCATTTGAAACTGATGAAAAGATACAGTACTTCAATTTGGCTTCATTCGCCTAAGATCTCCAACTTCTAGTAAAAAGACAGAAAACACATCTTTCACGATTCGCACACTATTCAGTACTTTCCAGATTATTAAAATTTGAAATAAATGAAAGCTTTATGAATACAGCAATAGCAGCACCCTAAAGTGGCATATTCGGTGGTGGAGTAGGATATTGCAACCATGAAACAGTTAAATGCGAGCAAATGATATATTCATTTTAATAATTTGGCGCAGACCAGATCATTCCATGTCTAACAAGGCGTCTAACCAATCGGTATCCCACAGTCACGGATGAAAAACTCTTGGGTGATACTTACTCGCCACCGAAGAGCTGCATTCCAAGGAGAGCGAAGATGAGGATGAAGAGGAAGAGAAGGAAGACTAGGGAGATGATACTTCGCATCGAGCTCAGCAAAGATAACACCAAATTTCTCAAATCCGCCCAGTATCTACACAAAAAGGGATAGACGTAATGCTTTACACCGAAACCCATTGCTGTGCCGCAGTCACGCATAATTTTATTTTGCTAGGCATAAGGCTTGCAAGGGCAGGTTTGGATTGTATGGACAATCAGTGGATATCCAAGGTCTTAAGCACGAGAGCAACAACAACCTCTGCCTACCTGGTGACCTTAAAAATTCTTAGAAGTCGCAGTGCTCGCAACACACTGATGCCAAAGGAGGTGTCCGGCTGAACAAGGGCAAGAAGAATCTCGAAGAGACTCCCGATGATAACCTGAATGAAGACAGGAATTGCTGCATTTGGAGGTTTATTTTTTATTTGTTAAAAATCGTTCAAAAACGAAACTAATGTTGGGTTGCCTATGTTTGTGATAATTGCTAAAAGGAATAAAAACAAATTAAACTTATTTAGGTTATGGTTCTTTCTTCGTACAATTCGTAGCAAGTTAAAGTCCACAAACCTCCATCCCCAATGAAGACCATTTAGCATGGTAAATGTTCAGTTAAACTGACTTAAATCCAGACGAAAGTTAAAACCGATTCCCATGAAATCGTTTACGAGATCATTTACAGGAGTTCCTCAATTGAAATACACAACTATTTCCTAGATGAAAATAATAGGAATTATTTTCTAAAGTGGCAGAAAAATGTGAAAGCTCTGTGCTCATTTCGTAGGTCGTCTGTTAACAATTGTTCAAACACTTGCTTGAAAATAGTGCAAAACCATTTGATCATTTTCGCAACTTTATATAGTGTTTCCCTCACTTCACAGTGAAATGACTTTCAAAATCGGCTACCCTTATAGCAAAATTAGCCAAGTTGTTCACGAATGTTTCCAGTGTAAACTCCCTATGTTGGGAAATACTCAAAGATGTATTTTCCTCGACCAAGCGGATAACCTACGACACAGTCGAAGATGTTGAACGACGACTGGAAGTAGAGTCGGAAGCCGAGGCCGTACATTTTGAGAAGCATTTCAGTCATGAAAAGTCCAAGGAAGACATACTCGGCGTAATCTACGAGAGAGAAAAGACTAAAGGAAGAAGCCCAATTTCTCCTCCTTAGATACACCTACAAGTGGTAGAAGTTTCTTCCCCGTCGAGCTGAGCTGTGTGAATAGGCCCAAAGTGGACAGGCAGGTAATACGTGTTTGATGGATTGGGTCATTACTTTGTCAAAGTCGTGTGAGACGGGGAGATACTACGGTTTACTTTCTGGAGAGCACTTTTAGAAGAAAAATGTGGTCTTACGATGTCTGTAAGATGTAAAATTAGAATAATTAGTGGCTTTTTCTTATATTTTGAGTGTTTATCAAGGATGGAGGTTCAAAAGAATTGGAGCTATGGAGGTTTACCATAGAAACAAGGTTGTGACTATGCAATCAAATGAGGAAGCTGACGATTACAAAATGTCAATTAAATGATTAGGGTGGAAAGATTAGATTTCTTCATCGAATAAAATGAATTAAAGTAGCCTCAGATGTTCCAGGTATCTTGAAGTGTGACATTTCTTCCAAATATCTAGATTAATTTTGGAAAATAATGACAAATAGTAGGTACTGTTTACATAAA
>NW_020170382.1:2307858-2311196 GCF_000524195.1 Echinococcus granulosus | reverse complement strand
TTTCCAACAAAACTAAAGCTATTTGGAAAAATAACCTCAAAAAGTTAAAATATAATTATAATAGAAGAGTAGTTTGTAGCTAATTCAAAACTAAAACGATTGGTCAGGAAATGAGCTTTACGGAAGTAGATGTGTTATATTTAAAACCGCCCCAAGTTACAAAATTATATTTTTTCTACAGCAAAAAAATGGCGCCTAAATTCAAAGCCTAGGTCTTTAGCCACCGGTATAACCCCATTAATGAACAGACTGGCTCCAGATTGGGGACTGTCCGAAACCTGAGATTGGGCGCGATTATGACGACGTTGGGGTTCCCTCCCCACTTGATTGAGTGCTAGGTCGATTCTCTCCTTTCTTCCAACTTCTAAATATTATCTAACAGCACACCACGTCCTCCGGTTGGCCTAATTTGATGTCTCCGCCAAACGGGTGGATAAATACTGCTTGCCTGGACTGCATAATTGATAAGAATTTGTAGGACTTTACGATGTGGTAAACGATGCCCCAAGATAATAATGGCGCAGACTATGAACGCCCACAAAATACCCACAAGGCGTTGCTATGCTAGGATTAAAAGAGCCTCTGGGCGGATGTATTTGCCAGCCCTTGGGCACTTCTTGATTGCGTTCCGCCGTGACGCAGTCGTTACTTCTCCCATAAATTAATCGACACAAACAACCAATCCTAATCACTGCTACCACGTTTAGATTTTTCATTAAAACAGACTCACCAGGCGTCTAATTCATTGTGCTGATAATCTTGTTTTTATTCTAAGAAATTCCTTTACTTTTGTGTCAATTTTCCACTTAAAAATACAGGTGACGAACCCACCTAACGAAACCGATGGCAGGCCTTCTATGAACAAACGTGATTCCAGTTTGATCTCGGACAGGACCCCAAGTGCAACAAGTCCTCTCGACTATCCCGATTTATGGATGTTTTGCGGTCACATCCTGTGTGTGGCCATGTGCTATCCTAATGTGGCAAGATCACGTACCTTCTGCTATCAGAAAAGGCCATTTCCCCCCATTAAATTGGTGCTCCTAATCTTTAGAAGTCACTACTGATATTGGACGTGGCTTGAACAGCTTTTGCTACGCCCCATCAGATTCAGTGTGTCATCTACTTTTCTGATAGTCAAAAGTAAATTTTGCTGCGTTTTTCCAGCCAGTAGTTTGGTCAGTTTAAAAGTTCTACCTCACTTTCTATTGCGCCTTGTTATTTTGCTTCATTGTAACATCACCGAATGCTCAAAGCATGATGATTGATTTGGCGTTAGAGATGGCAGAGGTTGTTCATCGCGCTTTTAGATAAGACTTCAACTTAACAGCCGCAAAATTTTAAAAATTTTCAGTCGAAATGAGCAATGTAGTGCAGCCATTGTGGCAGCTGATATCGCTACCTCAATTACCAGGCGGCAAATGTTCCTTTGTGCTACGGAAGATAACTCCTAGGTGAGGTAATTAAGTCTAAGAAATGGATGCGTGAAGTACTGATTTTCTACCGTAAATCTTCTGCCTGAAACCTAGTATGGAGGCATCGAAAAGAGCCTCTTTTTTGGAATTACAACGAGGACGAGAAAAAGAGGCATAAAAGCAATATCGCTTAACTCACATAGAAAACTAGTAAGCCAAGCAGGCTGACCGTAGTGTTCAATTGCGACGCAGATGGTGTTTAGAAAGACTAAAACAATCACGCTCCAATACGCCAGCTGGCTCTTAGCTAGCCTCCGAACTGCGTACCTAAAGGCATGGTAAGCATAACTTGTAAAAGGAGTTAAATCCACCAAAATTAGATCAATGCTGGAGTAAAAAAGTCTACCAGATGTGTCAATAGGCACGGACACTTCTCAATTCAATATATGCTAAGGAGAAGCCAAGGAAAACATTTAGCAACACCGTGCTCAAATCTAATTTTTGCTAATGAAGGTGTCCTTATTTAAGGAACAATGAAAGAGGTCAAAAATAGAAGATTAGTATTCAGAATAAACAGCACAAATTTTGGGTAATCGGTGCCACTAGACGCTTATGTACATATTCATGCAGCATTAAAAAGCAAAATAACTGCAAAAATCACCGAAATCGCTTTTCATTTCTCCAACAGGCTTCGAATCGTCCTTTGCCCGGTTTAAGCAGTAAGCCCTGTTGATTGAACACGTTTCCTAAAAGCAGAGGAAATTTATAATACAGCAGTTGACGAAAATAAAAGTCCGATGATGAGGGAGAGTGAAAATGAAGATCTCGCGGATGTACCTTTGTTATCCGAATAGAGTTCAGAGTCTTCAAAGTTTAAATCCTGTCCCTGTGGATCTTTGATGTTTTTCTTGGTCCGCTCCTTCTGAGCTCGTCTTCGAGCTGAAAAGTACAGCAATTGAAGTGTTTGGGTATTTTTTGCCAGAATTACAGGATGAGAACATATGAGAAATGTAGGAAATTTCTCTTCAATAGGCTAACAACATTTGATGAATGAGAGATCAAATTAATGGTATCAACTTTTCAACGTCACATTGTTTTCTTTTAAAAGCACATTACATTAACTCAAGACGCCGACCAATCATCACCAATTGAACTGCTTTTGTTTTATCTGTTTCTGGATTGCTGGATATATTTGTTAAATGGATTTTTATTGTCATTTCATCCATGTCTTATTAATTGCTGGAGGAAATATTTGCATAATAGGTTAGGTTTATCGCTGTTATTTTCTACTCCACCTCAAAAATTATTTCGATCATCTTTTAAGGTGTTGGTTTAGTTGCATCCTGCAGTACTCTTAACAGATTACTTTATAAGGATACTTCGTTAAAGTTTCTCTGACCTCTAAATTAAATATAAATTCTCAGTGGTTTAAATATTCAATCGTTTCAAGAAAAAAAATTGAATTAAGAGTGAGAAATAGCCAAGGGCAACTTGACATATACGAACTCGAAAGTAAAGAATTTTAATTTGAACTCTCCATCACTGAAATAGCAGCGAACCTAGGTCACCTCCCAATTCCAAATTCAACTTTACCTGCAATGATGCGTATCCGGTCCTCTGCCGATGTCGTATCCTCGGCCAGAATTACTTCCTCTGAAAGAGACACGAGGGCAGGGAAACTAAAGTCGTGAAATTAATCAGTTCAATCTCTCTCCGTATTTGGCCAAATTACTAGGGGCACAAGGAAAGACTTTGCGTGCACTTTAGCCAGCCACGTACCTGTTCAGCAAGAACTCCAAGTCAGTGAGGCAATTTTATAAGGTAACTGTATGAGTTCGCGTGGCTTTTTATAATAAAACTTGGAAGACTGCAGAGAGCTCAAGGAATTTTGTTTATTGAGGTGATCAACGCTGTAAGAAAAAG
>NW_020170382.1:2190666-2307758 GCF_000524195.1 Echinococcus granulosus | reverse complement strand
AAGAGTGAAGAGAACCAAATGCATTTGACAAGCCCCTGCATATTACATCAAGCCATTATTTTATGCCATATCGAAAACCACGCGGACTTTTTAAACCACCTAATGCTAAGTGTCTAGACCGAATTCCAATATTTCCACTAAATTTTTGTTTTATTTCTTCAAAGCATTAACCATGATCTTTCTACAATGGTAATGTGCGCCTTTTCCCCTACCTTTTTTGGGAATTCCTTTGAACATAGCTTTTTTGGTTGAGTCCCTTTGTAAACCGATGTAACTTACTATTCATTTATTAGTTGTAGAGTTGTTTCAAATATTAACTTTTCCTTATATCACGAATAAGCACATCCCTGATATTAACCATCTCCTAATAAAGGGTGACAAATTCACTCGTGCTGATCTGAGCTGTTCAAGATAAATAGTGGCCTTTTACAAGGCAACTCTTGGCTACATCTCATCCACAATCTCTGCTGCATAGCAGTGTTAAGAAATACCTGCGTTCCGCTGTTACCGTTTTTCAGCATCCCCATCTCTTCAAACTCAAAAAAAGATGATTTACGACTTAAACCCGCATTATCCAAGCTTGAGACACGGAGCGAGGCATAGTGACGTTTCTTGGAATTTTTCTGTGAATTCATTGACCCATTCCGAACACCGTGTATATATCTCCAACTTCCCGTTTTAGTTAATAGTGTACCACTTAAAGGTATATTTTTTACTTATAGATAAATTTGATGAACATTTTTGCAGTACTAGTGTTAAGAAGAAAAAGAAGGAGAGTGAAATTACCTAGCCAAAACTAATCACGTCATTAGCTTTTGCCTCTAATTACGCCGTCCTAAAACATCAATGTTTTAAATTTGACACATTCCTAAAAGTATGGTAACAAAGCGTGAAATTGAACCAGAAAGACATCCTCACACCAACTCGAAGTGTTAATTTCTATTCTCCTGTCTGACTAAACAGCTTATTCACCTATGGATTGAAATGTATTATTATGAATTACATGGGATCAGCTAAGCAAAGGTGTCGCCATCTTACCTGCATGTTGAATCCAGTCCATGTAACCACCAAACTCCTTTTCTGTTTGCTGCTGTCTTCGCAGTTTCAGAAATGCTCTCCGTTTTTCCACTCTCTCCTTTTCTTTGGCAAATTCTCTAGATTTAAAAAAGGATTTCCAGGCCTGTGGGTAGGTGGTAGTGGAATATGTTAGGTCTGAAAAACAACGATGTCGTGATGATTTGGACCACAGTCAAAGTCTGTGTAAAATTAACAAACCCATGATGCCCAGACATTTGGTTATTTCCTAATAAATCGGCCTGTAATAAATGAAATTTTATCAGCGTCTATGTGTTTTCAATTAATAAGAAGTTTAAAATCGCAAAAAGAAGAAAGTGAATTGGTTTGGTTTTCTGCTTTTTTAAGCATTACGAAAACATGGGAAGTGAGTACCATTCCTCTAAATAAGGATAAGAAAATTCACAGAAAAATGGTCCAGGCTATCAGAAGAGGAATTCAATAGACGATCCAACCAGTTCATGAAACATTATCAATGTTGGAGACCTAGGGGGTGTTTTTGCTAATCAGGAAAGAAATTGCACACTCACCCGCTTAGGACACCGAGAATCAGATTGAGCATGAAGAAGGAGCCGAGGATAATAAGGGGGCTGAAGTAGAAGGCGCTAAATCTGTCGCCAACGGCATCAAAAGTCTAAAAAAAAGATTGAATTAATGTAATTACGTCTAAAAAGAAGGTGCTACTCACCATGTACATGATATCCGTCCAGCCTTCCATGGTGATGCACTGGAAGACGGTCAGCATGGCATAGCCAATGTTGTCAAAGCTGGTGATGCCGAAATTGGGACCCTCCCAGTAACCTTTGCAGACATACCCAGCGGGGCAGCGAAAGGAGCCATGTGCAGCGTTGAAGAAGCCCTTCGAGGAGCTCTCGTTACCAATGTTGCAGGGCACGAGCGACTTACTGTTTGGGATAGAGTCGGGGAGAACGTCGGGGTTGCCTGACATTTGATACAGATCTTTTATAAATCTTGCTAATTTACATTGAGTAAGAGTGGACGTAGTTAAACTTTGCAGCAAATTCGAGAGAAATTTTATTCCAACTTTTCGACTATTTGGAATGCTTTCTGCTATCCGCTAAAATCATGTCTGATTTTTGTAAGTCATATTTGTTGTAATATGGATTTCAGTCCATTTCCATATTTTACATCGGCACCTTTAAAAGTTTTAACGAAAGTCCGACAAGTCAAATCTTCTTAGTTTATTTTTAGAATAAAATTTCGTTCGTACAAATTATAAAGATCCGAACAAACGACAAATCGCCATTTGAGTGGCATTTTTAATAAAAGGCTAGCTAGAAGAATACAAAATGTTATATCATAAGTTAAAAGGACTACTTTGCCGATCGGTTGCAACGAGCAAATGTTGTTCTTTTAGCTATATAAAATTATGCTTTAATGCAGTCTTTAAAAATCATGCCTCACAGGATGACGTACTATGGGGAGTGGGTAAAAAGCTGTGAAAAATTGGCGCACTACTCGTCACAATCGAAAGGTTTATCCATTCATGAGCGATAATTTAGGAAGTATCGCAATGAGCAATACTTTATCAAGTTTCATCAGGAATTCATTCTTCTACTTTTGGGAAATTTCATCCTTATTCAAAAAGGTATCAAAAGAAAAACAGAATTAATTTGCTCAAGAGAAGTCTCCCAAGCAAGCGCCTAGTAGTCGAAATGCGAGTTCTTCTTCCAACTAATGCTAACCTTTGTGTTCGATTAGACTCAGATTTCAAACAACTTAATACTTAGTAAGAACAGCACCCATTGACTTACGATAGTCTCTCTCACAAATGACTCTTCGACCCTTATATCCTACGGCCAAAAGTCACATTTATTATTTTGTCCAACTTTATTTCGCTTTTTTATTATTTGTGACTTAAGATCAAAAAAGGCATAGTTCTCCCTATTGTCACATACAGAACAGTTTCGCTTTTGTGCTAAAATTAAGAGATTACATTCAACAGTGCGGCAGTACGGTGAACACAAGACACTATCTGAGATTGATGGTGTCGGGTTCACTGTTTACAATGCCTGACCGCACGATCATAAATAAATTCATTATAGGAAACAGAAAAAATTGTTTCATTTGTTTAAATTGTTCTAGAAGGCGTAATCGGTTCACATTTGAGTAAATAAATAAATAGACAACAGATCATCTAAGTAACTATTGGCATTGAGACGCAGTTCTGTTTTCCTGATCTCACCTGAGTGAAAAGTCAGGTTCACAATTGAGAAGTCAAAGGTGACATGACGCACTACAGTACCATACAAGGTTGCCTTTCGTTTTTCACACTAACGTATGCAACAATCTTCCACCGAATGTTGAGGTCTTAGCGTTTTCTGGTGGAAGAAAGGACACATTACTTTGAAAATAGAGGAGGCTGTTTAATTTGTAACAGGATTCCGTGCAGTATACGAAACAGCTTCTGAATACAGCCTTGCTTTTACGCAAAATAAATGGGCTACAACATATTTTGTGGGTGAATTTTGCCCAAGTCAGCAAACATCTTAAAAGTGAGGATAAAATACATCGCCGTCGTTTGTCGGATTAGTGTGTCTACAAATGAGTAGACAAGCGATTCCTTTTACGACCTAGTAAATAAATCCTGGTGGTTTCAAGTAAGAAGGACGCAAGATTAGAGCTTCACATATCAATAATAATGTAGTGATGCTTTAACTATCAAACCAAAAGTTTCTAATTTTGGCTCTGTATTTCAAATTACCATGGTTACGGTAAGTTTAATTCATTTCTATTGAGGCTCAGATTAGCCATAAAAGGCTAGCAAAATAAAACAATTTTAGAGATTTTGATAAGAATTTGTGGAAATATTGGGTGGCTTAGACTAGACGACAACTGAGACATGGAATAACAATGCAAACAGACAATTTGTGATATTTCCTCGGAATTTCAGTGATTTGATGATCACTTGTGAAACATAAAAGTGCTCAATTTTTGTTGTGTAGTAATTAACAAATTACATAAATTATGCCTATTTCTACCATTGACCATGTACTACATTTTGCACTGTCGATTGAGTTGCCAAATTTCGTTGTTGAAATATCTGAGGCATGGGCCAAGGTAGTATGAACAGATGAAAGGAATCCGTCAAAAAGACACAATAAGTCTCACAAATTACTTATTTAGTGCAAAAGTATCTTGTAGTATTCTAATACCTTAGCAATAATTTTGCGCATCGATCGTATTCAACTCTGGCTGACGCACGCCCCCAGAACACAAACATGTATTGTCGCCAAGCCCACTTGTTTGCATTCAATTTCTTCCCACCACTCTATTAGGAAACACATATTTAAACAAAGAGCTCGGTAAATTTAGGCTTCTTCACTCAAAACCCCGAGGCCTAAAAATTCCTCACAAACGGTCCTTTTGGTCAAGCATGATCCTGTTCGTCATACGGTGCAACTGTGTTGAAGTGGAAACGAAAAAGTTTTGAGCAGTTTTGTTTCAATGACTTCGCATCGGGGACGTGTGTGATCAATTAGCGACAATTGCTTTGAGCCTCAACGAGCTTTCAAGGGAATCCAGTCGAGTGACGTGACCTTTTTCGATCGCACGACCACATGAGCCATGCGCCTACGGAGCGGAAGGAGACAGGCGGGCTGACAAGACCTGGCAATTACAAGGTAGACACTACGCTTCCTAAATGACACCCTTTAAGCAGTAACTGCATTTCAGTCGGTAAAATTTTCCACATGGGCTAGAAGGTGTTCGATTAAATAAAAAAACCGCATGTTGCAAACCACCTACTTTCAAATCATTCTGTCCAGTTAAGTAGAATTACCTGATTCTTGCTTCCACTTTCGGTTGCTCAAGTAATTCTCCGCGATGTCATTTTCGTAATCTATATTTTAGGAAAACTGAACAGGACTACCATTTTGCTCCAAGATTGAAGTAATTTATTGTCTAACACCTTATTCTTCGTCGTGAAAGATAATTGTCATATTGCTTTGACTCGGCCGTCATTCTTTCAATGAAATTAAGTTGTTCCGAAATTCTTACTAAAACAGGAGCCCCTTCCTCTTGGTCTCAAATCACATGGAATTTCTATAATCATTTTCACGAGCCTTGGAGTATCTTTCTGAAGGAAAGGGGGAGGAGGCATCCAAAAATAGTCCTGTAAATTAAATCAGTGCAGAAAGCAGCTAGGAAATCTACACAAGTTTCTTCAATAAATGAGTCGGCTAAAATAAGTTCTTGCTCAGACATGGGACGCATTAGTTGAGCTAAACAAATTTCCTCTAGCCAAAAGCATTACATGGTGGCCCTTACTTTTTCGTCTCCAGGATCTCAACAGAAGGAAGAATAGTCCACTCACGTTCATCGAAGCAGGTCATATGGAAGGCGCCAGAATAGAATTCCAATCCAACAATGGCGAAGATGGTGATTGCAAAAAGAAGCAGAAGACCTATTTGAAGAAGAGGTGCCATTGCTTTAAATATAGACTTGAGCACAATCTGCAGACCTGTAACCAACAAAAGGGTAAAGAGGTATAGATGATCTTGAGGGAGGAATGAGTGAACGATAGATGCAAGGTGAATACGAAACTAACTCTCGAATCCAGTGACCAGTTTGATCGGCCGCAGCACCCGCAGAGCGCGAAGTGCTGGTTGATTAAGGTTGGGCAGAATGTACGCCAGCAAACTGAAATGGAAAGATGAAAACATCTCATTTAAGCTTAGATGGGTCGATGTGAATTAAACAAACGTTAAAAAACGCAGTGATGTATCCTATTCAAATTCAATCATGACTCTGTGAACCATCCAGTTGGTTGTCGGAAGTGACTTGTCTCAAATTGAGGAACTCCATCATGGTTAATAAAGGTGATTTTAAGAGCAACAGAGCGCCATGAAAACATTTAAAGTAGGCCGTTAGTGGTGAATCACAGTGGGCATTCAGTAAAGCGAGCAACCTGCAATTACTCCTATTACCTTAATGACAGTGGTGGATTACTAACATCCCTCCTAATGACCTTGAAGCAACGTCCTAAATTGTGAATAAGGACATGGAGCGAGAGAATGAGTAAAATCCAGAATCATGTACTAAAAAGTTACTTACCCGGTCGCCACGACTATGAAGTCGATTATGTTCCAGATACTTCGTAGGTAGGCACCTTCATTGAGTACGAATCCTAAAGCGGCAATTTTGAGCAAGGCCTCCACACAGAAGATTCCGAGAAAGTACTTCTCTGTTTGCTCCTAGAAGTAAGGGTAAAATATTTATGATCCCGATTCGACTAAGAAAAGTGTATTTGGTGAAGCGCATGTGAAGAATGTAGCAATCCGGTTGTATGTTACAGAGAATTAGAAACCTACTTGGATTTGTCGTTAAGTACTTGAAAATGTACAAAATCCGCGGCTTCAACTCACGAGACTTTCACTAAGAGCTGACTTGTCACCAGAAGGGTAGTGACGCTCCATTGCGAGAACAATGCAGTTGGCGGTGATTGTGAGCAAAACCATATACTCGAAGGGCGTGGACCAGAAGAAAAAGGTGGTTAAGGATATTTTCCTCGTTCGATAGAATACAACGAGCACTTGGGAGCGTTGTTGAGTGCCCCATTAGTTTGGTAGGGAAAATTGCGATGTGGAGCATAGTTGAATGGGCGAGATAGCCCATCTTTTGTCAAATTCAAACGCAGTGGGTGCCAAATTTTTCTTACGTGTGTGAATATCAAATTTTCATTCAAATGCTAATGGGTGTACTAGTACATTACATTGAAGTTCGTGGATAGCCTTTTGTACATTATGATGTAATACTTTAGCAAGAAAGACTTAAATTCTAACAAATTTTGGCGAACACTTTTCGCAATTTAAATCCGAGACAAACACACGAAATCGTACTATTAAGGAAACAGTGAACCGGGTTGAAAACTGGTGAATTTTACATGCTCTAGGGATGAAAAAAAGGACTATTTGTGTTAGCTCATTTCCATTCACACAGATACTGTTTTATGTTCTATGAATGTGAAGGGTATAATAAATGGTTATGATGGGAATTAAACAGCCCTGGCTTGAGCCACCGATTACTGCAACGAATCTTCAGCTACCTTTCTTATTTTACAGTCGATCATGATAATGTGTTCCATTTTACACAAACCAAGGAGTTGCAAAAAGTGTTTACAACAAGCCTATTGCATTTTCAGATTTTGAGCCAAAATTCGGTTTACTAACTATTGCAGACATAGGATACGTCGTTTAAGAACTAACCAATGTCACAAGGAATGCAAATACTATTTGGTCTTGTGGAACTAACAGGAAAGCAAATTAGTCTTCTAAATGCATCCTAGTGTTAGTTTATGGAAGGGTGATCAAATTTGACACTATTTTACAAACTTGTACGCCTCTCTCAGGCCAATTTGGATGGTAAATTTATCCAATTGAAGAACTCATAACAGGAAAAATAAAAAAATAATTCAAGAATTGCTGCTACACGTCTTGTAAATAGTACTCCTCAGTCAAAAGTCAAATTTTCTAAGTTTATCGTACAAAGTTTGCCATGTTAATCATTCGATTCGAAAGTAAAAAGCGAACAAATTGGAAGTCTCAATCCGGCCAACAAAAGGCTGACTTGACGGCATTTGAAAGCGTTTTAGTGCAAAAAGCGTACTACATTATGCCAGAAACTCGTTGCGTTACACAGTAAAAACCGCTCGGTGCGCAAACAACCTTCGACTTCTTGAGGTCCGCAGAGGGGAAGCCCATAGGCTTCTGCTTGACCGGAATATTTGGAGTCATTAGCGGCTCTTAAGACTATGCTGTCTTCAGGCGAAAAAAACAACCAACCGCTTTCTAGGCACCGGATTTCTGCGCGTAGGTAATCCAACACGTTTTCATCAAAGTTGGCATTATTTATGGTCAAAAATTTACTAACAAAATATGCATAATCATTTGTAATGACTCGAGAGGAGCCATTTTCCGCCTGATTAGCGAGTGGATGCGGAGATAGTTGGTGTAATGCTTATAGTCGTCTTTCGTGCAAGGAGTTCTAGCTACAGGAAAACTCCACTGTCTGACTTTCTTGACTCACCAATATTAGGGCATAAAAACGGTAAAGTTTTTGCGAAACGTGAGTTCATAGGGTATTCTGTGGTTGGCTGATAAAACATTGAGAAACCTCAAACTCCCCTTTACTCAGTAGACATGAAAAAGGATATCCCCAGTCAATTATAATTCGCGCGTACTTCCGAATGACGTTCTTTTCGGAAAAGATAAACAGCAATTTATTCCCCGAACCGATGGGCTGAGCTTCAGGATCACTTTCGGGATTGGGGGTTGTCTTCTCCGGGCGTTGGGTGTAGATGGAGGGGTGGAAGTTTAGGGAAGTTTGTGAGGTGTCACAGCACCGCATCTTTCCATGCATTGCAGAGGCCGCGATAACTCCGAACGAAGTGATGCCCGACTTGGGGCTACCGTAGCCGTCCCCACCACCAACTTTACTACCACCGCAGTCGATGGGGCTTCTGCTGCCAGCGCATTCCTCCCCAGATGCAACAATCCTAGTCATACTGGTGTAGCTTTAAATACATCCTCTTTGGTGGAGTCGACAGTGCAACGATGGCACGGTGGTCGTGGCAGTGTCTGTCGGCGATGTTAATGACGATAACGAGGGAAGTACTCTGCCTCCGAGGCATACAAGCTCACGCTCACGAAAAACACGTTCACAGCGTTCGTGCGTTTGTTCCCTTACTGTCTCACTCACTCACTCACACAGACTCATTTTAGAGCGAAATTTTGCTGCACTCGGACGTGAATGCACGCGTTGTGCATGCGTGCGTGCGCAGCCTCGGACGCACACGTTTCGTTCAATTTTGAGGTATGAGGGTGCGAGCGAATTGGCTGACCAGGTTACTCACTGGCTGGCGGGCTAACCAATCAGCTGCGCCCGCCCGATATGGTTCGGTTCATGCGACACTCAGTGCAGCATGCAGATGCGCGCGCGTGAGTGCATGTCGATACGGCAACTGCCGCCGCCGGACTGCCCTCGTACACAGACGCTCATTCCTGTATAAATTCTGCGCTCTCGACAGGTTGTGGCTTGTTGCAGCCCACCGGACATTTTATCAATCTGCCAGGCTTTATTAACACGGCTGTAGGGAAGTGTGTGCATGAGGCCATCTGAAGCAGCAAGCAATGTTAAACGATTTCTCCGAACTTATAGCTTGAGCGTTTGTTCCTTATTTATTGCTCACTCATATGCATTCCTTACAAGCTTTTTTTGTTTACTCAGAGAGGAAGAATAAGTATGAGTCCATTGTTTCCGTAATAATTACCTATGTGGAATATGATGCCTGCAGTTGTAATGGTTTCATTTTTCATAAAAGCTATTTATTTTGTCCTTTTACTCACCGTTGTTTTTTAAAATGATGCTGAATGATGTTTGCGGTCAATAAAGCGCTTTAATTGAGGACTCATCAATCTTGACTCCGATGCTGGATTTACTGCCTTCATGCATGGACATATTTTGAATAAATTCGCCGCAATTTGTACTTTTATTTACATGGGAACAACAATTTCATGTCAACTTATTTTTGGGAGAGCTAGGCGTTGATCAATTCCCTGCACTAGATCCGCCACGAATTCATCGAAGCAAAGACTCTCAGGCCTAGATTTGATCCCGAAAATTTGTGCTAAAGAACAATGAACGGTTATAATTCTTTGCCAAAGAGTTTTGTTCATGCACTTGTTTGATATTCAATGCTGACGCAAGATAGATTTTTTAGCCGTTTTATCAAAACACTTCGAGTGACTCTTTCCAAGGTTTCCCACCATAGAGGTGATGCCAAAATTTCGTTTGACTTGTCCATGCTCACCACTCTGGTGAGTGAGCGGACACTTGGTCTCTCCTGCTGATCTTCAATAAGCCATTCAAGTTCCTCAGTTTTTTCCCCATTTTATGTGATTGACCCAGCACCAAATGACGCAAAGGGTGCAGTCACAACAGAAGTGACAATCGCCTAATCAGGCGGTGAGCGTAGCCGACAATAAAGGTCTAGTTGTTTTCACTCCTCATGAACGCTTTCTTGGACGAATTTGCATTACACTTTGGAGTCAATTAATGCATGCTCTGAGTCGAAAAAGCTGTAAATTCAGTGAAGCCTCACTCATTAATACCCTCGTTAACAAGGTCCCAGAGGACGTGTTTTACTGTCCCAATGTGGCATAAATGGTTATTTTTTTATTTCCGTCCAATCAAATGTGCCTTATGTGTGTGACTTTCCCAGTCAAGTGGGAAAAGTGGACAGCAAATATGGGAACTTTTCTAGAGACGAAAATGTTAATACCTTAGATACAAATCTTGCAATTTGCAGTTTTTTTTTTCCACCGTTAAGTTCTTGTTCCTGAAGGTGGGCTCCTCAATTTCCAATGCATCTCTGCTGAAAAAGTAAGATAAATCCAAACTTTAGCCCAGTGTGTTTAATACTAAAATCTTATCAAATGGGGTAGATGGATGGTAAATCTGCGTCTAAGATCCTGTTAAATGTGCCACTTTTTATTCCGTATTGCAGCAAAAAAAGTGCAACGGGTGCCCTCTTGAAGTGGTCCCTTTTTGCACTAAAGTGGTGGGAAGTGGGGACTTGCAAGTGGCTATTAGTGAGCATAAAATTCATTTTTAAAAATCAAATCTTACTGTTTTTTAGTATTAGGATATCCAAGTGCCCATTTAAGTTTTAACAATTGCATGGAGGGGCACTTTAGTCATGATCCGTTCTCAAGATTTTGGTTTGGATTCGCTTCTTTCAATACAATATGCTTAAATAAATATCTCAGGGGCAATTTACCAGGCCTAATCTTTGAAACGGAGTGCACATTTACCGACACTAAAGAGCGACTTAAATCCAAATTTCATCTGAAAGAATGCTTAACTAGAACATCATTCTGGAAGTTATTAAACATGACAAGACTTTGACACGTATGTTTTGGTGCAATTGACGGAAGCATATGCAAATGAAGGCACACAGTAATGATCTCGAAAATCATCTTGATGTGCCATGAAAATTCTAGAACAATCCGGGCAGTGCTAACGTGGGCATCTGCAATCGCGCTTCCGGCGGAAAAATGAGTCCACCTGTAGCTAGTAAATGTGATTGTGGGTATTTTAAATTATGATTACACAATATGTGTATATGTGACACATATTATAGGATTAAATTAGGAATGATAAATCAAATAAACTAGAATAGCACATGAAAGTGCTGGAAAAGTGGAAGCAAAATCGGAGAAGAATTATCTGTCAAAAGGAGCATGCGTCCATCACATGACAAAGCTACCAGTTAAGGTAATCGTTAAGTATATTACCCAAGCAGTGTCACCCCCAATTTAAATCCACTTAATCACTTAAGTAATTATACCTCCCCAAAGCCCAAATATTTCCTGTCAATAGGTGGTGATGCGTCAAGAAGTGTGTTTACTCTGGTGTCTATTCTAAAGATAAATGCGGAATAAAATCCTCTATTTTCGTCTCTAATATGATGTAGTAAGGCCCAAAACTTAAAAAATGGGGAAACTGTTTTGCTTTGTCCTTCAGACGAGCTTTTCAAGGTAGACTGCAGTGATTAGGTGAGAAAGGAAATGCATGCTCGAATGCTGTGCCTTTCAGCAAGTTCCTCAGACACCTGTACTTTTATCAACTTTTCTTGGAAAATACAATTACAATCCCGTCACTTGCCTCTGCCTACTATCATAAATCAGTGCACATGTGGTCTGTAGAAAGTTGGGCCAACAAAATTATGCCACAAATTCTTCCTTCTGCCATCTCACCTCCTACCCCAGATCAGAGAATAAAAGAGTTGTTTGAACATTTCAGATTCGATAAGATCCCTTGCCCTTTGTGGGAGTAATCCCTGAATTCGTGCATTTCACCTTTTGGGCAATGGGGAAGCAGTTTCGATTAAGACGTAAGAGATAATACTACCATGATTTTTATCAAAGTGACTTATGCCATTGGATTAATGCCAGTTTATGTAATTGAGTGTACGTAATTCTTTCCGTTAATAAAGATGTGCTGTCCAAATAATGAAGCATAAAATTTGGCTTCCACCGAACGCGTTCGCATAGGATCTTAGTAAAGCCATTCGTCTGAACAAAGATGTGTTTAGCCAAGCGCCTATTGGGTTTTTACTGAAATGTCATGATTTATTTATTTATTCTTCAAATGCCAAGTCTTTGTTTTAAATCCAAAAATTATTCTCCTGTATCTCAGCTAAAAATCGGTCTGGTTAATCTATACGATACATTGGATATGCTTGCAGAAGCCAAGAACTTGGAAGAACGAAGTAAGTGAGGAATTTGCAAAACAAAAAAACAATTACTACTGGTAGTTCAATTTAACTTAACGTATTCTGGAGCATATAAAAGCTTGATTTAAGTGGTGTTTGGTTGGTGCCAGGTCTAGTGAATACCTTTGGTGGATGATGAAGAGTTTCTACGTTCAGCTTCCATTGGTAGTTTAACTTTGAGAAATGCGATCAACTGCTGCCGTTTAGGTGCTACCATGGATTGCCGTATCGCATAGTGGTAAACCATTTCCGTTTAAATAATTTTTTAATATTTGACAATATCAAAACATTCTTTATACTGACCAATCAAGCTTGAGAGAAGCTAGTAACTAGTAACTTGACTTTGAAATGTAAACGCCCTGTTGAATACTTGGAACTTTAAAGGTTTTCCTAAATGTGCTATGGACTTTGTACTATCCAGCTTCCTCAAACCAGAGATCCCTTAGATGGCCTTGTTGTTGAGACGGGAAACAAGCTGAATTGTACGTGGTTTGCATGGTATTTACGGAACCTACCATAGCTGTTTTGGCCTCGGCTCGCCGTTGCTGACTTGCATCTCTTCTCCGGCCTCTGAGGTAGTAAATAAGTATGTGAAGCGACACTGAGGTTGGTTTTCCGTTAAGAAAGTTGTTTATATGTTGATGTCCAATTTTAGGACGATTGAACTACCAGTAAGAATTTTTCTTCAAAATATCTTGTAAAGTGGGCATCGATTCGCAGCGAACGGTTTATAAATTGAAGAGCTGAATCGGTAGCCCCATTCTGGTTGCGAAATTTAGCTCTCACTACGTGATTATCAGTAGTATTTCTCCAAACCGGGTTAAAAATAGTTGGGCAGGATGACAAAGGTTTGGTACCCTCTATCCATATCACATTTTTCTCTAAAAAATCAGCCTTTCTATGATCTACTAGGCAATGCCTTATAATTTAAATATCTACTCTCCAGGCCCTATATAAGCGACTGAAAGAAACGCTTTTTATAGGAATCAGCAATAATTTCCTAGATCTGTTGTAGCATTGTAACGCCTACCTATGATTTACATTGCAGAGATATTGAGTTTACTAGAACTATTTCGCATACCAGTGGAATTAGACTTTGATTGGGGACCTAGATACCTTTTAAGGCATAACAAGGCGAATGAATGAACAATTCTTCCTATTCTAGTGATACAGAGGAATAAGGCTTGATTAGCATCAATCTCCAGAAAATCCATGTTTTAAAAGCCTGTGTAATTTAGTAAAACATTAAAAAAACCTATTGATGGCAGTGACTACATTAAGATTACCGTCAACTGTGTGAACATAAATAGATGGGTCCACCTTTGAACCGCTAGTACTAACAGTAACCGATTCTGGGATTATGGAACTCATAGGTGTCGGTCATTACTGAATCAACCTGTAACATACATGTGTATGGATGCCTGCTAAGGTATCTGGTCAAGTTGTAATGCGTTGCCATGGTTGAGGACGAAGCAGAAGCCAAAAGCGTGGGCCTAAAACCACCCTGTTTGTTTGACGGACTGCAAAAGAGTCTGGACATTAAAGGAGGGCGAAGGAGAAGCTGGTGGTCTTAGGCACATTTGCATGACCACTTAACTGACTGTTTGAACTTCTGTGTAGAGGCTATTTTTGAGATCCTTCACCTCATTTGGAAAAAAAAACCTAAGAATGGGCAAATGCTCCATCTCCTTGAACGTATTCAGACCATCTCCATTGCGCTGAGTCGTCTACATGCATTAAATTAATCATCTGCTTTGCATTTAGTTATTGTAGCGTGGTCCTCTTTGAAAACACTTTAAGGTGCATGAGCCGGGAAACGGCTTTATTATGCGTATACACGAGGTCTGGTGGTCTGTTAACACGAAACACTACCAAAAAGCTAGGAACATGAATAACCACTCATAAATGCGTTAAAAAGGTGCAGTACGATCATGCCATTATAAAGTAATCAAACCTTATTTGTAGTGCCTCTTACTTAAAAGAAGTCAAAGGTTTTCGACAGAACAAAACAGTGCGACTTCATTGGAGAAATTTCCACCTATCCCCTCGCGTAGGTTGCTGAATAACTAAATACTTTATTTTAGGTTTGGATCGACTCACTATAATATTAATTTTTACTGGTCTGTTTCCTTTTCAGTAATCATAACTGCAGCGCTTCGAGACTTTCCTGAAGACGAAAAAAGACAATATGGGAGCAGAATATACAAGTATTCAACGTGGTCAGAGGCCAGCCCACCCGGCGAAGGTACGATGGCGGAGGACCTAGGTGGTCCCTTTACCATAATCTAAAGTTAAACAAGCCAAAAAGTATTGCGTTGCCCCTCTTTTCTCTTGAGCGTCGTCTCTGGCGCGCCTCCTGATCGACTTCCTGCGTCAACCATCACAAAGTAATCAGTTCTGTGAGGCAAAAACCCACGAGCCACCCATGCCTGGCACCAAATTTTCATGCATTTGAGAAGATTCTCGATCGCAACGTCACCATTTCCTCTTGGCATTTCTGCCAGATCTGAGGTTTCTTCTCGGGGAGGGGGAATGGGCTTACCATCACACGTGTCCATAACTAGTCACGTAACAAAGGGCAGGATTGAGCATAGTGGTGTGGGGGTAAGATTTTGCTTCTATTACAACTTTACATGTTGTTCTCACTTCAATGCTCCCCAGCCATATCTGTCTGGGTTCCCTCCACCTACTGCAGAAGTGAAGGAGGTATCGCGTTATCTGGCATTTTACACCTTCAAATCGGCATCGTAAACAGCTCTGTAACAAACTTTTCCAAAAGTTTTATGGCTAGTGCCGCTTCGCTTATTAATAGCATTCGTGCAGAACATAGTGGTCACAGATTTTCCCATCCGCAGCCTGTTCCCTTCTCCGTCACTTTGAAATTTTGCATTTAGGAGTAGAAATCAGGATATTTGTGTTTTCTGCTGCCACCGATACAGGGTCCGGACCCTTTTTTGAAGTTGAAAGAAGACAAATACTACTGTAGGACGTGTTACTGATGCACACAAGGGTTTGGGGCTACTGACACGTCCTGGAGGCTAGTTCATCCAGCGAAGGTACAAAGGCTAAGCCCCTAAGTGCCCCCTAACCAAAACCGAGAGTTAAGAAAGCAGTTGATGTATTACAAAAGTAGAAAACAAATAGCTCAAAGTTGATTTTATCCTAGCTATATTTGGTTTCCGGTCAGATATCATTTGGGAATCAATTCAAAAACTTATATTGCGAATAAATTTAGAGCCCTACAAATGTTGGCATAAAGGTTACTGAGATGGTACTTTTCTTAGTAAAAACCACTAGGCAGAAAGCCAGGAGCATAGCTACCTACTTATAAGTGCGCTGATAGGTCACAATTATAAAACAATAAAATCTTTTTTGCAAGGCCTTTAAAACAAAATTAAATATCCCTATTTCCTGGAAGGAATTTCCAGGTATCGTCCCTGCGAAGGTTGGTGGATAAATAAATAGTTTATATTACGTTTTAGTCGCCTCATCATAATTTTAATTTTAACTGATCTGGTTGCTTTTTGGCAAGCAGAACTTTGTCCCCTTTAAGCAGTCTCAACAATGGGAATTTCATAATGACCATCTCGTCCATATCCAGTCGGATTCACACAACGTTACTGCTGAGTGTAAGTACAGGTTATTTTTAGGTATTTCCGTTGACGTGGCATCACTTGTAAAACGTTTGTGCGCCTGCATCGAACAAAAAAAGGGCGTTTCATCACGTTCGCCAATAAGTATGGAGCAGGCTGAGTTTGGCAACCTCCTTCAACAGCTAAAACTCCGGTGTGTTAGCCAATGCCATCTACTAATCACACGCCATTACTGGGTCTGGCAAATTGGCATGCTGCAACCTGTTCACCTACCTCACCTTATAACCGGTAGCCTAATCTAATAAGCGACAAGTTGAGGCACTCGCAAATGATATTTTTTTTCAAGCCAAAGTAAGTTGGTTAAATGAGGCTATCGTTTGAGTGGATGGTGGCACAAATTTCGCCAATGTGCTAATTGCATAGTTTATCTAATTGGTTTACTTGTTCTACTGAAGCCGCAGCCCCCATTGGTTGTTTGTGCGTCGCGTCAATTTGCCTAGGAAATGTTACGCGCATGTGCACGCATTCACCTCCACATTCGCACTTCTAAAGTTTGAATTTACGAGAGTGTTTGAGGTCTTTTAGTGAAGTAAAACGTTTAGTTTCTGCCTGTTAATCTCAAGTCACCGAGTTCCGGTGCCTACCTGTCGCCTATTACCTATAGAAGACTGTATTTATTTAAGTTGGGAGTGATTAACTTATCATGTCTAATTTTTTAACCAAAAGCTTATGCATTTTTATACGGTGATTATTTGATCAACAATTACCAGGAGAAGAAGTGGTTTAAAGCAACATTCAAACCTTTTCTCAGCAGATAAACGGATGATAGTCTTTTGAAACTGTTTGTCACCCAAGTTCTAAAATGTCACATTTGACGATCCACATTTGCCACAGTGATTCAGTAGAGTATAAGAGGCTTTTTCTCAATTTAAGAAGTTGACTATTTATAATCCGTGTTCTGAGCCAACTTATTAGTAAATTACTATGTTTATTTGTGTCTTTAAGCGAAATCTTCGTGTTTTGCAAAGTCGCGTTACATTCGCGTGGCTAATGCATAGGTTTATTTCCTAGTAACATATTTTTTATGTAAAAATATGCAGTATGTGCTCGTGTTAGAATATTTTAGATCATTTCTTAGCAAGATCGGAGGTTAGTTGCCCTTCTAGCAATAACTTGAACATGAAACTTGGAGTCCTAATTAACTGACTCTGGGTCTTGATCTATTTCTTGAATGGTGAATCATTGAGCACTAAATTGTGATGATCGTGTTTCATCTACCATTAGCAAAATAATCTTGGTGGAAACGTCGGCACTGTTTACACTACTTACATCTATTTCATAAAAACCACCTAAAATAGGTTCATAATTTCCCCTTAGGTTCAATTTTTGCGAATTTCAGTCTACCATTTTTGAAGTAAATTAAAAACTATTAAAATTCTGCTATAAAAAAGCAAGTGATAACAATTTTGGCATCCACCATGAAAGATAAACCAATTAGCTAAAAAAGTCATGGTGATTTGTTAAGTATTTATCGCATGGCTTTCTGTTTATTGAGATTCGTGGTACATATTTTTTTAGAAAATGAAGTACACCTCTCACTAAAAATTGTGTTTTTTAAGCTGGAAGCTCGGACTTTTGTCCACTGGAAAATGTGTCATTTCCCTCGTATTAAGGTGAAGCAGTCGGTACTCGAGATATAGACCGCTATAAGCTGGTGCCTGATTGTGCTGTCAATCCTTTTGAAGGCAGTGGAATCCACATACAGGTTAACTCACAACCTTCCCACAACGCCAAAATGTCATAAACCAGATCACCGCCATAACGATTCTCTGGTCGAATGCGTGCTCGTCACCAAACCTTGCTCACTGGTCAATTGATATAAGTAAGCAAATGTTAATGAGCAGAAGAGCTTGTTGCTCTCCTTCAAGCTAATAAATAAAAAAAGGGATTTTATTGTTTCGTCTGTTGCAGAAACCACTTTTCTGCAGGAGTGCGATGGTTGATTATTTCGCAGTTACTTCAATCAAATGCCCACTGACTGAACCAAGAATGGAATGCGGGAATGTCTCTCTCACATGCCATGCAAACTCAAAGCGAAAATTCCCACCATAGAAGCAGTTGAACGGTAATTAATAAAACCCCAAAATACGGTTATACCAGAAAGAGAAAAAAATTCTTATAAAAATAAAACCTCCCTCCATCTTTCAGTAGCGAATTCTCAGTGACTTTCTAATCGTGTACTGCTTATAATTGGCACTTTTTCCCGAGACTCCTCCCCTATGTGTAGAAGCTGTACAAGAGAATATAAGACCCTTATTGGACCCTTGAAGATTTCAAGGGGCTCAAACAGAAGTCTCTAAGGTGGTGCTTTTGAGTCTGCTGGTGAGAGGCTCACGTGGTGAGCACAATCCAGGCATAGATGATTTGTTGTTTTATTGTTCTGGCTTTATTTTTATGCACCCTCTGGCCTACTATGTTATGGAGTCTAGCAAAGAAAGCTCCCAGCACGAATGACCTCAATGGTGAAGACCAGTTAATATTTGTTATTGAGACCTTAATGGTCGATGTGAACAAATCCTTTGTTACCTTAGGCACCACTAGCTGCATTAGTGTCTGAGCCCATTGTAGACTTTACTGCCCTGTTTTTACAGTGGTCTATGCGCTTAACTTTTTAAGTTTTCTTTTAATGGACTCCATTGTCAATCGCCCTTGGGCAAAGAAAAACCCGCCATTCCCATTTTATCAACAATCTCATCCCTCTATTTTAATGGCTCATACAGGTACTATTTAGCGTCTTCCAGTGAATTTTTACTGCCATTCCACTTCCTAGCTGGTAGCCACGACCCTTAACGACACCAAGGCCTACTAATCCCATGAGGCACTACGTCAACTGGCTCATCGAGTCATGGACTTTCGCACAACAGGGCAGTGTCGCTTTTGCCACTGATCTAGAAGGACGACGGAGCAACAAACACCATACAAGATGCTCAAGCCTTGACCACTGGCTCGTAAGCCAACTGCGAAACAAAAGGTTGAAGAAGCAGTGTGAGAGAATTCTGAATCAAGTTGTTTTAGCTACGTGGCTGACTTTCGACGTCTCAAGTGCTTAGATTAAAACCCGAGCTAGTTGTTGCAAATTTCTTGACTTTGTCTTTAATCACAAAAGCAGTTCTCACAAAAGTCAGGCAACAATTTTTTTTAAAGTGAGATAACTATCATAATTGGTTGGTCATTTTGGGTAGGTCTGAATGATTGATGCTTCATGCTAGCTAGGCAAAGTCTGGATCATATAATATGGAATAATTTTTACCACTTTGAAGCTATTATGAAGAATATGCCTACCTTTTGGATCTCCAATGACACTTAGATTAAAATAACCCGACGTAGCAATTACTTTCTAACTTGCAAAGTTCCGTGAGGTGCGTTATGAAGACAAAGACTAAGCCTGGTCTTCAGAGCAGCGGTGATTACGGTGAACCGTAAATTTAGAGCCTCACAAGAGTACAGTGAACTCTTGAGCTAAAATTCATGAAAGAAGTGTTCATCCAGGAATGGACAAAATTTATTTTTTGGCAAGCAGGAAAGATTCCTGCTTGATGGCTTAGAGCGCAGGAGAGTAAATTTGGTAAGGTTCTTTAGAAGCTTATGAAATCAACAGTAAATTCAGGAAACATTAATCAACGACTTTGGCTTATTAGTGGTAAAAAGTGCTATCACAAAAACAATCTACGAGAAAAGCACTAAAATTTACTACCTTGATTGACTGTTTTGGTTGATGCAGGAGCAGGCATTGCATACTGATGCAATCACTGCCATGTGGAACCTATAGCAATTATAATCTCCTGCCTTTTAGAGTTCTGTTGGTCTAAATTAATGTTCGACTGATAAGCTAAATTAGCCTATTGTCTTCTAAAGCTTTGACTAATTTCTCTTTGATTAGGTGACAGTTTTGGCAGACGCATAACCCATTCCTGGAAGTTTCGTGATGAGTGACTTGTTTAGCCGATGCCAATGTGCCAGATCGGTTTCTATAAAGTTAGCATCGACTTTATTCAGTGCTAGGTTTTGTGACAACGCAAGCGTAGAGGGCTTAAAATGTGATGGGAATTCTCACCATCTGCTGTGTAGAAGCCCGGAGTAACTCAATTGTAGCTACTTTGAGAATTTAGCCATTGAGTCAGCCTGAGGATGTGGAGTTATCATCGTTTAGACTCTAGAAAGACATGCATTACCTTAAAATTCCTTAAATTAGTTCCCATTCCGTCATCAGAAAATCTTCGTTTGTTGCTTTTAGAACGCCTCAACTTTAGCTGCCGCTATTCTTTTGTAAAATCAGAACAAATGCGTTTAAAAAACAGGACAGTTAGTTATATTATTATTGTATCTGAGTGTAATGTTTTGGCTTTAAAATTTCAAATTCTGTGTGAAGTGGCTTTAGCAAGGACATTGAGGCTTATTCCGGACCCAATTTTAAAAGACGCTACTTGTGGTGACGCTCCTTTACCAGTACTTCACTTTATTAAGCAATTTTGTCATGCTCAGTTAATCTTTTGCTTCATTTAGACATTCCAGCAGAAAATCTGCGGTAGCTGGTTAGAACGTGCAGTAAAGTTCAAATATAGTTTCTTCTCTTAAGCCCACTCTCAAGCACTATTCCTGCGTTTGCAACGATCCATGCATTAGTACGCTTGCCCTTGTGGCTGGAAAGCGTGAGAGTACACTGAATTACCCCAAGGTGACAAAAAGGTTGGGATTCAATCATTGCTTCTAGCATGTGGCAGGGAAGTTAAACAGTGCATCACGTGACTAGCCTAATGATTTGGGTTTCTGTGCTACTCTACTCCCGGACATAACCTTAATTCGTACGAATTTATGACTATAGTAATTGGGATAATAAACTAATAACTGCAAAAGCACCTTCTTCCAGAGGACGCAACACACCTGCATTAGATGAATTACTTGAATGGTCAATACAACCATTATCGAATTTGTACAAAGTCTCCCTGATTGTATCTACTTTTCACAATCGCAGGTTACTGATTAGTCCTTGATTTACTAGCCTTAGATGTGTGCTTCTGCCTTATTTGAAATGAGATCAGGTACGGTCAAGACTAGAAATGCATTTGCGACAAATTTGGCTGCCAGATACTCCTTTTTCTTGGCAGAAAATACTAATGCATACAATTCTTCCATCGCGAAAGTGGCCAATTGTCCGTGCAATATTACTGTGTGATATTGCACGAGGAATTCTCACCTCTCCCCCTCCGCCACTGTCAATTTAGCAAGAGGGGCAGACGAACGAGGAATCCGGGTTCGCTTTTGGCAGACAATGTATTCATAGGCCTTCTTTAATTATTCCTTTATAATCCGTGCGCTACACAACGGTTGCAGCTGTAAATATGAAAGTCAAGACATTCGTCGCCATCGCATAGCCGAAAATCAACAGAGGTTCATTGAGGCCTTATTGTTACACACTTTTCAACCAAAACCAAACTTACAAGGTTTTGAGTAAATTCAAATAGTTAAAGGATTGGAAAGTACAAAAAACCTTGTCGATGTTTAAGTAATTTGATTCTTTTATGAAGATTTAATTGAGAAAGCTAGGCATTGAAATGAACCAAAAATCACCGTTTATACCAGTATTTGGTTTATTCCCCATACAACATTTAGCAGTTAAAACGAATTTTCTAAATCCACATTTAAGAAACTTACTAGTTTACTCCGCACGACACGTAGAGATAACTTTCCATTGGGTAGGTAATTTAAAACATTTCTTTTGTGACTGCCTTGCCAGAACTACATGAAAAGCCGAAGTCTTATTCAACCCCTTCCAGATTCTCCAAAAAGCGGTATTTGATTGGAGCCACTTGGCTTGGCTTCCAAAAAAGCTCAAAGTAGTCACTTTTTTTAAACTAGATTATCAAGTTAATTTCTGTAATAGCTTCGTTTATTAGGATTTCAAATTCACAAATTGCTACCATGTTCACCAATTTCAAGAAATGCCAAGTTGCAGTTACCATGCCATTTGCAGCTCTATCGCCTTGTGGGGAATGCACACTACAATCAAGTTGTCAACGCTCTTGGCGAGTACACACGCACGCGCTGTACCGCACTGGGCGTCGTTCTTCCGGCTCCACCACCACATCGACAGTCGTCCCGTCCTTGCATACGGCGTCTGGCGTCTAAATGCCGGACTCTGTTTGTCATGCCACCTCGCGTCGCGGATGCGTAGGTGTGGATGGATGACGGCTGAGGGATTTGTTAACGTTGTCCCAAAATCTGACTGGTTGTGCCTTGGATTTTGGAAAAGGTGCTCACCCCGGATGAGCGAATCGGTCTCTGTTCTCCTTTGTTTAGGAAAATAGTGTTATTCATATTCGAACTCGTGAAATATTTACTTGAACAACCACCGATTTTGTGTGAACAGCCACAATACTGAAATTTGAACCTTGAAAATTCAACAGCAATAATCAACCCTAAAAATGATTGGATGGGATGATATTTAGGCGTTGACGATGAGTGGCACTGATGCTATAGTCTGGAGTGCCCTTAATTCGAATTATAAGCCTCAATGTTTGTTTCAAAAACTAGTCACATAAGCAAATAGCACCTAGATAACAAACAAGGTCGACAAAACAACTTTGTTTAGACGAAGTGAAGGGAATGACTTTCAATGAATTGGCCAGTTATGTGCAGCGAATTATGTCGAATTTTCCAAAATGTCAGAAAGAATTTATTAAAAGGAAATGATGTGACACTAATAGCCTTGACGCAATCGTTGTTGATTCCACCTCGTTCTGATTGCCTAGGCTACAATCACTGTGATCGCCTTGATGCATTCGCGAAGATGGGATCATTCAAGTATTAAAGGACACAACTACGGGCAGAAACTTGAATTCGCCACTTTAATGGTTTATTTTATCACCCATTGTCGCGTAGGTAGTAAAACAATACGCCTCTATCCCTCCCATTCACTCGAAACTCAGAAACATCCACAAGGCTCTCAATGCAACTGTTGCCCCACGTCTTGTTCACTACAAGGTCATGTTACGACAGCACATTTACCCGCTGATTCCAGCAGCCAAGCATGGATTGACTCCATATTGGGGAAGTGGAGGCTGTTGCACAGCGAAACAGACCCTCTTGTAGCTGCACCGAACAACTGGGCCAAAAGTGTAGCAGGTTGGGAGCACTCAATCGCCAATTGTGTGGTCTCAAAAGACCCAAAAATCAGCGCTGTGACAATTCCAACTTTTGAGTTCGCAACCGAAATCCGTCGCGCCACGGCAGAATGGAACTTCCCTCCAAAAACAGAAGGTAAGAATTAAAATTTCATCCATTTATTGGTGTTATTATTTGTCGTCCGAAAAGCAACGCGTTGCAACAGTCTCCAGATCCGTGTTCGTCATTTCTATGTACGTGGATCTGTGCAACTTGCGACGCGCGTGCCTTGCAGTCAAAAAACTTTTACAATGAGAATATTAGCGACAATCATTGTCTGTTGGTGGTGGTGGTGGTGGCGTTGATAGTGTTCGTGGCGTGGCGTCCATTCAGCACATTTCAAACCCCTCGCTCACAGTTGCTTACCTTCGTTAGAAAATGGCGCGAAAACACGCACGCATACAAACAAACGTGGTCGTCAACTTGCATGCGCTTGAGGACAGAATGAAGGGAGAATAGGGAAAGTTAAAAATGAAATTACAAAATGAATGAGTGAGGTATAACAAAACAAATTATAACGGGGATTATGGTGAAAAGAAGGAGGAACGACGGTGCAAAAAACGGAAGATAAAAACGATGAAAAGGGCACACACAACTCACCCACACAAATACATACATACAGGGTTATCAGGAGGTCAAAAATTTGAAGTGGAAAAGAGGAAAAGGGCGGGAAAAAATATGGGGTGGGGGGTTACAAAGGGTAATGTTTAATGACCACCGATGAAGAGACTGCGAAGGGGCATGTAGACATACTCGTTGAATGAGGCAACAAGTGGTTGGCCCTGCACCTGTACCGCCAGGTCCGTCCAAAAGGTGCTCTGCCGGCCAGACCCAGGGACAACTGGGTGAGTCTCGAGGGCGACTATAACCGCGCCAAAACAGACGATCCCTAGGACTGCGATAGCCTTCATAGCGTAGATCAGGGTGCGGCCGAAGCAGAAAACGGATCCAGCAGCGGCACCGGTGGTGGTCTTAGCCTCGTGCGAGACGACCTCGCCATTGGACAGCGTCGACGAGGCTGACGTCGGTTTCTGGTGATCGTTGGCGCTCTGCACCGAATTAATAGCTTGATCAATCTCCTTCACCGCGCGCAGACACTCGGAATCGCGTACCGCCGGCTTGGTGGTGTGGTTTGGTTGGTGGCGCAACTGTGTGGTGGTCTGAAGGATGATGAACAGAGTCATGTTAAGCATGTCGTCTGGCGGTGTGATACAAGTCTAATGGGCTTAAGTTCATAACCGCTTCCCAACCGATCCGTTGAAAATGATACTTCGCATCAGAGCTTATACACTACTGCAATTACAACCTTATCTTAAAAATATTTTGCTCGATTTTCTAAAAGTCACTTATTGAAAGGAGCAGGAAGATCGAATTTAGACCATTCCACAACTAAATGGGCTTTTGATCTCTTATATCTATTCTAACTGCTGTTAAGACGCTTTTTGGATCACTCAGCAACTACATTTGCATTAACGTCATTCAAAGCAGGTTTCTTGCGGTCATCACTGTAAAGATGAATGAAGTAATGAATGTTTTGTTTCAGTAAATTGTTGTAGAATTCCTTGCGCCATTCTTGAGGGATTAGGACGGTTAGACTTTCAATCACAAGCTGTTAACGTGTTTCTAGCAAGGAAACCTAGGATTCGGCTGGACTCAACTAGAAAAATGAACATAGTCACCACAATTGTAAGAGTTCCTAGTCGGCCTGATACAAGGGGTGGGACACAGAAAAAAAATGAGGAGCAAAAGAGGCACCTACCTCGTCGACATCAGTGGAGTAAGGCGGGGCAGAAGCAACAGGAGTCACGGAGACCGGTACCACGGTGACTGGGTCGGGCATTTCGCTGCCCTTGGTTGGCGCATTGGCCTCCGAGCCTGGTGCTGCTCGTAGGTCGCTAGCGATGTTCATGACTCTATTGCAGACAAGGTAGGAAAGTAAGGTGGTGCGAACTCGTGACGTCGGTGGCATGCATGCAGAGGCATTCGTCCTACTTCCCTCAATATTCATGCAATGAACAAATCTTGAGTAAATATGATGAGAGATCCCTTCCGGTCGTCAGACGCGCGCTGTAAACTACTTGGTCCAGGCTTACCAAATGTAGTGATTCCTTTAAACACAAAGAGTGGTCCCATAAAAGATATCTGAATGACATTTTCCGTTCGGAAAGAAGGGAAGTATAATAGAGACAAAGTCAAGTTTGGTTAAGCAGAATTTTAAAAAATGTTAAACTTCAAATTCAGACCCAAAGTAAGCCTAAATTGAGCATCGCTTTAAATGGTGTAGGTATGGAAGCACCATTTCAGTTATCATTTTGACAAATTAAAAGAGTGACAAGAAATAATGATTCCAAAACCACGCGGATAGCATGTGGTGCAATTGGTAAGCACATCCGAGACCTATTTATTTTTTGCAAGGAGGTCAAAACAACTTTAAGTGGTTACTATAACTCAATTCAAAGGGTGCGACCTGACAACGCCACTGCCACATGTGCTGAGGCATCAAACAAAAAATTAAGCTATTTTGTTTTAGAATGGGGTGACAAGTGACCCCAATTGGACAGCCTTGATAAGAGGGATCATACACATATGGAATAGCAATTCTCAAGCCCGTTAGCAATGCGACCTTTAATGATAAAAACTTCCGGATGGCAGGTAACTTGAAATCAGGGTGATAGGCCAAATTTTTGAAGACAAAAAAACAGCCTGCCAAACGAGTATCTGGCGTTGCTTCATTAGCCTGAGTGCTGTACTTAGGGGGAAGAACGCTGTCAGTAGGCAGCGAAAAAATGTAAAGAAGTATCTTTATTTTGGAGTCCCTTACGCATGAGCTTATTCAACAATTTCCACCCTTGAGGACGACAAACTCCCCCCTTCTGGGCCTTATGGCACAGCCGGGCAGTAGCATAACTCACGACTAATATAGCTATCGTGTTGTCATCGAAATTTCAGCTACAAAACCAACCGACAGTAACATTTTCTGATGGATGAAGAAAGTAGCCAAGTACAATGCGGCCTCATGCACAAGTGGAACGACCACGTGACGAGAAGATGGAAGGGGACATGTGGAGGAGGCGGAGACGAGGAGAGCACGCGTGTGCGCTTCTGATGAGCTACGTGGCATGCGTTTTGCGCACCGAAGTCGCGTCAGCGCGCTGGTAGCGCATGCGCACCGGTGCGCACCCACACGCAAAGCACAAACACCACAACAGTGTGGAAGCCAGTGTTTGGGGGAGAGCGTGAGAGCATTGATTAACACACGAGACCTCCACACTGCAGCCAATGCGCTGAGGGCGTTTATCACCGCGTGGGCTTGGCGGATTGGTCGGCTTATGGCTTGAGATTTTTTCTGCCATTACCGCTAGCGCTACTGCCTACATATGCCTCCGCCTCCTCCACCTACACCTCGACTCGAGTCGAGATGCTGAGGCGAGGGACAAATGCATACATCTGGGATGGGCTGATGGCATGCAACCAATCAATGCGAGACAACGACTTACGAAGTCACAAGGAAGCTCAGCAAGGGTATGACACCCGACCTAGAGTGGGAGACACACTGACGCCTGCACCCACCATCTTTCAAGTCAAAAATTCAAATCCGAGGTAGAAAGAAGCCAAGAAGTGGTCATGCCATTTTTACAGGCGCTAAGGCAATGAGTTCTGTAGATTGAGGCAAAATCAAGGAGCGATTCAGAAGCCTTAGTTTAGACGACTTGAATATTTTGGAAAGAAGGTTTCCGATGCAAACAGTAAAATGTCAGTGCAGCAAAGTCTAAAAGTGCTAAAAAAGCAACTTTATGTCTAATATGGTGCGAAACAGATTTCTTATGCAATTAAATCCTGTCAGCGATTATTTCAAGCTGGGACATCTACTACAACAGAAATGTTTCTAACATGACAAATTACGTTCAATGACATTTCAGCAAAAAAAATCGACATAGCCAGTATTTTCCGGCAACAATATTAGCCTGAATTAGAAGCGCATGAAATAATTTTACATGCTTATTTTTTACTTTCAGAAGTTGGATCCAAAGGTTTCAAATAAGTCATACAAAAAGGAAGTTACTTGCAACGAAGCGTTTACACACAATTAGACAGTAATATTGTCGATCCTGCTGACATTTTATTCATTCCTAAGCAGCGCATAGGTCTGTAAACCTTACCAAGGCAAAAATTATGCATAAAAACATTGTGGGTAAGCTAGATCTTATGCATCGGGCCATTGTTTGGCTCAAATCAAACAGACATGAATATTAGCAGTACAGGAGCCTAGAAAGAAGCTCCTACAGCGAATGGGTGTGCGGGGGGAGCCATGTTCCCATAACAGACGAACTATACCCAATGAGAGGGGAAAGAAGGAAACGAGACAGTCAAATTGTGACGTCACATAAGCCGGTTAACACAGACAAGGCGACGACAGCCAGAGCCTGCTAAATTGGTCAACTTACCCGCTATCAGCTGCACAAGGCTCAGCCGTCTGTTCTTCGGTCGCCAGGATGACGGCTAAAAGGGAGACAATAAGGCAGCTCAGGTGGGGCCGGAAGTCTAGATAAGAGTGACACAGGTCAATACTATATTGGCTGTGGGCAAAGGCAACACAAGGCATTAAGCGTGCCCAAATCTACGTTTGGGTGTTTGTGGTATCAACTGACATTGCAACGGGGACTCCTGCGTCTCATCGGAACTATCCCCTGAAAAGAGGAAAGAGGAGAAAATGGAAGGTGGGAATTCACTATTGCTGTTATTGCGCCAGTGGTGAGTTTCGAATACAAGCAGTTTTGGCATGCAGTAGCAATGAATCATCACGTTTTGCAGAATTGCACGGAAACGAGAGACAACTAACTAGGTCTGGCATTGCTTGAGCCTTCCAATTCTTCACCTGAAGTTTGTAGGACAGGCTCTGAAAATAGCAAGATTCCGCTGGTCGACTTACATTTTCAAATAAAAGTGAGCCATGTGACGATGCATTTTAGGGTTCATCCACATCTGTTGCCTTAACCTACCTGGCTAGATAAAAGTAGTCTAGGAAGGGTATTTTGAAATGCCTATTTTTATTATTTTAGCATGAATTTAGAAAAGACATCCGAATCTGTAGCCAGCAAGATAAAATTAAGTCAGACAAAATTAGGTCTCACCTTTTCGCCCTGTTCGCCCATAAAAGTTTATCCTTATCCTCCAGCTTTTGCTGAACGGAGCAAGACGCTTGAATAACCTTGTAAGCGGATTTCAGCTAATCTGGAATGCCGCTTAAGTGCCTTCGATTACTATGACGATAACTTTCGCATTAAAACAGCCTGCGTAGGCTTGTAGCTATGGTTAAATGGGGTACATGGAACGGCTATTTTTCGCTATATTTGTGGAGATATTGATGATTATTTTTCTGTTTTCGGAGATTTTTTTACTCCCGAAAAGGCCCAGGGAGACTGGCAACATTGCATGAAAACACTAGACAAGTTCTTACGTCGTTTAGTGGGGTCGCTCATCGGGAAAGACCCGGGCTCAACGTTGCGGATACGTCCAGGGAAGGTGGCCCGAGCGTCGAAGGAGTCGAGCTGTCCCTCGTTGTTCCTTGGACGACGCAGGCTCGAGACCCTGATGGAATAAAGAATGCATCATACTTCTTCCACTGCTATTGCTGGTGATAGCGATTACACTACAGACACACGCAAAATGAGTGTATTAGTGAATCGACCCTGTTCTGGACAGAAATTAGATGCGTAAGCCACACATCAAGCAAGAACGGTTGGCAGGAGACAATCGCGTTCAGTCACAAGAATGGCGGCAATGACGGTGCCCATACAGTTGAACATTGTCAAAAGCACCTAACTGGGAATCAGTACAATCTTTTTCAGAGTAACCATGATATAGATCCGTTGGCCACTCGAAAAATTTAAATACTCGCAAATGGGGATGTAATGTATCACAAAGAGAAACAGGCTCTGGGAAAGGCCGTAAGCACTAGACTAGCAAGCATTGTTATGCACAAAGAACAAGACTTCATTTGCATCCGGTTGAAACACCTCAAACTTAAAAGAACATGAGTTTAGACTATCCAAGATAGCGAAGTACGCACAAACGTCTTATTTTACCACTTACCAGTTGGTTTTTTTGACAATATTTTAAGCAAACGAGGTTTAATGAAAGACCACCAGTAAATATGTGTAAAATGAGGAGAGTGAGGGTGTATGAATGTGAGGCTGCTAGAGCAAGCAATACTCACCTTATAAAAGACGGCTGAGGAAGTGATTCCGAGGAATTGGTTAGCGATTTCAGCTCCATTTGGGATTTACCACTAGAAGGAAGTGAGAAATCAGAATTTCACCACCCTGGTATGAAGGATGATCAGAGAAATTAAAATTCATTAGAGGAGGAGGCTTACATGAATCTGTAGGAATGACTTCTACGAAAGAAGCTGTGTGTAGTTTTTGTGGTCTTGGCTTCACTGGCTTGTCGTAATCTAGAGGAAAATTGAGGGGAATTACTTAGTTATGCGGCTGCCTTTACAATAAGTCAAAAAATGGAGGGGTAAGAAGTATAGTTTTCCTCCTGAGCGAAATGAGGCTTCGCAAAGCACGATAGGTAATAGTTTCCCACATTAATCACTCGACTCTCTTAATAGGGGAATAACTTCAGCATAAATGGAAAGAAGAGCCGTAAAGTTGTGCAGTTACAGGGATAACAATTGAGGAAAGGCCACATTTTTGATTGCAAAGAGGAGCTTAAGAATGAGGGTATTACGCTCACACTGCTACGAATTGTGGGTGATTCAACCAATTTTATTACAAACTGCCCAAACCAGATTCAACGAGTATCAATGACCAAATCTGGCCGATATGCTTCGTGGAGAAAAGAATGTCTCGTGTAACGGCTTAGCACACGTAACAATAACAGCCGTGTCTCTGAACCTTATTCTTCAGGTAGGTCTCACGTTTCCAAAGCACCAGCACACCACCGGTTGGGAAGCCATCACATCTAAGGTCTGTCTTCCATGGCTGTGTATAGTAATTATTTTGAGACACTTGGGTAATATAAAACAAGGTGCCAATTACCTACGCTACCAGTTGAAGAGAAGTAAATTCAAGGCATTAACTGGATACAATTTGAAATGATCTATAAAACGGTTTGGGATTAGATTAATCTAAAATCTGCATTGGCATGGAAGCCCAGCGTGGCAAATAATGATTAACGATTCAGTAGATGGTACGTAAATAAGCCTTTGGAAAAAAGCGCGGAGGCAGAAACTAGACTTCATATTCGTTCAAAGGCATAAAATGAATTCCACATGGTGATTAACATTTCCACAGCACAACAGCTCTGCTCTCCAAATTCTCAAGCAATTAACTTAGTCATACGTGTGTGGTTTTCAATCCGAACACAAAATCAAGTAGTAAGTTGGGTTTCTCCGATGTAGTGAACAAGAAATTTTATCAGTCCTGATCTTAGCACAGCAAATAACAACTTGAACACCCTCCTTCATACCAGGAACATCAAAACAAGATAGCATAAACACTGCAGACAGAGAGAAAACTGTTATACATACACACAAGCGCGAAAAGTTCTCTCAGTCACAGCGACCGCGCATGATAAACATGGCACTCACGTGAAGAAGCTCTGACGATCGACTGTCCACTTCCAGAGCGCAAGAGCAGCGGCCTTGGTGTCACAACGGAAGGTCACAACCCGCGGTTTGACCTAAAATCCCGGAGGGAGAGACAAAAAGATCTGCGGTCAGAAACTATAAACTAATGGTTGATTTCAAGGTGAACCCGAACGCGAAACGAAAAGGAAGGGAAAAGCATGCGAGATGTTTAAGGGAGGGCAACCAGGAGGATGGTCACGCTTTCAACAACACCAACGCAAGACAAAGGGACTACTACGATTGCTACTGCTATTGTTACAGGCGCAAGTTGTGTGTAAGAGGGGTACACACTGTACCGGCTTTTTGTTCAGCTTCGTCGACGCCGTCTTGGTCTTCTTGCTGTTGCCGTTTTTGTTCTTCTTTGAAATCACCGACTTCTGTAAATCTGGCTCCTGACAAAAGTGTGGTGGGAAACAGGAAAAAAGAAAACTGAGTGCAAGTAGTGACTACCCCACAAGCACGACCACAGTCAACCGTCCCCTCCTAGGAAGGTCTACCATACCCTATAGCGCTACTATAGCCACACTACTACGAATAAAGCGAAAAAGGTAGCGGATTTGGCAGAGTTGGAACCTGGCTTTGGGGAGTGTGCTACTGTAGTCAAGCTCCCACTACATTTTAAGATTTAAGTTGCGAAAATTCAGGGTCGCCATTGTCTTTTTGAAATTAAACAACGAAATCAATGTGTAAATCAATTTTAGTATAAAATACTATCAATTGATGTGGCATTGTGGAGCAGGAGCTGCTTTCGACTTGCACAAACGTCAGTAAATGATGCAATTTGTGCATTCGACATTACTTAAAGCAGAGGTAAAATTCGTTCTTTGAAAGTATGAAAACAAACCTAGGCATTCCCAGTCTTTTTAAACCATTGTTTTACCCTTGTAAATTTCATATTATTTTCACAAAATATTAACTTGATGAAAAAGTGTGCGATCCGTACGTTTTCCTCAGTCTACCAATCAAGCTATTTAAAGTTCGTTGTAAGTGCTAAACAATCTCACATAAAAAACTACCTTAAACCCCGTTTGGCAAAGTGGGACAAAAGCTAATATGGAGGAAATGCAATCGAGAATGAAGAAATGCATTTTTGCAACTGGAGTTTGTGGCATTCCCTAAGCTCAAACAAACAGACGATTGTAGGTGAATCATCCAGTTTGAAGTCAAGCCGAGCCTCCACCATCGTCGTGGCTTTCGGTGAGATCGCATTTGCTGAAATGGCAAAATTGCGCACGAACGTGTTTGTGTGTATGTGCATGTTCGGATGGCATGCACACCCACTTGCGCACAAGCACACTCGGCTACACGAAGAGAGCACACAAAGCAAATAACACATTGTTTTGTTCGCCTCAGTGAGATCGCCATCCCGCACAAAGGCTACGTAGGCTTCGAATGTAGTCCATACACACAAATTTACACAAAATCTGCCTTCTTGGTTCACGTTTACTTAACCCCATGGAAAAGAACATTGCCTTTTCTTTCAAAGCACAGCGAAATGCGGCGCCCACAACCCTCGTCGATCGAATCTGGTGCGGTATTGGATGGGTAGAGAGCTAGGATGAAAATACTAGAATACACCCTGACAAGCGAGGGCTAAATGGAGCCCAAAAACTTGGGGATCAAATAGATGATTTTCAGATAGGCCTAAACCGAGCAACATCCAAAGAAGATCACTTGCGTTCCACAAACAGACACTGCTTGTTAGCCTAATTTATATTCCCATTAGAGGTATGGAGGGGTAAGAACTTACCGATTCGGTGGCAGGTTTCAGATAGACAATGAAATCCTTCCCGTCACAGGCAAGACGTTCAATGCTGCTCCTGAAAGGCGGGAGGAGAGAAACAAGGGGTGAGTTTGACGCTGAGACTGTTCCCAGAACACTCCTCCATCGGGCAAAACATTGTAGAAAAAGTTCCCGTTCAAACTCGGAAATACTCCATGAATTCGCAATGATGTGGCAATTTTTAAGGTACCAATTTACCACAACGGGACCTACATTCAATTCTTTCCCCTTCTTTTACACTTTCGTGTTGGTGGTGACAGTAGCTACCCCTGCAGGCCAGCCGCAAACATATTCCGACACAGCTTCTGGGTGATTCATAAAGTGGCGTAAGATTAAAGGCAATGAATGACGACGACCAGAGATGAAGGTAAGGAGGCATGTGGAATTATGTGGTATTTGCACCTCATAGAGTAGGCCCCTTTTTCTTCGGCAATGATTCAGGCCAGAGGTGGAGTGCGCGCGCGTTCGCGAATGCGCCCACAAGGAAAGTGGGCAGAAGGATGGAAGCATTAAACAAAAGGGTGGAAGGGTGCCTGACCTAGCAAACCGCAAAATTTTTAACCAACAGGATCGACGAGGCCTCAAACAAAAGCCAAGCAACAGCCACCCGGCATTTGTTAACTAAGACACGAAACCGAAGTTATGAAAGATAAGAATGAGGTTTAGAGACTTCAATGCGTTAGAGATTAGCCGATAGTGGTGCTTGGGACGGAGGGAGAAAGAAGATGAGGAGCCAATAAGCGCGTCTACAAGCATGGAGATGCAAAGGAAATGGAGGAAGATGGAAGATGAGGAACCAATAAGCGCATCTACAAGCATAGATTTGTAAAGAAAAAAGTAGAAAGGAAATGGGTGAAGTAGTGACATCTTACCAAGAATAAGTCCGCGTATAGCTAGGCCCGATGAAGATTTGGGACCCGGATGGGCTAGTAACAAAAGAGACACCCAAGCGGATATACGATGACGCACAATGGGAAGTGAAGGCAAACACGGGCACACAACTCTGTAGTGCCGACAAGTATTTGTGATCATGCAATAATACACCAATAATGGGGTCGTCTCTTGGTGACTCTTCATTACTTTTCGACTTGAAAGCGAATGCGGGAAGAAATGAAGTCGGTACTTGAATAAGTGGCGTTTAGTAAAAAGGAGAAAACAGGTGTTTTTGGGAAAGTAAGGGGAAAGACACTTTTCGGTCCCGACGGCAGAAAAGCGAGATTTGCAGTAAAGTTGAAGGCGAGCGTTTATCAATAGTAGTGCAGCTGTCGTGCACATGCGACACCACACAAGAATAAACCCGCTTTATTTCGAGTTTACCTAATTCAACACCCAACATGCAATGTTAATAAGATGGGTAAATACATCGCTTCATTGAGACGTTGTCACGTCGAGATGCATTTATCAGAAGCAAACAACTTCACAAGATGTCTAACACTTACAAAACTACGTGAGAGGTGCTATACACAGAGGTTACAGCAAACCACACAAAACCATGTTAGAGCATAACGATGTTAAATGAGATGCAGCAACAAGGATAGATGGATGAACAGGCGATGAAACCAGTGAATTGGTAATGAAGGGGAAAAGAGCTCACCACTCAAAGTTTTCACTTGGCTGAAGACCCACGTAGGTGGTGAGACCGGTGTGCCGCAGACCAAGATAGACAGAACCTAAGGGACTAGACGGCGCTCTGCTTGATTGGTCTTCTTGGTGAGGGCTTCCGGTGGGAGAATTGGCGTTGGCGTCGCCAGTCGCCGCGGTTTTGACACTTGAGGCCTCTCCCGCTTTCTTTGTCAATTTTTCTTTTGTTAGAATCTACAAAAGTAGAACTGAGGTGGTAATTAAAACACAAGAAGGCAGCTTCTGATTATGTGAAATTAGAATGAAAATCCTACCTTAACTGGGAATGGATCTACTCCATATGTTGGTAATTTCGAGGCGCGCTTGAGTACTTCAACTTCAGCATCTCTGGCAGTGAGACCACTGGAAGCGGAAGAAGCACCATAATGGGGCGATGTGATGTAATAAGCCACAGGGGCTTTACTTACCGGTAGGTCTTGTGCCGACTTATTATTTCTGATTCAATTTTCTTTGTTTGATTGAATACGATTTTGAAATTCTTGAAGTAGGCCTTGTATTCTTCCTCCGAGGACAGAGATCCATTCAACTCGGTTGAATCATCATCGCTTGGAGCATCACCATATTCCGCTTAAAAAGGTAAATTTACAAAGATTGCGCCTTTATAAAGGGCGCTTACCCATTTATTAAGACTTACACTGTAAAATTAAGGCTCCAATAGTGTAGAGGTCATTTAGAGGGCAGAGAAGCCGACCCTGCACCAAATCACGGCGAATTTGCAAGTATAAAAGATACCTATATAGAAAAATCATTGGCAAGATAACCTATGAGCACTAGCAAATGCTTATACACAAGAACTGCATTCAGCGACAGCGCATTTATCAATCAAGATAGTCGGATTACTTATTTAAAATAGTACTTTTTTGCAAGCTGAAACAGCTTACTGAGATATTTCCTGATGAAAGTCAGCAATGGGATTTCCAGGATAGTGCTTAACACGGAAGCTCAACGCAGTAGAATGAGCACCGGTCATTTGCTTCTTAACATCCCGACCAAGATCAAGCCATTGCTACAGAAAAAAGGACAAAAAAGTACTTCAAACGGCCTACTCTTTGGTTGTTCTTATCCATGTATCTGAGGCCAAAATAGTCCCGCTCAATAATACCACCCAGTTCATCACAAACTTTGTTGAACAATATTTGACCAAAGTCATGTTTCTGAAAAATAAACATCAGAATAAAACACTACTGAAATCGAAATTTCCAGTGGTTTTTGATCGCTGTCAAGCAGTCGTATCTTGTAGGAAATCAAATCCGAGTTCTTTTTAGAGGTGGCGGGTGAGGCGCTCTTGCTAGATTTTGGTGAATGTGAAGGTTTTTTCGAGTTCGGGGTAGCCTTTTGAGATTCTTTCGTGTCAAGTTTGGGTTTGGGCATCGCTTTCAGATGTTAAAAAACTAACAGATGCTCTGGAAACGACCACTGCAACAGCAACCAGAAAAACAAGATCCCAATTTTGTCAACCCTCCCGTTTGTAACCAAATGCTTCGATTGGCTTAAACAAAGATTGAGGATACCATAATACTGTATTAAAAAAGACACTACTGTTTTTGGCTAACATTTGTGGATCCAAGAAAATTTTTCACAAAGTAGCAAAGTTGATCAGGACTGATGAATATTTTTGAGGACCACCCTAATTATCTGATAAGTATCGGCATCGCTATTGCTTATTTCTTTAAGTAACACATAGGTGTCTGATTAGTGAAATTAATGATACATTTGTTCCATGTAAAAAACTTTGATTTATTTTTAACCTTTCCAGGAGCTAATTTTGTTGTAATAATCTGGATAAACTTAAATCTGCATGAAGGATTACCTAAAACCAACTGTAATGAAATGCTGTAATTCGGTACATGTTTGAAATCTGCGTTGAAAAAGCATAAACTCCAAAACTGCTTCTCCGAAAGTGGTCATAATACTCTTGTTGCGCATCGAGACTCCCCTGAGGATGAAGAATACATGTAGGGCGAGACTCACAGGCCTCCTTTTCCCTGTTCCCTGTGTTCTTAGGACAGCCCAATTGATTTAATTTTGACATATTTATTAAGGGGAAATGATCGGGAGGATAAGTACAACGTTTAGGGAGGGTAGGAATCGCAATCACACCTTGGCACAGAAGGCGAAGACCCTCACACCAGATTCGAATTGCCAACCTGCCTCCTCCCTGAAAGGTACATTCAAACAAGATAGGTATTACATACATATTGCTTAAGCAGAATAATATATTGTAGGCATGCAGAAATGATTGGGGCTACTGACGCGGCCAAATTATAATGGCGGAGCCCTCATCATCGACCCGTTACCAAAGCCAAGAGTTAAAAAAATAATTAACGCATTTCAGTCCTGTTCAATGGTCGTATATTCACAGTGTAGGAGGATCGGGCTTGTTCCAGGTCACTTAGAAACGATATGCCTTCTTGACTGGACATTTGATTGAAAGACCGTTTAATGTACTGTCCCAAATTTTGAAATAATTTACCATTATGGGAGATGCTTGTGAACGACCTGTGTAGGATGTGATACATTATCAGCTGTTAATCCTAGGAATACCTTTTTGGTAACCTACTTATTAAGGGAATATAAGCCGAAGTAGGGTAAGACATAATGGTTCTTGTCTGAATGCATTAGGTATGTTACGGTCTGATTCTTTCAGTACTCATTTTTGTACTATTTATTTAATATTCGAGACCTTAGTAACATAAGAAACATTAGGAATAAAAATTTAAAATAAAAGGGATTTCATACATCCCTTGCCTTAGTATCTTGAGACTTAGGTGAAATTTTCTTACCCCAATTGCCAATGGGCATGGTGAGCATGTCGATTACTTATCATCAACCATTGAAGTCCCATTTGCCATGTCAACACCTCGTGGTGCAGAGTTTCTGTATCATTAGCAAACCCACTTAACAGACAAGCCATTACTTATCACTAATAATAGATTATCAGATGCTTGTACGCCAATTCACTCTTTCCGACAAAGGACAAAATACATTTTGCTGATAAGCGCCTGACTGTTGGCTGTCCTTGCGGTCACTGCAACATATGGCTCATTATTACAATATGAAGCTGAGAATATGTGTGGTGGTCCGAGACTTCCCTGAAGATGAAAGAAGACAATACTTGGGTTGAGTGCGTATTGTTGACCTTCAGAAGGGCGTAGAGGTCACCAGCACGGCCCGAAGGCCAGGCCGCCAGGAGGAAATGCAATGGCGGAGCCCCTAAGTGACCTGCTGCAAAAATCGGGAGTTGAATAAACAAGTAAAGTACTACACATTATACACTTAAGACAGCGTGGATAAATCGGTGTTGGCTTGCTGGATTGCTTTTGCGCAACCACCCTTGGGCGGAAAATGCTCCTGTTTACAGGCATTTTATTTTCTTTGGCCCTTCAATGCGGGCAACGAAAGCGATAATCCCATGAAATTTTAGGAATCAATAAATGACCATATTTTATTAACTCGGATTTTTAAGGAAATGAGAGCCTTGAATTATGCCAGCTCTATTTAAGATTGAATTTTGTAGTTTTCTTTAGGCCCTCGGATACTCTTTCTGCGGGGCTGTTACGAAAGTCATTTCAATTTCTTTTGTTTACTGCTACCAGAAATGCATTCAAACCACGGCCTTATGAGGTGTTAATAATGCCCTTTTCAATCCTAAAGGTATTACTGCAGTAAAAAATTGCCTCGTGAACATATAGGAAACGAATCCTTTATTACTTTCTGCCTGTGGATAAACCCATGCATTTTAGGTATTTTTAGGTGGGACGTTGATAGTTTTGTAGCGAACAAAAAGTACGAAGGACCACAATATTTTGCATTTACCAGCAGATTAAGTTGGAAATTAAGGATGGTAAATACGTGGATAGTCAGAACACGAAGTTTGCCACACTGGTAGCAGCCCGTTCGATAGCAATGACTGCGATTGACTTGACCACCTTTTCAGAATAAGCATTAGTAATTGTCGTTCTGTGGATTCCTGGAATTTTTGTAATGCGTTAATTGTTTGTTTAACCCCGGCTTTTAATAGCGGATCACTTAGGGGCTCCAGCATTGTACCCTTGCCAAGTGGCCTGGTCTCCGGGCCATGCAGGCATCCCAACTCATGCTGTACGTCAACAATGCGTGCTCTGTCCGAGCATCATATTTTCCCTCTACCTCGAGGAAGCCTCAGCGTGCTTCACTTGTGCCATTACTTTGTTCAAGATTTTAGGAAGCATTGGTCAAAATGAATCAGTTTTTCCGAATGGATTAGTACAAAAATGATGGGACTAACTAATTAAATATGCATATAATTAAAGATTAAACTCATTTTGCTGGATTGAAGCTTTCTCCACTTAATTAATTTACGCGTATGATGGAGACATTTTGCTCCTGAAAATGATTATCTTTTATAAAAGTTAAAACAATCGGATTTCAAAATGAAGAAGCTACAGACGCATTTTTTCCACTGTCCTTTTCCCTGCTTACTTCATTTGAAAGACGATTCCTTTAAATAAATTTGGAGCTAGTGCCTTTTGAAATTTCTGCAGCCTTCTTCGTACACAGTTGCCTGGCAGATGGTTACAGCTAATTACCCCAAAATGAGCCACTGTGTTTACTGCTGCTTAGGGAGGAGATCTATCGCGACTTCGATTGTTTACGTTAGTAGTACACTGAATAAATCCAAACATAAATACGCACCGTTTAAGGCGAAGGCAGCTCCCATTTATGCAGTACGAAACACCACAATTGTTGTTGTTAGATAGATAGATAGGCATAATTGTTTATCATCAAAATAAGCACTAAATAAGAGAGTTGCGTGAATAGCTTGTAGATCGACACCAAATTCATGCAACTGCGGTGATTCCAAAGCTATTGACTTCAAGTTAGTCCGGTTTCAAACACGCTCCCTGTGATTACTTACGACTTCTGGGTGCTTACCGTTTCTTCTTGAGTGCTCTCTACAGTAGTGCGAATTTGTAATGGAGGTTTTCTCAAACTAACTCTAAATTACTTTAAGTGTCTTTACAAAGATGGCGCCATGCACTATTTAAAGCACTTGCTCCCTCTTACTGTGACAGCTTAAAATAATGCCAAAAGCAGTACCCATTCTTAGTTCTACCCAGTGATAAGCATTTTTTGATCACATGCAGATCAGTCACGGGCACTTTCAATTCAGGATTGAATTAGTCTTCATCTGGTGTGAATCTTTAATTTACTTTACTTTAATTTAATTTACTTTATAACGTATCCTCAAGTCGGCAACTCCATAGAATGTATTATTAAAAGGCAATGCTATTTTATGAGTGAATCCTCTTCTCACACTACCTTCGTTTATGTCCGTATTTTTCCCATTCTTCGGTTATGTAGGTTAGTGATTTAATTAAAAACAGCGAATCTAACCGACAAATTTTCATAATGGGATTGGACTACGTTCACACATGTGATCGGGCGAAGTTAATTTCGACTCTCTCACCGATTCCTTGATGAAATGACCACCTCGACAGCTCTTTTATTTCAAGGAGTAGTTAACCTCTTCTTAAAGTTTACGCATTAGCAGTAAATGGACAATTTATTTGTAGAAATCATAATTCACTGAATTTAGTGGGTGGTACCCTAATAGACGTGAGATGATGAAATGGGCCACATAGGGAGCACTCATACAGACTTAAGCACACGCTAGGAAAAAGTAGTGCCAATCCACCTTTAAGCTGCGCTCGTTTGCGGTGTTGAGGTTGCACAGAGATGCCAAACTATCCTGAAGTCGCACTCATACGATAAGTCGAAGTTATTATTAGCTGCAAACAATGCCCTCGACCTCTGGTTATGCTGTACAACCTTGCGAATATTCGGGTAATGTATGACAAATGCTGCCCCTCGATCTTGCAAACCATTTATTTAACAAGCTGACTTGACTTTCATTTTGAGATAAATGTTGAAATTTTTCATAAGCATTAGTGCCTTCGGAGTACACCTCCTAGAATTAGGACGCTCCAACAAGATTTCGCTGTTTCGAAGGCAATTTCGCATCACAGAATTGGTTGCATGTACGCGAAAATAATGTCTATTATACTCGTGTTGGGCAACAGTTCTTCCCTAGTAGATCGCCAGAGCCTGCATAAGAATCCCATCTTTTAATATTTGCAGATCATGCCGTTAGGTCTGGCTAGGAAACCTCTCCGTTAATATTCTGCTTTTGGGGGTAAATACGGACTCTTTAAGTGGTGATCGGGGATACCCGAGATTGCTGATTGCATGTGAGAAGTTGGAGCTTAACCCCGGGAATGAATCGTACGTATCGGCAATACTCCATTTATAGGAAGAACTTTCCTTAAGTTCACCTGCTAAAACTAAAACTTTGATTTGAGGCAGTGGAATTGATCACAGCCCGTGAAAATGTTTAAGTTAATTATCCCACAAAGAAACCTCGCAGGTAAGCGGACGGACCGTAATGAGCGTTTCTACCCTTCAGGTCTCAATATGAGTCATATTGCCTAAGTGACTGTTTGGTAAGCCGTGATTTAGTTCTTATGACAACAAACATTTAGTCATAATCCTCCCCACTTGGCAGTAAACCTGAAATTACCCGCACATTGTGAAATACCCCCGACTTTTTAGAATTGCTCAATGTTTCACCTGTTTAAAGTACTATGCTTTTGTTATTTTTAGAAGAAATTTTTCGTAAAAGGGAAATGTGGCAAGAAAACTATTTTCACCCAAAATGAAATAAGTTAATTGCTCTCTATATAGCAGGTACTATCAAGTTTTGTATCACCTAGTGGAATAAAATGCATCAATCGTGTACCGATGGAGTTTAATCTTGTCACAAGTTGAGGGCAAGATGATAAATTGAGCTAGGCAAGGTCAAAGAGGGGGACCTCCAGGCACAACTCTTATATTTTAAAAATCAGATGATGATGATTTGAATGGAGTCTTTAGCTTGCTAAAATTGCCCAATTAAAAACATCAGTTTCCATCAATAATTAATAGTTGGTCATTATATACCCCGATTTCCCATGGTTCAGTGTTTTTCAACTAATTTGGCTGAGGTCAATGGAGGAGACGCATAACAATCCGTAGAACCAGCTGCAAAGCAGTCGGATTGATTAGTGTCAGGTAGGTCAAAAGCATAGTACATTACGCAGTACAACTCCAAATTAGTCTACACGATCGAGCCTCACGGCATCGGAAGAGACTTAAATGACTGCAGCAAAAACGAAGGCAGGCTTCGGACTTAAGGGCGTAGTAGACTCTAAGACTCGTTCACTCATTGACCTCTAATGCCAGTTTACGTTGGACAACTAGCCCACAACCAAACTTCACGACCTTTCCATACCTAACCTTAGGCCAAAGTAGTCGAAACTTTGAAAGCGTTTTAGGTCACTGTAGGCCGTGAAGTGAGAGAAGTTGTGGCTAACCAAAGCCTCATACACTACGTTAGGAACCAGAAACAATTTTCCTTAACCTTTGCACCAGCAAAACTCTTGCGACGAAAGCACAAATCTCCCAGAAAACACATTATATTACGGCATTTGGCTGAACGAATGAAATTCAAAGTGCAGGCCCCTTGCAAAACCAATCTGTTTGTCAGCCTTGAAACAGCAGTACAGGTTTTTAACGATGCTAATCTGCTTGAGAAACCATCAATTAATGTTTAGTCTACTTCAGCACGTTCATGAAGACGTAAGCTAAACGAAAGTCTTCTTAATGTGAAACAGACTACCAACCCCTGTATCTCAATCTCCTCCTGATAAGACAAAGAAAACGGTTCTCTGTCCACTAGAAAAAATCCAAAGAATTTACATAAGGAAATTAGTTAAAATAGGCAAAAAATTCATGGGCTTTGGGGTAGAGTCAGTAGCTGAGTAGCTGTTGGTTTATTCGTCTGTCCTTACAGCCGACCGACTGGCTGTGTTGAGGTGGATGTGGCAGTGAGGAGAGTGAAATCAAAAGAAGTTGGGTGAGGGAGCGGAGTCAGATCGTATCTCAAGGAGATTCAGGTTACAGCAGGTCTTCTCACCTTGGATTGGCTACGCGGACTGCTGTGCTCTCGTCGCCTGTAGCTGCTGACGCTGATGAAGCTTGCAAACCTCGTCGAACATCATCTGTTTCAACTTCTCTATCGGCTGCTCGTCTACCTTCTCCTCCTCGTACTCGAAAGGATTCTCACACACCGGCTACAAACAACATTGACACTTGAGACTGTAGTTCACAACACAAGAAGAAGAAGAATTGAAATTCGCTAACCCAATTGAGTGCAGAGGTTTCGTTCTGTAGCGTTAGCTTGTGCAATGGAAACGATGAAACCCCAGCGTCAACAGCAATCCCTGCCTCAGAAGGGGCGTGCTCATTAGGAGAGCGCTAGACTAGCATAACGTCTGCCACCTTTTTGACTAGAGCAAACATTTCCTATGAAAACTTTGGGACATCGGTAAAGCTAAAGAGTGAAGACTACACTAAAGAAGGCCACCAATAGGAATTTTTAATCCTGATTGTGTCCTACTGATGCGGCCGAGTGCCAGAATGTAACAAGCAAAAAGTGCAACACTTACGATCATCCACAGAGACGCTTTTTCTCACACTTTCAAAAAATACCACCTCTTTATTATACCTTTGCGTTTTGTGTTTTACCTAAGGTGCTTTATAGAAGGCATTTTTCGGAAAAAAGTGCGTTCAGGGCTTGGGAGGATCGTTCAGGCTTTACCCTTGATGCTTGTTTTGACGGCGTTTTTCCTCAAATAACTAAGCAATAAGCAGTGATCGGTCTTTCAAGGTGCTTCCATTTTTTTCAGAAGAGATTGTTGGGTCGAGACACTTTTCCTCAGAAATTTAATTAATTCTCTAATATCAAACAAGACTTCAGCAGATAATACTTATTTAGAGAAAATAGTTCTGCTTTAACGACTACTAAATGTTTCTATTTCCAACACAACTATCCTTTAGATGGCGGGTTTCCCTGATGGCACGGTTCCACTTTGATCTGTTCGTTTCGGAGTTCCTTGTTTGAATGGAATGGCAGCTTTGGTTCAGAAAAATTCACAAAGTTCTAAAAGGTGACCGGACTATTAGAAAAAAGCATTGACATTGACAGCCTGTAATGTGGCTCCATATGTAATGAAACTACTCGCCAAAAAATTGATAGCAATATTGCAAAGCGGTCATCTGAAAGCCCTCCCATTACACCTTAGGAAGAATGAAGATCGCAAAAGATACTTTTCCGAGTGGATTCAAGCAAGGGTTCGTGCCTACAAATCGATTAAAATCAGAAGACTGCGGACGGAATCCCCTTAAAAGGCTTCCCATGTTCAAGAAATTGAAATGGTGGAAATGGGAAAGGGATGGGGATTGAGAGTTACCTCATCATTGGGTTCGTAGAAAGACCGCAGATAAGGATGCTTTAGGGCATCCTCGACGGAGATTCGAGAGGCAGGATTGAAGGCCAATAGTCGGTCCAGGAGGTCCAGTGCTGCAAAACAGATAAAAATACGTGCGATTAAAGAGATATTTGGCCATCGTCATGGTTATTCGATCGTTTATTGTCTTTAAAGGTGGTTTATACTTAACTAACTTCTGTTTCCATTTCCAATACTTTAAGTGTACTCTTGCCGAGGTATTGATACAAGGCACACAGTCAGGATTCCATATTTCTACCCTCCCAGTAAGGTCATATAGATAGACCTGGGCACATTTTTCTAAAAGTTGTCCATCCACTCTCTAAATGAACGCACTATTACGGTACTGTGCGAGCCCGGGACACCATCGATGACAGGAATGGCATGGTTTTAACCAAATTGGCGAATCTCGAAACGGGTTGTAACTTGAATTCAACTGCGAACGACGTCGATCAAGATGAATAATTAATCTTAGCCATCAATGAAAAGGTTTATATAGACTTTAACAAATGCATCGCATTGCTGTGTAAAGAAGCGAAAAGGATATTTTTGAAAAAAGGAAATCGGAGGAAAAGTAACAAGCTATATCCGCTCTCAGTTTGTTGTATTTCACTGTTCAGGATAATTATTTACCACCTCTCACAGAGTGACGGTAAATTGTCACGCGAGGTGTTATCCCAATCGGAGAGAGACGTCAACCACTCTCAACCAGCGTGATTTTTGGGCAGATTATGCAACTCGATAGAGCCCAACATCTGTCTCAGCACGAGTATGACAGGAATTACTTCCAAATGTATGCAAACAACCTAGTGATGCAAAATTCCCCCCCCTGAAACCAAGTTTCGATAAAAAGACATTCTAGGCAGCCCAATTCATAACCAAAAGTCCAAGAGCATAGGAGATCCTGGAAAAAGGAGAGATTGTATCCCTTTTTTGCAAAGAGCGAATGGAAAATCATCACCACTTTGCCTTATTTCCACAATTATAAAGTGACAACGGTTTATTCGTTGATTTATGGCTTAAACATTCGTGAGAGGCATGTACTTTATGGAAAAAGCATGATTAACTTGAACAGAATGAGTTGAATCCAACAAATGGGGATAGAAAAACTTGAAGAATCTTACGAGTGTACCTCGAGGTGAATTGCTGTCGTCGTGTTGGCGGCAAACTGCCCAATAGCCATTTTTTAATAAAATTTGTCCCTCTGAAATGATGTCTCTCACTGTAATGGTTGTGGCCGAGTGAAACAAAATTGCTTTGGTAACCTCAACATTGGGAGCTCTTGTTTAGCAATGTGTCTTCTCCTTAGCCAACTTATTTCACAAACTTTCAATAAGTCAATCTTGTTGCGCACCTACAAAAATCGGCCGGGCCCATTGCCAATGGTGAACTGTGGGATCAACCGTATTATGAGTCTACTTTGAGCAGAAACGAGCTATCGTATGGATCAAGCGAGTTGCAGGAGTGAATACTTTACTTAAAGAAGTTGATGAGAAAACCGAAATTTGCTTTACTAGACAGCACAAAGAAATGCGGCTGAATCGCACTTTGCGAATTTGACAAGCTAGATTAAATATTTCTATCAAATCACAAAAATGCTTTATTATTCAAGAAGGAACTGGAAAGAAATGCAAACACACAAAAGAGTGGAGTAAAAATTCATGCCTCACCCAATATTACCAATGGAATACCTTAATAGGAATAAAAAGTTGGCATATATCATGGAGTGAAGTAATTTAGTTCAGGAAACAAATGACAATGTTCAGGGAGAAAATCATTACACTAAGCTACGATGAGACAAATCTAATTCGTGGGAAGTCGAAAGACTAGGCTGTTGTTCGCTATCTAGCAAATTAACGCGAAGCCGCTGAATGCCGCAGACATCTCGCCGGAGGACCAACACTCAAAAACATGCACAAGCCCACGCATCGAGGCAACATCGAAGCGAGCGCAAACACTCACAGCATGTCACCGACGCCATTGCAATTGTTGATAACGCATGCCATTAATGAGAAACGGCACGAATGTTGGTTAAAGCTACTCTATTTTGCTAAATGTAACGCACCGCCAAAAAAAGCACTCGAACTTCAAGGTCTGTCTGTGAAAGGTGAAATGTGCCGCAGTTGTATTGCCAGTAAAATATTTTTCCTAAGGGCGTGTCTATTCTAATAAGTAGAATTCTTTTATAAAAAATTCTCCGTATTTTTATTTTAACAAAGTGATTTGGTGATCACACAAAAGTGAAAAAGGGTAAGGAGTGCAAAATGAAAAAGGTGAATTGTAGATACTGAAATTTTTGGAAACGCTAAAATGAAATTTAGTCCCTACTGAGAATCAACTTGATGAATGCAATCAGCCTCGAAAACGTTTAAAAGTGGTGGATATAACAAGCAGACTTCCGTATAAAACCATACTGGAAAAGTAATAAAACTTGTAAGATACCCCCTACAATACCTTTTCACAGAAAAAGACTAATTGAGTTAACTGACTGTCATCTTAAACCTGTTGGACGAAGCGATGTGGGAGCAGTGTATCACGGCACCTGCCTAGGTTTGCAAACTGCAAAACTAGTTACACATGTCCACAGAGCACCTATTTAACTTTCGGGGTTGGCACGGACATAACAGGAGCCTTGAGTTATCGTTGAAATTTTCCACCGTTTGTACTAATACTTTGAAATCGCTTATTATAGTCAAGGGGTTTCTAAAGACCTATTGACCAACACCGACAGATCCAATTCATAGCGCTCATTTCAAACTAATCTTCGTTTTCGAAGCAACGAAAGTACTACTTTTTTAAGCGTTACAGTAAAACCGGATCTTCGCTTAAGAGAGCGTCTGGACAAACTATTTCCATTCAACAGCACTCGGATACCACACTTACTCCTGTTTGAGACCACAGACTACTTTGATAATACCAATGCATTTCGGGCGCCTATAAAACTGTCCATTGTCTCACAATCACCAGGGTACGGAAGGAGAAGAGGGATCCGCACTCACCTTGAGGGGTGGCGTTGGGATAGAGGCGATTCCAAGGCTGTTTCGAGTACGTTAGGAACCGGTTCACAAAGCTAGCAGCCTGGGAAAAGGAAAAAAAGATGATTGTTACTAATACTTCCAAACGTGGATGAGTGGGAACCATTTACAAATGGAGTAGGTGTTTGACCCCTCACGCTAATGTGGAATGGTCAAGATTATTCCCAGTAGCTATTATTTTTTGCTGAAAAAACTGCATGAGACCAAAAGAAATTATGACGTCATTACAATGGAAAAACCAGCACAAACTTGACGCAGGTGTGGTGAAATGCTTCAGCCTCGATTGAGACTTGGGAAAAAATAATTTTAAACAATAACAAGTGCCGCAGGCATTAAGTTGACTATCTTGTCAAAAGTAGTTAATTTTAATTATAATTCGCCTCATACCTTCAGAGAAAAGAATTAAGCACAAAGGGGATCCCCGTAAGTGCAAACTGAAGCCCTTAAAGCTAAAAATAACCGGAAAATCGGATTTTTGCTCATCGCCATAGCAGAGTTGGTAGGGCACAATACACCTAACAAGCGCTCCTGAAGACAATGCTAGTCGTTGCTACTTGTCTTGTTCGAACGCACAGAAAAGGAAATGAAGCTAGGGATGAGGAGGAGTGCGACTGGATGCGAAAAGAATCCAGGTTACGCACACAAGACGCACAATTTGGCATGCACATTTGCCTCCGAACAGGTCTGGGCCAGTCAGTCGCTCTCCCCGGGGTGACTAGACGGCTGCACAAAATACTCCTTTTGTGGGCCAAATTTTTTTTTAACAACGATCCTTTCGTAAGCATGAAAAGAGCTTTTCGCCGATTTGAAGCATTTTATGTACTCCTTTGACGCAAATTTCCCCCATTCAACAGTTGAATCTATTTTTAAGGTTTTACTGAAGATGGTCAATGACTCGTTCAACTGAGTCCAAGCAAATTATTTACTGGTTTCGTTTTTACGTCCGCCTAATCTTTCATTTAAAAAGAAATGAAAACTCGCATGAGATGAAATTAGAAATCTTAATCCCTATGACACGTCTCATTTGTTTTAATACAGCGGAACGAGGGCCACCGTTGATCACTGCACATTCTAACTAAATATGGACGTATAACAGGTCCATTAAACCAAGAGAGGAAAGGAAAACCAATGTAACTTTTTTGTTTTATGGCAGTGAGTATTCAATCTGGTCTTGTCGTACTCCACGTGGAGATTTCACACACCTCTGCTTATTGTAGAGTAAAGCAGTCACTCCCCATTTGCTTTTTTGATTGCCTTTCATCGTTTAATTGAAAATCCACACGATGGCGGCAATCTTTACAGGTTGCCTCTCTTGAAAGAGGTAGAACGTAGTCCCTACCACCAATTTACGCAGTTGTAAGTACTTTAAAATAGCATACCTAAAGTAGGTACCTAAATCACAACAACTGTAATATCGGGGAGGGAATTTAAGGCTTGATGCTATGACAGCTTCAAGGAACTTTTTGTGAGGTGCAATATGATGGTTAAATTCTGCTTTTCTGTCCCAAATAAAGAAACCCGTCCAAAAATTACAGCTATCTAAATTATGCTCTAGTAAAGCGGACAGAATTTGCGGTAAACAAGCATAGGAAGGAAAAAGCATAATCCTGTATTGAGCCTTGTTAGTGTAGCACCAATGACAGGGTCATCATGATCAGGGTAAAGGACCAAATGGAGATAGAGATTGCCTAAATTTCACCGAGAAGGTCGCCACAAGAAGTGCTATGTGTTGTCAATCTTGTTGGTTTAAATACTCAATCATAAAATAGGCTCGGATGTGCAGTTCATGATCTCTGCGTTCCTTGATGCAATCTCTGATGGTGCCTTGAAAATCACCTATGAAAGCGATGGTTTGGGGAGCGATTGCGCTTGAGTGAGCTGCCACACTCAGCATCCTCATAGTCAAAAATTTATTTTGTAGAATAGAAAATAGACTTCTCGCCAGGTGAGTTAACTATTCACTAACACCCGTCAGTACAAGATACCTCTATAATTTTCGATATCTCAGGAAATCACGATCTTATAATCACGCCATACTGCTTGAGGTTTGAAATTATCCACCTTAGTTCACTTCATTCATCGCAAAGAAGCTCCTCAACTACTATGCGCTTCTGTCGATTTTTGCTGCCACAAAAAGCCCTTGCAGACCCACTACAAAGTGTCGTCTTGCGAAGTAAATTTCGGTGAAAGAAACAGCACATCAATGAATACAGAGCTTGAAAAACCATAAATTATACCAAGCAGATATTGAAATGCCTTTGAGGCTTACACTGAATACACTTTACTACAAGCCGCAAAAAAATAGCATTGCTTTTCTATCACTTGTAAAATCAGAACCTGCAAACAGAAACAGTAAATGACTTGTAAATTGTCATTGGAAGTCGACACGTAAACCTTAAAAGAATAAAACGTGTGGAGGTGGAATGGAACAATCTCTTGTTTCAACATAGAAGTCTAGACATTAGAATCAAAGAAACCATCCTATCAATTTCACTAAGTTAAAAAACCTTAACCCATCATCAAGTTTTCCCAAGGATTGAAAAAAAGGGGGAATTTTCCCCTGACCTGACCGTTTTTTACAAATTAAAGCCTGAATTGTTTAGAAGTCCTGAGAGAGTGAAGACTCGTTCCAGCTCTCAACTTCAATGTAAAAATTTTTCCCAGTTTGATTAATTGGCCCGACAAAAGCCGCTAATGATAAAACCTGTGAAGTAAACAAGGGATTTTCTGGGCCCATTGACACTTGCTACTTGGGGAATCTGCGAGATTCCTCAGGCTCACTCCCAAATTGGACCACGAATATGGCCTTCCCAAGTAACTTTACACCTCCAGAATGTGATGTCCTAAGGCCTGGCTTTCGAGTCAGCAGATCGCTAGTCATTGTATTTTATGACTTCATCCATTTTGAGAGGAGGTTAAGAAATTCCAGGTGGTTCTAAGAGCCATTAAATGGACTTGAGGTGAGTTATGAGATGGGCAGAGAGGGAGGAGGTCCGTCATGACCTCTGAAACAAGAATGAATTTTCAACGAAAGGCCAAAGCTCACCCCCGTACCGCGGAAAGGAACAGCTTGTTGCTGCTATGGCAATGAACAAAGAAGGAGGGCTGTGCACCAATGAAAGGCATTTTGAAATGCCCCACCGCGAGTGGACCTAGTGGGCCTAAAATTATGGTCCAAAAATTTCCAGGACCATAAAAACCTTGTTACTATAATCTTCCCATGATCACGTGACTTTGTACGCGTGTGTGGGGAGACGGGTGCGTGACAGAGTGGCACTATTGAATGTGCTGCTGCGACTGATGCTGGAGACAGACTACTTAATGGCATTACTGACTAGCTTGCAACGGAAAGTACTTTGACAATGTCGGAAACGATTTAGCAGGCCTCTAAGACATCCTGATCATACGCTCCGACTACGGCCTCAGTAGCACTAAGCCCAACCAACAAGTTCCTATATTGTGGCACCGACTAGTGCTTTAAATAAAGGCACTCTGGGCATTTAAAAAGGCCTCTGATGAGGATTCATTAAAGATTTCTCATCTGTGCAAAATGAAAGACTAAAATCCTCAAATAGGGTCACAGGAAGTACTCTTCTGACCTTTAGTTCGGCAAGACCGTATTTTATCAATGGATTGGATTCGCGGACTCAGGTACGGAATAACTTGTGGCAAACACAGTTGGAAGGTTACTTTTAATCCTTTCTTTTAAAGTAAAAAAATTGTAGTTTTTAAGGATCACATAAGACGGGTTATCCGATAGAAATGTGAATGATGTGGATCAACAGATTTACACCATTGGTTTACCTTTTTTCAGGCGGTTTAATAAAAAAAATAAAAATGCCTGCCCCACCTCTTTGCGTGGTCAAACCAACTCGAAATTTGTTACTTCCATATTCCGATAATCTGAACCCGCATGAGTCCAGAACACATGCGGCGCTTATTCAGTAGATGCTTAATTTTTATAATCAAAGACACTGTCTTTCACGAGCACACCCAAGCCTACGACTGGCATTAACCACCAGACACTTTTTGATTGACGCCACAATTGCAGTATTCCACCTTCATTTGGAACCAGTAAATCGTTTGATTGGCATTGTTGCTTGACATCATCTTTCGCAGAGACCTTGATTAATTGTGAGGACCCAATGCAAAAAGCTTGATTGTTCGTTTAACAAATAGCCTGCTAATAATTGCACTTAAGTGGCGGTTTTTCTGCTTCAGAAATTGAAATACAAAAAAAGCAAAATTACCTTACGATTTGATTAGCAGGAATGACAACATAGAGATAAGACCTACTACAGAAATAAGGAAGATTCCTATAAAAATAAGCAGTAGCTCAGAAATGATACAAGACGACGATACATTTGTAGGTTATCGACAAAATTCCCACCTTTTGCATTTGCAAATTACCAAGGGGTGCCAATTTCGAGGCAATATCGCCATTGCTTTCGAAATTTGCTGCAACACAGAATGAGGAAAATTGTTCATGAAATGTTACCCCCGGTCAACATCCTTGGCATTGACTTTTAGACTGATGCCTGTTGACTTCTACCCGCCCCTACTTTGAGATTTTACAGGCTGCTTTTTCGGTAATGGTGGGAAATCAATTTCCGTTTCAAATCCCATAAAACCGTAGCTTAAAATACTCACGGTTAATAAGAAACCCCATTTTGAATGGCTTGATACAAGAGGCATCAAGTTAGGATATTTCTGCCCTCTTTCTATTTCATGATCAAACGTTGTCATCTTACTGCGCTAATCCCATTTAGTCCAGCAAAAAAACATCGCACTGTAGATAGAGTCCTATCCTTGCAATTGCCTTATTTTACTTTCTGGAAGAGAATGAAAATGCGCTCATTACCTCCCGCGTTGTGTGCTCGTGTGAAGTACTCCAGAGCACAACAGTCGAGCGATGGTAAGCATTACCGTCTTGAGTTTAAACATGTCGAAAACCAAACGTCTGTGTGGTGCGCTTAATTGTGGTACACAGATTCCCACTTAATTTAGTAGTTTATAAATCATAAGAAGACTTGGAAAAGCATCCTACCAATCTGGTAAAAGAAAAATTTTCATTTTAAAGTAAAGAGCACCTGAAGGAGATGCACTGCAACGACGTCTAAATTAAGGTCTTGGATTGGTTATATTGTGAGTGTTGATTGTAGATAGCTTTTATCAAGCTTATTCATTTGGATTTTACGTGACAACTAACGTAAAAATGCATTTATCGGGATCCAAGGCATGCATAAGATGTTTTTTGAAACTGGATCTTACTTCAAGCCAAATTCTACTTGACCCGGATGTATTTACTTTCAAAAGCAAACAACCGACCAAACAAATAAGAACCATCATGATCGATTCTTGAATAAGGTAGCACAAAAAACCTTAAATACCGCGGAGATGAAAGAAAATCTAACACATGGGGAATACGCCTGCTCTCTTGAAACGGGGTTGTCCAAATCGATCTCACAAGAGTAAAGTAAGTCGGGGTTGAATATTTACAACCGAACAGTTGTGCTGGTACGGTAACGGATACCGGGATTTGGGGACTCAGCAACGTTAACCTTATCAAATGATGACTAACCTTGGTATTGACGATCCACTCCCTGTCACCCTCCGCAGGATAGCCTAAGACTTGAAGAATGAGTGTCAACTGATCGACATCTAGATGGAGGAGAAGAGTGGTTTGGAAGATGTGAGGAAAGAGAGGAGGTAGTAAGGGGTCACATACAGTGCTTGCCGGGGAAGAGCGGTTGGCGGTCAAACATCTCGGCAAAGATGCATCCAACCGACCAGACATCGATAGCGTGCGTATAACCCTTGGAATTGAGCATAATCTCGGGCGCGCGGTACCAGCGTGTGGCCACATACTCTGTCAGCATACCGTTGTGGTCGTGCATCGGGTCGTTCAGTCGAGCTAGACCAAAATCGCAAATCTGCGTCGAGAAAACGGAATGAATGGATGATCATTTCAATCAGTAGATGGATTACAGGTGTTTGGGGTTCATTAAAACGCTTGTGTAATAAATTGTAGGGTAATAATCTTCGTCTTTACTCTCGAGCGATTCTACTACTACGCTGCTTATACTACCTATGTGACTAGTCTCTCACCCCTTTTGTGTCGGTAAAAAAGCAACTTATAGACGTCTGGGTGGTCATAATGCCTTCGGAGATAGGTCGAGTGTTACAAAGTATTGTTATAAGTTCATGAGATGGCCCTTGTGTTGTGGTTTATGCCAAATTTAAGACAAAGTTCTCGACCTTAGCGTTCAGTCGATCGATGCTAGCATATGTTAAAGCTGGTATATTTATAATTTGCAAACCAGAACTTCCATTCGTTATCTTTCTGTGTTCAAAAGGAATCTACCAAAAGACAAACAGGTGTCTTACTGATGTTACGATGCAAGAAACCCCGGTTTTCTCAAGTCGATTGAAGCCTAAATTTCAACGGCATGACAATTTCAGACGTTTAAATAGGAAATATATCAAGTTATTGCGTTGATAGTAACTTGAAACAAATTAAATACATTTCAGATTATTAATCCGGTACAGAGTCGACTAAACCCCGTACATTCACATTAAAAGCACCGACTGGAAGAAGGATCCTTTTACATTACATTAGTCATTGCAGTATTGGAGAAGAAAAGACCAAATGATTGTTCAAAAAGTCCCATTTCTGTTTTAGAATGGTGAGAAAACAGTCAGGAAACAGGTCCCGCCCCTAAATGGGGTAGAAATCGCAGGCGCCTTCAACATCCTCGCATTTGAATCGTAAGTTCAAAACCACAACCAATGCCAAATTGGCGTAGCATAGGCTTAGGGCCAAGTTTATCGTAATTTCTGGAAACAGACTCGTCGGTTTGCTAAAAACGAAGCACTTTCTCAATACCAAGTAATTATCTTCTCAGAAAGGGCAAAAAATTGTAATAAGAACGTTCGAACGTGGTTTCCCAATCATTAATTTACCGTTTTAGATGGTTTCGCAACACTCAGCTGCCTTTTGTTCCAAAAAATGCTTTCTTTTCTAAGTTGTGACTTTTTGAGTGGGCAAACTACAGTTTAGGGGAGATTAGTTTATTATGAAATGAGTCGACTTTGGTGAAACAGAATCGACGCAAACGTTAGCTTCTACTTAGTGGTTGTGTGTAGAGGTCATTTTTATGTCATCTTCGACTTTTCTAAATATTGAGTAGTAGGAGGATTGCCTCACAGGAATTGTGAAGAACCATTCAAGAACAAACCAAAGAAATTTACTTTGGAGTCAACACAGCAACACAGCCAATGTCTTCCTATAAACGAACAAATAAGTAGTGATTACGGCATTACTCTCCTTTCCCTTTGAGCTCATTTGATTACGCAACTTTATTGTCAAAGAAACTTCTAATAAATATAATCTTGACACATGAAAAACAGTTCAAACAAACCAATTAAAATTTGGAAAAAGACCCTAATGTTATAACCTTCAAAGCTTTGGGTAAAGCTTTTTAATGAATAAATTAAAGCCAAAGGTTATAATGAATGACCTGGAGCTACTCACCAAGATTTGCATCAATTTATCTTGCATAAAAAAAGGAAATTCACACAATATGATCATGAAAATGTGCATGCTCTGCAACTAAAGGCGGAGGTTTTGTATGGACGCAAACCAGAGAATATATAATGAAAATTATAGGCGCCAACTGCATTGGATAATTGAAGTAAATGTTGAAACAAAAAGTGCACATCACGATCCTCGCTGTACAAACCTACCGTAAATCATGTTGTCGTGAGAAATGTACCGTGCAGTTAGCGTACTTTGAGGCACAGCTTGGAAGTAAAATACCCAAACTTCAGTCATGTACAATGGAACTAGGCGAAATAGAATGCAGTAGCGATTTCAACTCATCAATTCGTCAAATTTGATTGATTAATAAGGGAACCAATGCAAAATGATCTTTACTTTGATAAACTCAAGACGCCTGGACTCTGCACTTAGCTGGTATCAAAGTGAGGAGCCAAACCCCTTGAAAAGCCATTTGATACTGTCAAAAGGAAAAGATTAAGGTGACAACTTCAGGAAGACATGACGTTTGACTGGGAAGTTCTCGTCAAGTTAGTGGACTGAATTCCGCACTCGTGCTCCGATAGAAGTAGTAAAAGGCGACGACTATTATTTTTGCTATTATCAAGACTGCTAACGACATCAAGTGTGAGGAGCGCAAACAGCACTAAGCTTCAAAATAGTACGGAACAAAGTCGAAGTGCTCAACAAAAGTGGTAATCAATCGCCTAATTTTTTTAATTTTCATTCGCAGACGTTTTAGGGGTAGAAATTAGACCACAATATATCAACACAGTGCGAATTCAGATAACTCCCTTGAAATAAAAAGCGCAAACTTTTGCAAAAACATTAAGCATGTTTATCATGAAATCGCAATTCATAGCTTACCCATTAAATCAGTGTAAATCTTAGGGATTTCATAAACCTGCTTATTCAAGACCTCCAAAGCAAAAGTGGTGTTCTAAAAGTGAGCGATATGACTTCGCACTCACAATGGTTCAACTAGGATGGCAGCCGGAAAGAGTTTGCAAAAGAATGGGTAAACTGAAAAAAATCTTTCCAGTGGCAGGAAGTGAACAAATTGTAGGATACATTAGAAACGAATTTTTACTCAAGAGCAAAGTAGACTGTTAGAGCTTCAATACCAACTGATGTAAAGGCAAATAATGGGCGCCGAGCAGGACAGGAATAAGGGTGAAAAGGTCAAAATCTCTCCCGCTTTGTTGTACGGCAGCAATAGGGCATTCAAAGTGGGAAACATAAACAGTGTTTTCGGGAAGATTTTGACGGAAATGCGTACTAATTTAGTTTTCGGAAATGATATTGAAACGGATATAGTAGTGGAAAACCGCACAAGATGCAACCTAGAAAAATGTGACTCCAAATTAAAGGGGAAAGTAAGAGTATGTCAAAAAAAGCGACAAAACAGTCTATTTAAAGAGACAAACAAGCAACAGTGTTCACTCTTTCTTAAATGAAATTATTTCCGGATTTCAACTGGGGATTCCGTGAACTAACGTCACTAACTCGGCCGTTTTTACCAAGAGTAATTTTACTTGCAATTTCGGAATAAGAGGTTTTCATGTAGGTTTGACTAAATCTGGAAATGTAAAAACGCCTATTGAAACCTAATTCGGCATAAATTTAACCAATTTTCATCAAATTTAATGAAAAAACATAAAATGACATTGAGTTTCAAAGTCACTATTAAAGAAAGCATGATTTTGCGACGATACTAAAATAAAGGTCGATCGTCCAGACGTGGCGAAATCTATTAATGATGGGCTCGATAGAGATACCAGGTGGAATTTGAACAAGTAATGCTACATTTAAATATCAAGATGCATTAACAATGGAAGATAACTCGATTCTGAACATAACAAATGAGGTTGATTGTACAAAAAACCACATGAATACGAAAAATGAAGAATACCAACTGTTATACCATGCAGTCTCAAGCACTCATTAGAATTCGTATTGGCCAAAAAGGTTGCTTTAATTCATATGCTTTGAGTAGTGTAGCTCTACTTACTCCATTTGGGTCTGGGATGAATAGATTTTCCGGATAAATCAACGCACAAAATGAAAGTTGAATACCCGATAAAATTTTTCAACAGCGAATCAAAAAGCTAGATGATAATTACAACGAGCTGATAAATCGCGATTGGGTGGAACTGTAACGGCACCAAGTCTCACCAGCGTTGGTAACCGAAACGAATGATAAGCTTCAGATGAGGAAGAGAAAGAGTAAATCTTCCTGCTTTTGTCGATGAAATAAAATTTAAAAAAGATTTTCCTTTTCTACAAAAAACCAAAAGCGTATGAACCCTTTCTGAATGCTGTCAAGCGATTAAAAGAAATAGGGTGAGAATAAGGAATAATCACAAAATTTAAAATGGTTATTTAAAGTGATTAAAGACGTGTTTTAGAAAAAAATGGGCAGATAAAGGAAAAGGCAATGGGTTGAAATAATTAATTCAACTGCATAAAGCACCGAGGAGATTAATTATTTGGTTTCCCCCTCTGTCTCCAGCTCTGATGCTAAACCCAGTTTGCGCAGATGGATTGGGAGGGGTGGTTAGGAAACTTTGCAATAGACAGGAGGGGAACTCACCAATTTCCCTCATCTACGCGCAGGATGATGGAGAGTTAGCTCTAAACATGTGGAAACAACTGTTCTCCAAAGCCGATACACCTGATTTATTTGTAGTTGTTAAAAATACCTCCTCTCTCCCTTTTGCAGACAAAATTCTTTAAAAATGTTTTTCGGTGGTATTATAAGAAAAGTTGTGTCCAAGTGTAACAGACTAGCAGCGATGCATTAGTGAACGCAGTTGAGTAGAAAGTAAACGTGGAGAGGTGTCATCCTACCGCGCAACAATTACGTGACCAAAATAAATTTGTGGGCAATGTAGCGTATCTTGATCAGATGCTTGAGCAGTGGAAATTCGCGTTGACGGCGACTGCGCTATTTGGTCGAAGGGCGAGGGTAAGATATGTTCAACAGATTCTTCAATGAGTGATGACTAAAAAAAGCCTAGCCAAACTTGAAAATTCGGGTTCTTAAACAGCTGTTCTCAACTTAGCACCACTTTTCACAATATTGGCAATACGATTTGATGATAGTATACGGGCTCGGAAAAGGCTGTCATCCTGAACAACTACAGGTCAACTAAACACCAACATAAAGTAACTTTTAAGAATTTTTCAATTCCAAAATATTTACTCAAAAATATTTCCATAAAAACTAACCTATTTAAGATGGAAGATGGTAAATAAATAAAATACGGCAACAATTAATCGGGGGAACTTGCACCAATTTTCGAAGACAAACAGGTGCATAAACGCCGCTGAAATGGCTTTAAGTAACACTGCAAATAGTAATAAAAGGCCACTTTGCCGTTATTCATGCAGCAACGACCACTACCACGCAGACAGAAAATAAGCCTCATCGCTGACCGGAAATGCCTTGAATGATTTTCTTTATGAAAAATACCCATTCGTGGATAAATTTCACTTATTCCAATGAGTTTGCTAAAATATTTATATAATAAATTATAAAGCAGTAGGAAGAGTGTAGAAAATAGGTGGATGATAAGATATTTGCTGAAGGATAACACAGCAACATGTCGAAAACAGTCTCAGAGCAACAGAGATCGCTTCTCTAGGGTTAATAAACCTTCCCTCATATATGACAATCTCACGGCATTTACTACTATTTTTCGAATACTAACGAAAAATTTGTCGGAACCGAAATGAAAATAGGAAGAAAATTACTTTCCGGTTCAGCGTTGTCCTTGTTGCAGCGGGCAACACAAAGTGAAAAGCGAGCAAAATGTAACACCTTAAAATCCGCACCTTTTCATTAAAACAAGTGCTTTTTTGCCTTCATCCCCACATATGCGCAAATATACGCTACGAAAGACAAGAGGAAAAATTTGACAACTAAAAAATAGCCACACCCTTACGTCCCCACATCAAATACGTCTTACCTCCGGGTGGAGATCGTTGAAGGTTAGCACGACAGATACTATGTTAACCAGACACCGCCATATGTCCGTACACCCTGTGTTTATCAACAACTAGCGGCTATTGTGGTGATGGCGGCGACTGTGGTGTCAGAACCTTTAAGGGTCAAGCGGTTGTGTTTTCATTCAATTAACTGCGGAGTTAGTTGCAAACACGGCGAATTTCTTTTCTGTGAAACTACCATCATTTGGAAAATGGAACAAAAAGTGAGGTTTCCTATCAATGCAATGGACCAACTCAAGATATAATGGATGGAAGAACCCACACGCACAAATATAACCACGAAGTTCATGATGATAGTGGTAAAAGGTTTTCCCTATCAAGGGAAATCACTCAAGGTCCTACTAGAACATACTTTAAGAACTTTCGCCAACTACTTGAAGAGGTAAGTTCTCCTTCAGAAGTTAAAAGAACATTTTAATTCGTTTTTTTTTGTTTCCAGACTCTCAAGCTTCCTCCTTCCTAACACTAAATTCAACCCAGCGATTAATATTTGTAGGATTTTACCGCCTCTAAGGACACTAAGAAGCTCTTCAGATATGTAACTCCAGAACTCACAGTGATTAGACCAGAAAAACATCAAGTATCCTGAGACTAAGGGAGTTTGGAATTATGCAATACTTTGCTTCAATAGACCCGTCTAGGATTTCAGCGCACTTTTACTATGAGGTGGTGAACATGTGCTTTTGGGGGCTGGGGCAGTGTGTTAGACCGTGAGACACACCAATCGCCTTTGTTGGAGAGTGCTCTCAGCGCAGTAGTTAGGCCCTGTGGGCATGCAGTCATGTGAGACACACATGTGAGTGCTGTCTGAGCCGCATAAACAGGCGCCACCCAGGCTGGCTGGTATTCATACACACGTATGCAATCCAACACATTTAGCCATACAGGTTACCGTCACTCCTACCGTCATCCCCATCACCGGCTGTAGGCTTTTATTCTATGGCGGAAACTTGCATAACAACAGACTCACAAAAATCGAACAGGAAATACCACCACAGATCCATCAACCCAGTCAATTTGCAGTCAGGATGAGCACGCAGTGATGATCTAGCCAATCGAAAACACCTAAGACTAAGGGAGGAAGTCAGGGAGCGGATGAGCGCCCAGTCACACTAATCACAGCTACCCAGACACAATCGGCCATGCTGCAGTATCGCAAGGGAAATTCTTCTCGTCCATTGACCCGAAACTCCTCCCTGGGAAATGACGAATTTGAAGCAGAGAACCTTAGTCTTGCATTTGAAAAATGGAAAGTTGAGACTCCGCCTTTCAAAGTATTAAATGCAAAAGTCCAATGTGTGTACAAAGAGAGGAAAGGCAACCTTGTGCCAGATAGTAAAAAGGGAAAAAGTTGGAAACTTCGACGAGCACAATAAGCTCGCTTTGCGAGGACTACGAATGGCGGAAATGTATAAAACATCAAAACTTGGCAAAAAGCAGAGTGAATAAAACCGAATTAGTGTCAATAAAATAGCGCTCCCGCAGGAGAAACCGGTCTTGTCACCCCACGGAGAAATAAGAACGGGCGAGGAGGAGGAAGCAAAAGAAGGAATGTAGAGAGCAGGATAACTGGAAACTAATTACACGTGGGCGCGTGAGCACAGCTACACGCGCAGAATGTTATGCTATGTACGCACACACAAAGGTACACACGCACGCATACGCAAGTGATGGCACCGAATTGTTGGATTATGCAGCATTAAATGACACCAGCCTTGGAAATTGGCAGGTGTACACAAGAACATATGACCTCGGAATGATCATGAAACATGGATGCGCAGTCCCAAAGAGATCCGGGTGGGGAAGAAGAGAAAAAAGGCCCTCAAAAGTAGGCACGCAACTGAAGAGGGTGGAAAACGGAAGTGGAGACAACTTCTACCGAAAGGAAATAGGGTAAACACTCACAAGTATCCACGCTAACTCACGCCTTAAAAGGTGAAAGACAAGGAATCAGAGGGTGAGAGATGGATTTAACTCGGAATCAATAAAATGAAGGTGAATGCATTTTAAAACATCTGCCAGAAGATTTACACAAAGTATAAGTTACTGGAAACTACGAGTGAGCGTAACTTTTTTGGCCTATAACTAGCTAATGAGTGCAGAAAAAATGTTGCAAAAACAAGCACGACTTATTAAGCATAGAAATGAATTATGCTAGCAGCTTGAAAGCTGGTGAAAATACTTAAGGATAAAAAGATGAAATTGATCAGCCTCACCCGATATGATTTGGTGCTATTTGCATAGCAAATGAATTCAGTAAACTAAGAACAGTCACAGATGACATCTGGATTATCCAAAAAAACTAAACCAAGTCAACCTGATATTTAAACGAAGTAAAAAATCAAAAGGAAAAAACTCCCAGATATGGTAAGGCAAAAATCCACCGGGAGTAAAGTAGCAATTATCAGAAATATTAACTTACTTTGAGGTCGCAATTAGCATTAATAAGCAGGTTGGATGGTTTCAAATCACGGTGTATGACATTAGCAGAATGGATGTATTTGAGACCTAAAGGAACTATGGGGTAAAACAAGCATGCCTCGTAGAATTTGGTACAGAAAATAACATATGTGATCATTTGAAATGGCTTGACTTTTCAGCAACCGATACAAATCAGTGTCCATACACGTTTGAACAATGTATCTAAAGACGGAATGAGGGGAAAACAGGGACATACACATCTTTCATAGTCTCCAGTGTGTCTCCGACGAGTATCACATCTCTTATATCAATGATCTAAAGAACGTAAGATACTATGGAAACAGCAACTTAGAGAATGACAAATACAAATACGGAACCAGTGGCTGCAACTATTTTCCTTCTGTAGATAGGAGCACTAGTAACAAAATTACATTAAAACCTCACACGATAAAGAGAATAAAGTAAAATACATACATCTATGACTCGATAGTCATAACAGATGTAGAAATATGCCAAAATACAACCAACAATATCTATAGAAATTTGGGGTAATAACAAGAACTATCAATAAGCATACGAAACAAAGAAAAACATACATTTTCGTGTTTGAAACGGAGTAATATTTTGACCTCCCTGTATGTTCTCTGACAAAAGGTTTGGTGTTCGAATGGAGTTGATTTTTTTATGGCAACGCGTTCGCCAGACCGATTATCAACGGCTGAACTAAAATGGAAATATAACAAGACAACAGGTACAAAACAACGCCGTAGGCTCCTTCTCCCAGCATTTTAAAGTCTACATAATTTGGCCCCACTTCAAAGGTGGCTGACTTAGCCGAGGTTTTTGAGCTAGAAGTCATGGTTTTCTGCGGAAGGTGGATTTAAATGCCAACTATATCAAAAGTTCGCGATATTCCGACCAATTGTCTGTATGCCTGTAACCTTGAAACAATGTAAAGTAACAACTATGTTTCTGCGTTTTTTATAAAAGTAGCTTTAGATAAGGTAGTTAAAATTGCCCTAATTATACCAATTTTACAATTTTAATATTTAATTGCAAGTTTTTTTGTCAATGTAAAGTAATTTTGATGCCTTCATATTAAGAAATTAGCCTCGATAAAAATGCATGTCATGGACCAGACCAGCGGCCCCATCCCTTTCATTTATTTGCTTTCTTTTAGTTACACGTGTGAAAAGCCATTTGATTTCGATGGTGGTTAAGATTCTAAACGAAAATATTCCTATCTTTTAGTTCGTATTGGCAAATCAAAGAGTAGGTAGCGGTGTAATACTTTGCGATTTACATAAGTGCATGATTGCCTACATGGGCTCTTAAACACAAAAGTTTATGTTTTTATCAAAAGTGCAGCCCTCCGGTCATGTCTATGGCTACCAAGTCTTTCAGTACGTCCGTAATGAAGCCACTGCAATCCCTGTCGTTTACGAAAGTAAATATAATTAGTTCTGCAAAAAAGTGACTGACAAACATCTGCATAAATGCAGATGTCTAGTTTTTTTTCTTAAGTCACAGGCATTCCCATAGGCTTCAGTTAGTGGCCCGACCTCCTAAATGCAATTTAGCTTTTTCGAGAAGTCTGTCCAGGAAGTACATTTTACATGGTCGAAAAATGCTCACCTCTTACTGAGTTGTAAAAACCATTTTACCTGGCTTAAAGCCAACCTCTTAAATCGAGTTCATTAAGTGACTGGGTCTAGTTAGAACAAGGTGCCATCAGCTTTGTTTAAAATGCGGTAAGTGGTAAATTTGAGTTCCACAAAAACAGGAAAGCAAACGTCGCGGTTATATGGGTTTGCAACCGTTCCTCTTTGCCACGTTGTTCCACCTCGGAGCTGGTTGGTTATATCCATCCGGGCCATATACAGCTGTGCGGTTACGGTAGAAAAGTCTGTAGCAAAGCTTTCATATGGTGTACGATTAGTGTCGGTTCAGTTGTTAATGGCTTCTCTGCAGCACCCAAAAATTGGATAGATGCCGAAGTTAGACGACAATTTCAGCCCTTCTGTTCGGGGTTATTACCGTTCTCCCCTCCGCCGAGCATGCACTTCTACCTTCCAGCTAAGGTTTATCACCCAGCAGTGAAAATCAGGATAGGTGTTCTTTAGGATCGGGTTCCCTTTCCACTGAGGTCAATGCAGCGTCCCGATACCTTCCCGAAGACGAAAAGGAACATAGTACCTCAGGAAAATACATACATTATGCGTACAAAAGGTATCTAAGCCACTGGTATGACCAGGGACCAGCCATCGGGCAGCTACAACGACCACATTAAAGGTGGCTCTCCACCAAATGAGAGAACTAGACAACCACCGAAACAAAGAATTGATAATAAAAGCAACAGCAGGATGTGTCTGGCACATCTGCTTTTGGAAGCGTCTTAATATTTAGAAAAAACTTTTTAGGCGCATTATTTTTATGTGATTTATTGATATCACCTGACAAGGAAAAAGCTCTACTGCATCATCTTCAGCGTGATAAGAAAAGTGAATGAAGTTTTTGAAATTGCAATAATTCACACTACTATAAAAAAGATTAATTAGTATGTAGCTTCCCGGGACTCCCTGAAGACGAAAGAAGATAAAATACTCGGGCAGAATACATATTCAGCGCAGAGAAGTTGTCTGGGCTATTGGCATGGCCCAAAAGGCCAGCCCACCCAGCGAGGTACAAGGGTGCTGATTCAAAGTACAATAGTGGTTTATCCCTCACCATTGCCGAGGGATAAACCACTATCGTATTACAAGCATTCTAGGGCACCCTTAAAATTTAAAGACGACAACTACGTGGCAAAATTGATATTTGAAATAAAGAGATTTATGTATTCAGGCTTACCATAAATAAACCTTAGTCTTGCAATGCTGCGATAATTTGCACAGTTTTTAAGTGTAGACAAACACTAGTTCTTTTGCAAAATCATTAGGCCTGTATGCTATTGCTTAGAAGTGGCTAGTAAATCCACGATGAAAAACCCTGATTTTATCTTGAGTCAGGACAAATGTCACAATTTTTAAACACTAAACGCAAATTCTGTACAGCTTTACTCAAGCAACAATTAAAGCGGTCTGATTTTGGTGCTTTTTATAACGTAGGTTTTGTAAAACAGAGATTGCTTTCGCCTAGCAAACTGCTTTAATTGTTTAAATTTTTTGCTTCAATTTTTTTTCTTTTAGTTAACTCTAGATAATATTATTTCATTTATCTTGTTTTAGTTACCCAATGGCACCATTTCCTGCGCTTGCTGGGACATCTTGGTTTTCGACTGTCGTGTTATTGCGATGGGCGACCGTGATTCGACTTGTTACGCTTGTGGGGAACCTGGTCATTTTGCTCGTGATTGCCCTCAGGGTGGTTCTGGTGGCCGCGGTCGTGGAGGCGGTCGGCGTAGTGGTTATAGCGGTGGCTATGGCGGCGGCGGTTATGGAGGCTATGGTGGTGGCGGTGGAGGCGGCTACCAGGGTAAGATTGGAACTGTTATACAGTCCAGATGCGCAGCAAGTTGTCGCGCAAACTTTTGCGATCCTTCCTGACTGGCTTGCCGGCGGCGGGTCGTTGTGGTTAGACAGTTTTGTGTTCAGAATTTGGCAAGTTACGCGCCCATTGCCCTTCAGGCGAAGGAGACTACGAGGGTTGTGAGCACGATCTTGTCAAACAGGACATTTTTGTTGATTGAGGTGTTTTTGTTGCTGCAGATGGATGCTTCAATTGCGGAGAGTCTGGCCACATCGCACGCCATTGTAATGTCCTGAGAAATCAGAACAATGGTAGCGGCGGTGGTGGTGGTGGCGGTCGTAGCTGCTACAATTGTGGTGAGGAGGGCCACATCTCGCGGGATTGCCCGCAAGGTGGTGGCGGAAAAGATAAAGTGCAGTGCTACCGATGCCGTGGCTTTGGTCACTTTTCTCGTGAGTGTACACAAGGTGGTGAAGGTCCTATTTGTTACAAGTGCAAAGGATACGGACACATTGCCAGCCAGTGTAACGCATGATGTTTTTGCATAATGAGTGTTGTTGAAGGGTCAACTACCGCGAAATAAATTGCATTTTCCTGAGGTTTGTCTGAGAGGGAGTCTTTGGTCTAATGAGTTAAGTGCTAGGTTATCGTAGTCATTGCTGTCGTAAGTGGATGTGAAATCTTCCGTCTGTCCGGGTCGGCACGGACCTGTTGGATGTGCTTCTGGCTTCGGAAGTATCACTGATGGTGTGTGCTGCGTTCCGAGGTGACGCTTGCTGGCACGTGCGTTTGGGGTGCCCATGGTTTTGTCTTTGGTGTGTTTAGTGTCTATTGCCTGAGTAAAGTACCGTACGTCGCAGTGCCTTCTTGCTGTTTGGTTCCCCGGAGGGGCATCTTGGTTGCCCATTCGCTGTGGGTTAAAGCGCCCTTTAACCTGCTCTGTGGTTTGCGACATTGGCATGCTCGGACACGGCGGTGTTGCGCTCTATCAATTTGCATTGTTTGGCGCCTCTGGTCGGGCCCGGTGTCTCTTGGGCGCCGTGCATTCACGCCTGGCCTGCTCGGTTCTGGAGCCGTGGTCCGTTCCTGGGGTTGCAGTTAGGATGCTCCTCTCGATTGATTTGATGCCTGGGTTCTAGCCCAAGAGGTTATTGGAAGGCCGTACGTTGGCGTCCAGTTTTTGACTTCAGCTGTTCTGGTGTCCGTCGGTGGTGGGTTCAGTGATGCGGTTATTGTCTACCGAGATTTCCAACCCGGCCGGACCGCTTGCGGCGCCGGCACTTCCCTTCTCAATACAGCGGGAATTGAGGCTGCCTGCACTTGGGCTGAGTGCGTGACTTGGCCGGGGCTGGTGCTAGTCGCAAAGGTACCTTAAAGTGGTGTTGGGCGTTGGACTTCATGGGTGTCGGTTGCGCGCTCACGAGTGGTCGGGGTCCCTCGCTGCCCGGGTTAAACTCTGCTGTTGTCCACTTTCGCGTCGCCTTGGGTGCTCATCAGATCAAATCTAGTGCGAGCCGAACTGTCGTAGTCCGTGAGTGGTAACTCCATCGTTGAAACCTCCCAAAGGTCGTGAATGGCTTGCACTTAGTCGGCGCTTGTGCTCGTGTCCTCTGTCGGCAACTTCGTCTGTGTGGCTGTACCGTCAACCGCACTTTCAGTTGACCTTCTTGCGGCTGCTTAATCCTGTTTGATTCCCTAAGCGGATCATCGGCAGCAATTGGGACACCTTGATATGGGTGCATCCGAAAATCCTTTTACAAGTAAGCTACCTATTTCGAGGATGCCCTGTTACTTTGGAAGTAGTTTTGGTAAAACTTACGAAGGGAATGGGCCACTCCACCGAGTAATGGCTTCGGTGGGATTGTTTCGTTGCATTGTCTGGTTTGCATGGATCCTGAATGGAACTGAGCTGCAGCCTAATAGATGTTATTGGTAGAATGAACCACTCAAAGGATCAAAATTACAACTTAAATACGGTCTGTTGAAATGATTGACCGGATAAGCCATCTCACGATGACACCTGTTCCGGGGCCAGGAGAAAGTAAAGGTCGTGACTGCGCAACCCCTGTTCTGCAGATTACGAAAAGAGGACCATTGGCGGAGGGCATCATATTGTGAGGTTTTAATTAGTAGTCACACGTAGTCTATTGCTGCAGTAGTGAGGCTTCGATACTAAATTGAAAATCAACAAGAAAAAAATGACGTTAGCAAAGTAGGGTTCCATTCAGTCTAAAAGTGTTTAGCTGCCTGGCTTCGAGTGTTACCGGCAGCATCTCCGTATCTTACTAGGTCGGGCAAAGGGGTATGATATGCAGTTCTGGTTGAGAACCCTTAAATTAGGAGTGAGTCGTGCCATAAGATCTTACGATTTTTGGATACAACTACACTATCTTACTGGAATAATGATCGCTGTGTGGCATTCAGACCATCTCGGTACGCGGTATAAGATACAGGCGTACATGCGTCCATACTACGGCGCACCAGAGTGAGGGACGTTTACATTAGGATCCGGGCCAATTTTTTACCAAAGTAAAGGCCTAACGGAAGCAGGCCTCTCTATAAATAAGGCAAATGTCGATTTCACATACGACTTCGGATCTGCTTAAAGCACTTTTTGTAATGAGCCCAAGTTGTGTACCTCAGCGTAAAAGTCATAGTCGAGCTGAATAGGGTATTGAATAAAACAAACCAGCAACGAAATATTAAAATCTCCGAATTCATTTAAAGCGGTGGACTTTGGTGAAATTGCATCCACCATGTCCCACATTAGGCGAGCTAGAATTAACCCTGAATTCAAAGCAATGCTCGGCGTTTTGCGCACTTGATGTAGTAATCAACTCAGATAGGTGTTATTATCAAAAGGCCAAATTTGTGGATAATTTTTGGCTTAATATTAGCAAATAATGCAATGCATTGTAGTCCTCCTGTCCTCACTGAGAACGTTTGGCTAATTATGATTATGGATAAAGGTTTGTTGCAAGTGCGCACGAGGGTTGGCGGGCTGTTGACAAAAAATTTGATGAATGGAGCACCAGACTGATGAGGTGGAAATCGGGACTGTAGTGGCTAAGGTGTATGAGTAGCTAAACACGAAAGTTAAGTAAATGTCATTCTAACACATGATCTTCGAGCCTTACTCGTAATTACAATGTTTGTACAGGAAAATTGCCCACCGTTTTTGCCTGGGAAGGTTAGCGGGTCTTGAGAGAAGAGACCCAAACTTTTTGGTCCTTCTTTCTAGACGCTCCGCTGTAATGCCATTATTAGCATAAAAGTGCTCCAATACAAATTGATTATCAGTTTAATAGGATGAGGTAAAGCACGCAATCCTACATTCGAGAAATGTTTCCGGACAGAGTAAAACGCACACCATATTATTCCAGACTCATACCTGTTTTAATCAGACATCTAACTACGCAGTCTGCTAAGTCTCTCAGTTTCGGTTTCTATCTTCGTAGTCTTACGCTCCTCCGCCCGTGTCAGTTATGTTAATAGGCCGCAAGACCTCTAGCACATTCCCCAAAAAGTGTATTTTCGAACGGGGCTACCAAGCGCTGCAGCAGAGTGCTGTTAGTGGCTCTAAAAGCATCGTTAGGTATTTCTACTTCAAAAATACAGAAGGATCAGAAGATCGAGAGATTAATTGCACTCAGGTTGTTTGAAGCTAAGATGAACTCGGTGAAACGGAGGAAGTGTCATTCGTCTAATATTGTTTACTTCCGTAAAGTGCTTCGGTGCGGCTCCATAAGATAATCAACTGCATCAACATATTTACAAATTTATCTAATTGCACAAAAAACGGATTCCAGTCGGTTTAGAATCGGCTAGGCAATTTGTATGTCAAGCAATGCAAATAAAAACTGGTTCGAATACAAAGGACCAGGGTAGGTGGTGTAACCTATGTTAATGCTTGCGCTTACTAGTAAGACTCGATCCAAATTTCTCACGCGCGTATCAGCTAATCGAAAAAACTTGGATCGCGCCGCTAAATGACATATGGCTAGCTCAAACCGGAGCTCATGTCAACGCCATAATTAAATCGTATTTTCATGGTTAATGTGATTGTAATAAAGTGCTCTTGACGAGATCTGGGTAAATATTCTATCTCCGTGGGACTTTTGCCTGATATATTACACAGTTTAGCTGGGTACCAATAATCTGCTTATCATTTACCCATCTAGCTCCAGGTTAATCTCACTTTCCAATCTGAAATATGGCGATCAACACTAGGAACCCAAGCATATATAGGATATTTCAATTTGTAACAAATCATTTAATCATAAGGGACGACTTTGAGGAAACATTAGGAAGGCTGCTTCTGTCGTTACAGAATCTGCCTGATTACTTATTGGGCACCATTAATTGCAGTCAATATGTTATTCATCTCCTCTTCTGCAAACATCTGAAATTACTCACAGAACAGTGAATGAAAATATCTAAAGTTTAGTTTATGATTCAATGAAGGAGTTCAATAAAGAATACTCAAAAAGAGGCGAAATTTTGCTCATAATTGCATAACTATTCTAAACAAACTTCACCCGCGTGAATCAGCTCCAACATAGGCGAGTCGCAGACCTCGATTGCAGGCACTGGCACCTGTGACCAATGGACAATTAGCCTCTGCATTGGACAGGCAAATCTGGGCACGTAAAGCTATAAAAAGGCTCAAATTACTTGTCCCTTCCCCGAATTTATTAAGACGCCCCCTACTATGCTTACCAATGGCAAAGGCGTAGCGCTAGTGTTGCCTTGTGCGAAGCGACACCGAAGTGACTGGGTGAATGGAGAATCAATAATACGTGTGTGTGTGTCAGCCATCGGAAGGTTGCGTCACGGCTCATGCACAGTGGAAGGGAGCTGTAATGGCACCAGACGAAATTCACACCTGTACACACACCCCATGGTAAGTGGGCGATGCAACTCATAAATAGGCCCAGGTTATGTTCAAATGCCTGCACGAAGTCGCGAGGCTGATGTATTGGCGCATCGCACGTGCTTTTGGTGGATGCACTTGTGCCCGTGTTCGTGCACGCCTGTTTGAAGCACACGCCGAGATGAACCGCCTTCCTGATGTGGTATTTCGTGTAGAGCTTCATACGGGCTCCTTATCACGGCAATTTCAACAGTGTAGGTCTGGCAATACGTTGCTGCACAAATTTGATTAGTCTAACACCCACGACTATTTGTCTGAACAAAGGCACTAGGCGTTTTCCAAACTAGAGCTAAATATTCAGATTCCTATGGAAAATCGGCGAAAGCCGTTGCATTGAAAAGAAAATCGGCAAAGGAAATTTAGTGCTAAATAACAGTCGCCCCTAAATACGGATTAGTCGGGAAGAATTCGTAAAGCAAGGAATGTCGACCCTGGGCTCAACTGACTAATATAAACCGCACTTGAGGATTGAATACGGCATAGTCTTCCAACATTCATACGATATTTAGTGAACTTTTCACGAAAATGCCATGTGCCGCAAGAAAACCTGCAGTTCAACACTGCGGTGTAAATACAAGCTTTTGTAAGCTATTTTTACATTTGCTGTTGTAGGGTGTGTTCAGGCACCAGAATAAAGTACTCCCTGGTTTACTTGCATTCTTATGTCCGCGTCTTGCAGTTATATGAATCATCTGCATTATTAAACCATTTCATCTAACCCGTTAACTGCACACATAAACGAATTTTTCTGATAAAACAGTAATAAATGCAGGGTTACGCATTTTATGAAGGTATTCCACTCTAAAGTTTACTTTGGGCTAAGTTGGCAGGTGAATGAGACATCGTGTAACAAAATATTCGCGCTTGTTCGTTGTGAGAGTTTATTTTGAAAGAAGACATTCCAAATCGCGCTAAATGAAGTGCACTCGCTTCTCTAAAAGATTTTTCCACACTCACTTCGAGATGAGGGCTGCACGTGTTCTGGCAGAACTTTAACTCCTACATTGAGTGTTTTCAAAAGCTTAGAATGAGAGGTGACTTTGGCGTTAATCCTACTCCAAGCGCACGCTGTTGCTCAGCCATAGATAATGGTGGTAAGGCATTACTGGATATCTGAGAGGACGCAACACGGTCGTTTTTAAAGGCACTAATGACGGTTTGGCAAAATTTGATGTGGGTAGTCAATGTGAAAAAGACCTTTGAGAGGTAGATGTTATTAAGTCTGTACTGATTGGAATAATTGACTTCGTCATATAGATCAGAGAAGGTATTGCATGATCTCATTTTCATGGTCAACGCTGAAAAATATTTCAGCAATTAAATTAAACCCGGCGAAAAATGCAAGTGTTTACAGCCGGTTTCGAGATCATTTAAAGCCCAAAATCATCGCATTGATAGATCTAAAAACTGGAAGAATTCCGACATTTCTCGCACTTTTTTGCTAATTCCACAATGATATTTAATGCATTTACTTACGAACATCTTCCGTTGAACCATAGAGCGCATATCCAATGCAAGCCCTGGGGAAAGCACTCCAAGGATGACACGGAACTTCCACGACTCCCGGGAATTCCCAAACGTGGGACCGCACCGTTGGCCAGAAATCGGCACCCCACCCCACCGAACCGTTCACACCGCACCTAGATTGCCCGAACAACAAGCACCGTCGAAACCACGAAAAGTTGGCTAAGCGCAAGACCTCGATACCAACCGGAGGCAGGACGAGAACTTCAGACTACCACGCAGCCCCGGCGCCGAGAGAGTTCACAAGTGGATAAACCTAATTCAACCTATTTTACGAAACCAAATCTTAAGCCAGGTAAAAAGCTCAAACCGCCATGCACTAAAACTAACAGAGACGGTCCTGGGCTTGATGAATCAATACATCAAGGCACAGAACCAATCAAACATGAGGTGAACTAGTAAATCCGCCACGCCTCATCAAAGCATGGTAAGATAGGAGCCCAGAATCATAAGCAACCTTCATTTGGGCAAAGAAAATGCACTATATTACAATAAGCGCGCGTAGTTCAACACCTGCGTATAAATATGAAAACCAATCGGAATTTTCATAAATGGCGTCAAAACTCCGAATCTTTGGCCTTTAGTTATTACGCGGTTCAGGGCAGTTGCGGGAGATGTGACCATAACCCTGGCAATTATAGCACTGAACGTCGCTACGACCACCAGAGTTGTTCTGGTTTCTTGGTGCAGTGCATTCTCGAGCGAAATGGCCGACTTCTCCGCAGTTGTAGCACGTGGATTCTGCATTAACAAAAAACAATTTACCTGGGTAAGGAGGGTAATGAAGAGAACTGCGTGGCTCAAGCTAAAGAGACAATATCTATGATAAGCAACACAAGCAAAGCATTAAGCTGGTGCATCAACCATGGGTGTGCATTTAATGCGACAGCTAAATTTATCTTATAAGGCCTACCGCGGCCTCCGCTGAAGCCACCGCCGCCACGTCCGCGGCCTCTGCTAAAACCACCGCGGCCACGACCACCACCAAAACCACCACGATCAGAAGCCTTCTGGCAATCTCGGGCGAAATGACCAACCTCACCGCAATTAAAGCAAGGACGATCAGACATCACAGGCTAAAAACACGCACGCCTAAAAAGTAGAGGCACTTGGAGAAGTATTAAATGCCAAGTAAAACAAGAAGGTTGAAAAATAAGTAATGGTATAAAGAAATAAAATTGCATTTAAATTGCAAAACTGATCGTGTTCAAATTTCAAAAAGGCAAAAAATCCTCAATAAAACCTTTAGGCGGAAGAGAATTTTAAAATGGGAAAACAGATTAACGTATAAAATTTAATGTTATTAAGAACTTTTCTGATGATTAAGCCTTTTGCAATTTGTGTAGAAGAAGCAGGTTTTTGTAAATGTTTAAGATGGGTGAATACTCGAATAAGCCCAAAATTCGGTGCTTTATAAATTTCGCTTCTTGTGCAAGTGATGTAAAGTCTTTTCTCCGAAAATTACAATAGTTTTAGCTTCGTGAATGTAAAGGCTACTGCAGGCAGCAAGTGCCAGGTTTAAAAACGACCATTTTTTAGTAAGCAGATGTGTGAATGAATACACTAGATATCTCGTCAATATATATAGGATTCTCAAGATATAATTGTGACGCTTAAGACTTTTGCAGAGAAAAGAGGACATATAGTCTGGGCGAAATGTACACAGTCGAAACGTAGAAGTTGTGAGGGCTACTCGCATGGACTGAAGGCTAGTCCACCCACACCAACACAAGCGCACATTACCTAATAATGCCCTAAAAATTCCTAACTGAATTAAAATGGCAATCAAAATGTAAGAGAGAAACAGCTTTTAAATACTTGAACATTGTTGGTTATTTTATGACATTATTATGATGCTATGATTGTTTGCTTGAGTTTAGGTTTAATATTACCAGCACATGGTTCTCCTTGTATTGCACTTTTATTCTGCAATTAATATTTGCGTAAGGCCAGTAGCTTCTTTGCCCTTCTGTACTTTAGCGATACATTTTCTGTCGTACTACTATTACTTTACTTAACTTCCTGGGGAAATAAGGAAGGAGAAGTGCACAGCACTCGGGTAGAATATAATATGACAACGCTTAGAAGGGCATGAAATATATTGGCATTGCTTTTGTAATACGATGGTGGTTTATCCCTTGGTTTTTGGTGAGGCGCCACTTTTGTACTTCGAATTAGCCTCCTTGTACCTCGCTGGATTGGCTAGCCTTTTGGGCCATGCCAATAGCCCAGACACCTTCTCCGTGCTAAATATATATATTTTGCACGAGTATTGTGTCTTTTTTGTCTTCAGGGAGTCTCGGGACGCTACGCTTTGAGGCCGGACTACCCGGCGGGGCCCTAAATTAACCCGTTATCAAAATCGGGTCTCGAACACACAATCGAATCATTACAGTGTACACAACGTGTGTTTTTGACACAATATCCATTTCAATGATAAGAGAACCGAAATTATGCCAAATATTTGTATGCTTGTGCCATTTAATAGGCTTGAAATAATAGTACATATGTACACTCAAAAGACGTTAGACAGTATTTCACAGAGCGACTAGTAACTCACGCACATATCTTTAATTATTGTAATTTTATGCGACCGTATCACACTAGCCTTATCAATACAATGGTACACATCACAAGACCTCTCCTATGTTAGTTACCGTGATCTGATTTACTAGAGACAAAAAAGGGATGGGGAAGAGAACAATATGAGAATACTTCTAAATCATTTGACTAATAGCGTTTATTTAAAAAGAATTGTGTCGTAAGCTCACGTCCTGCGTTATGCTTTTGGGATTTTGCTTGGGCTACCCTGCTCAGTGCATTCAAATACTCTTATCCAACTCACTACTACATGGTTAAAGATTTTGTCAAGTGTTGATTGCATCTCTAAACAATTCGTTTGCAACTGCTTTTATGAGTTTAAGAAATCTATTTGCGTCTTTCGCTTTCTTTAGCAGAATCAGAAATGTTCGGACTAGTCTTATTAGTTGCATGATCTCGGATCTCGCCGACAGTTTAGCCAGCGCTCTTTAACCCGTGTGAACATTTGTCCCCTTGGTAGATAACCAGCATGCTTTGTTTCGGGAAAAATTTCGCTAATAAGTTGACCTTTTGCCCTTACAGCAAGGCGTTTTTTAATCGTAAATTCCCTAGCTTGTTTTCCGCCGCGGTTCATAAGGCTGACGAGAAGATGCATGCACTGACACTTAATGGGGACGAGAAGGAACATTCATCACGTATCGTGAGGATTGTTGACGAGATCGCCTCTTTGACTCTGCTTGAAGTCGCTGATCTGAACGAACTCTTGGCCAAGCGGCTAAATATCAAGGTAATTTTTCTGGTCTCTCAGCACTGTCTCGGATTCGTAAGCCAGGACACTTCTACGAATTTAATCGAACAGTAGATCCTGAGCGTTTGATTCCAAAAGATTATAAAAGCATGGCTTTTGCACTAGGCGGCATCTCGACTGGGCACTACATCCATAATCTTGTGTACAATGCTCCATTTCGCGTAGACACTGATCAAAACGGTTAATTCTCTGCACGTGTGAGAAGCGCTAGAGGAGCATCGATCCCGGAGGGCTCTTGAACTTGACGAAATGTTTCTTGGAGAGTCTGATATTGCAGTTTTAAAAATTTATCTGACCAGGCACCGGTCCACGCCGTGACTCCCATGTCTCCACAGCCAGCCTCACCAAAGGAACATGAGGAAAGAGAGGAGGTAGAACAAGCGCCCTCAAAGACCGCTTACGCCGTTAAGCTAATGAAGTTTGACGCCACAAAGAAGGTAGCCCTGATTAAGGAGATTAAGAACATTCTTCCGGACATGAATCTGGTGCAGGCTAAGAAGTTTGTCGAGGTGAGTGCATGTAAAAAACCTTAATCTCCCACTCGTACCACTGGGACCCTTATATTGCTCCAATCCATATCGCTATAACTTTGTCGGCGAGAAACTAAACCGAGCGACATGACCAGATGCCTCCAAACCAATTGATTCCAGTGAAAATATTTGCCGTTACTTTAGCCAGGATTAAACCCAGCCGCTTAAAAACACTTAAGCTAATAGGCTACCCTTAACTAGCTCCAGGAAAGGGGTGCAATGCAATTTGAGCTGTCACCAAATGGTGGATGCACACCTTAATGTAACTCATCAATTTCTGCGTTTTAGGCTGCTCCGGGAGTTTTGAAGAAGGACCTTAGCAAAGACGAGGCAGAACAAATAAAAAGGGCCCTGGAGGCTTGCGGTGCCGCTGTAGAACTCGAGTGAACAAGACCCAACCAAAGTGCTAGTTTCCTAATAGGCACTGTACATAAATTTTCTACAATTTAAAACGGGTCTTGCACTAGCGAGTAAGGTTCCTCAAATAATCGTATCTGAGTGCGCGTTCCGGAGTAATAAGTACCCTTTTACGGCGTCGGGTGGGAGGTCTTTGACCACGCGGTACTCATCGGCGCTGGCGTAGCGCAGGTTTGTGGCAGGGTCCTGCAGACTTGTTGGGAGTCCACTGATGTCGGATACCTTTATGCCAGGGCGAAGGCTGGGCGGCGCTTCAATTTGGTTGTAGAGGACGGAACCCGGAGGCCAGTGGTATTGGCACTCAGCATTGATAAGCTGACGTAAGGTGCGGGCGACTGGCTTCTTCTGGACTTTGTTTAGCGCCTGTTTCTTAAATGGATATAGTGGCCTCTCCATTTATGCCTATGGCGTAGAAGGAATTGTGGGAGGGTTACACCTGGGGAAATGATATCCGAGCTAATAATGTATAGAATGTGCCTCAAAACATGGTTTATGAAGAAAAAAACCAGCTAACCAGCTTGGTTTGCAAATGAAACTGCAACTGCCTAATTCACAAGCTCCCGACACCAACGAAACCGCAATCAATTTTGACCGCCATACTATAGGCTAACCAAAGATAAACGTCGGGTGACCACCGCTTGAAACTCGCTCCAGCAATGTAGTCTGGCCAGCCACAATAATTAGTCCTTTTTAAATTTTAACGAGTAGAACAAGCCATTTTCTGAAAGCAATTGTTTTTCAAGGTATAAATAACAGTAAAGCGTTAGTTTACTTTACATTAGCACAAAGGAGCCTAGAAGCGCCATGGTAATATCAGATGAGAATCGTAAATATTGCTTTGCATTTATTTAAGTACTTACGTCCAAATATTTTTTTTGCATCCATTACTAAAAAGCGCTGCTTATCAAACACGATAAGCCAAAGAGGCGGATATTGCCAATCGGAGATTAAAATCAGGTTGCCTTTTTTGTGCAACAACTGTATGAATTCCAAAATTGGGTTTGGCATCTAATGCATGGTTGCATTTAGCATTTGAAAAAAACAAAGATATTCCTAGGTAGCTATTTTTACAACGCAGTCACGTTAGTTTTTATGTACGCCAGCATAAGAAAATCTGGATTTTTTTGCACTTAGTACTTTCTAGCTAAACATGTTTCAATGGATGGAACTGAACAAATTTCGTGAACAAATCCAATAGCTCACTGCTCATATGATGGGAACGGCTTCCTCTTCAATCTATATTTTTCATGGCCTACCTATTTGCCATTATTTATATGCAGTATGCATTTCTGACGTCTTAATTTGAGATATCATTCAAGGTTTAAATGCCAATCCGCAACTGATGCCATTTCGAAGGTCAGCCAACTATTCCGTTGCCGGCGGCCTCCGTGAGTTTCATGTTTGCGGCGCTTCTGACAGGACAAATAGTAATTTTCCCTTCCGTTGTTTCCAAATTAGGTTCAATCGAATTTCTGCGAAGTGTCCCCTGGAAGACTTCTTTTGGATTTACCACCACTTGGCAAGAGCAACCATATTGTTGTGTTTTTGACTGGGCAGGCTCCATTTCCTGAAGGATATGGGGCTGGAGGTAGGTTAAACTAGATTATTTCTCACTACATTAGTTCACTTTGGTCTAGTAGAAAATGGTTTAGCTAACTGGAGTTATTTGGGCTACCTTTCAAATGATCGTCCGAGCGCAATTTTCAAGGTATCTGGATTAAAGCCAAGTAGGTCTAACTCTTGATTTTGGAGGAATGAGTTTAGATGCACTAAAGCAGGTTGTGAATCCGTTTCAAAATATTTCGAGTTTGCCTACTGGGAATATGGTGACTGCACAAGTTGGAATTTCTCTCGAACCTTTGGTCGAATTGGCAGGACAGACGTCTGCGATTGAAAATTCTTCCACTTCCGCAGGTGTGGATGACGAGATGAGATTTACTCAGTTCGCAGCAGAGAATTTATTCCATTTTGCGGCGGGCTGTGCAAAAGAGTTACCAGGAACATCCGAAGTCTATGTTCCTATTTCGGCTATTAAACGTTGGTTTGAAACAATTCGGCGCAAACTGTTGCTTGATCCGAACTTTTGGCAAAAGTGATCTGTACGCTTTTTGTATTGTAGGCTTTTTCGCAATCAGTCATGCGTTTTCTACATCCCTCTACCTGTTGGAATAGAGATTGTACGCTTGATTTACTATAGCAATGGCAGTGCTTACAACTCGAACTTTTCACGTACGTATCAAAATTGAAGCGTATGGCCTTCGTGTGTTGATGCACTTTTTATCGACGCCTTTTTGATTTAACAGGCAAGGAGGTTAAATTCGCTTATTAAACTGAATCTGACTGCGGCCCATATTCGATTGCTTTATAGTTCACGTAGGCGCAGTAACTACACGGTACTTTGAAGTCCTAGAACCTTGTTCTGAAATCTCCTCGATGGAGGTAGGATATACCTGATCTACTCCCAATTAAGAAAAAAGGTTCTCAGTAGCATGACAAGAGAGTTGTAGTTTAGTTTTGTTCGAAAATAATTTTGTACACAGCGGCGAAATGGTCATACGCGCTTAGAATTGATAACTTTATCTGCTTGCATAAGGCTCCATTCAGAGGGCATTTCGTAATTTGAACTTGATTGTTACCGCTATCGACGTTCATTTCTACAGTTGTCTGATAGTTGGCCGTGTCATCAGGGGCGGTCTCAACCTAACCAATCTTACTAGTTTGCTTATCATACCGTAAAGGACTTAATACAGGCAGAAACTAGTTTGAGGGAATTCAATATCGTTTTAGAGTCCAGCGAGATTATCAAGCACTGCGGGAATATTCCCGTAGTTAGCCAGAAGTTGTTGTCCTTTATATTCAATACATTCTCTGCTGGGAATTGCTCATCATTTGATGTTGCAGAGATAACGTGGCCCAAGGGTTTCATCGCTGGTGCAGTTACGTAATATAAGGTCGTTGCTATGGCTTGGGTCTACCGGAGCTGCCTTCGGTGAAAGTGTAGTTTCATGTGCCTGAATGAAACTCTTTTAGAGTAGAGGAATTACTAAGTAGAACTTTAAATGTAGTGCAGTGCATTAAATCAAAGTCGCGAACTGAGATATTTAGGTGATGCACTTGGGTTTCGCTATCAATTCCTGTTAAGTGAAAAAATGCATGAGTTGCAAAGTAAAGGAGGTTAAAAGATGCAAAATGTGTTCTAAATTAATGCTCCTATTTTAAGTAGAGACCTTAAGACCTTGGTGCTTTAAAGCCGCGGACTGCGACAAAAAGTCGAAATTATATTCCTCTGAGATAGTAAGCAACATCGTTTGATTGTTAGAGCAAAAGATAACTACTCTTACCCAAAAAATGTATGATTCAAACAATTACCTTTCTCGGTTTTAATGCATCAGTAGCCCTATTTTACTTGCGAGGCGCATTTGTTGAGCTGTTGCGGCCTTTCGAAAATGAGTTCCTTGATCGTATACGATACCCCTTCGCAGCAAATATCGCAAAAGTAAATACTTATACTTCTCTTAGCTTGTCTAAAGAAATCAAGAGCTGCCAATATCTAGACTTTCGGATTTCTTTATTGGTCGTCCTTTGGGCACTGGAAAATTTGGAAATGTTTTCCTTGCGAGAACCAAGAAGGAAGATTTCGTATGCGCATTAAAGGCAGGGTTTGATGGATTCATGATTGATTTAGATCCTTTCTAAAAAGCAGCTTGTTAAGTGTGGTATGGAACATCAATTGCGCCGAGAAATCGAAATAATGTGTCACTTGCGCCACCCGCACATCCTTCAATTGTATACATATTTTCACGATGAGTCTAAGGTGTACTTGGTGTTAGAATATGCGTTTTATGGCCAGATGTACACCCATTTACAACGTGACAAGCGTTTTTGTGAGCGGAAGGCTGCTACGGTATGTTTTGCGCAGTGATATTCATGCGTTAGTATGTCTACCAATTATGCGATGCTTTGAAGTACTGCCATGCACGTAACGTCATTCATCGAGATATAAAACCTGAAAATCTCCTCCTTGGTTTCTACAACGAATTGAAACTTGCTGACTTCGGTTGGTCTGTTCACGCACCCTCGCTCAGGTACGAAACTTTCATGCTATTGTTGACCTACATATTCGTGTCATGACAGCCGCAAGTGTTCTTATAATTCCTATATTAGTAGTCCAAAATTGGTACTTTACTTGCAAATCGTAAAACCCATTTTATATGTGTGATAGGAGGGTAATGTCCTTTCCCACGCTTTTACGTCAATGATTTCATTAAGCTACTTTTAGGCGCAGAACAATGTGTGGAACAATTGATTATCTCCCACCCGAGATGCTTCTCGGACATAACCACAACGAACGAGTAGATCACTGGGCAGTCGGAGTTCTGTGCTACGAGATGCTGAGTGGAAATCCTCCCTTTGTGCACAACGACACAACGGAGACTTACGCTCGTATCAAGGCCGTAAGGTATAGGTTTCCCTCGGTCATTACCCCACTTGCACAGGACTTGATTTCGAAGGTGGGTCATCTGCCCCAGGAAAGGTAATCCCCGAAAGTTTGTGACCTACGACCGACTGACTGACCTTATTTTAGATCCTTGTCCTTCAACCTTCCCACCGGCTTGATATGGACTCTATTATTCAGCATCCGTGGGTCCAAGCCTACGCCGAAAGGGGCAAGCCACCACCGTGACACTTTTTCTGCTTCGCTGTGCAATCGATGTCTTAAGCCTTTTATATCGTAAAGTATCTATGCGGAATGTTAGCCGTCTTTTAAAACCTGTTTTCTGCGTCATGCTTCTTCCTAATTTGGGGTCCGTTACAATTTACCGAATGATGGGTTCGAATGCCTTGCGACTCATCCTGTTGAGCATTACAATACTTTTGTGATGAATGAATACCACGGAGTTGTGAGGAGGACGCAGGGCGCAAGAACACAGGTTTAATATTCGCATTATCTATCACAAAAGCTGGAAGCAAACAACAAACCAGTAGATTATGCGACATCAGAAGTGCGTAAGGTGTGCCAGAGATATTCACTGCACATTCTTGGCGTTTCGATGAACCACGGGGTTGACGGTGAGAACCTGAGCGATGATCTCGCCTAGTGCGGTCTCCTTGTTTTCTTCGTAACGTTGTTGGAGCCTCTGAATGGCCTGTTCGGTAAATGCTTCGACTCTGCCTCCGGTCTCGATGTTATGTTTAGAATGCTAAAGAAATCAGATAGGAGTTGCATACCCTCTGCTCGAGTTCTTTTATAGCTGCTTCGCATTCGGCCTTGTACAAATTCGCCTCGACTGCCGCTTCACTCTTTGCTTGTTTTAATTTTTTGATGCGTCCTAAAAATAATGTCTAACTTTTGACATCGCACTTGTCCTTGCTTCTTCGATTTTTGCCGTCGCAGCTGCCTTGGCGACCTGCAACTGGGCCACACCGTCGAGCTGTGCGGCAGAGGCCATTTTCAACTAAGGCACGTTCTAAGAAAACGGATTCAAACAAATCCACATATTTTAATTAATGTTACCTTTGTCGAAGTGCAACTCGTAGTCGAGTGCTGTTGGTATTGGTGGTTTAGTTTAGATGCAAAGAAATGTCGTAGCATTGGGAGCGCTTTGTTTATGGTTTTCTGATTCGCGCCAATTTGATTGCTAAAGTCTTGTTTATTGCCATTTGAGTGTTTCGTTTTAGTAGCACACAAGCATAGAGGTTCACTCTGTTGGTAATTTATTTTATAAGCTAGTTTTTTTCATCCATCCCAGTGTATTTTCCCGGTTTCGTGCCTTCACGAAGAACAGCTTGTTATTCGCTTCGTATTACTTGTTGTTTAGACCACCCGTCCTGATGAATCTCCAGTTATTCTTTTTTACTATCCTATAGATAAGCCAGGTATTATCCCATCTTGATTCTTAGCACTGGTGACCAATGGCACTAACATTGATTAGGCCCCTTTGTGAATGAGTTTTCAATAGACTTATTTGATACTGTAGGTATTGACAATGCCATGAATGGTTTTCATGCCTTTCATCGTGTAAACTGTGCTGTTGTTGGTTCTTATTTATTTGAGGTTGAGGTATCTTTTCTAGGGATATGGGTACGTTGCTAGCTACGCCGATAACGGAAAAGTTTAATGAATCCGGTGAGGGTAATAATCTTCGTTACGGACTCTCCAGTATGCAAGGGTGGCGTGTCTCAATGGAGGATGCCCATTGTGCCATAACCAGACTTCCCGGCCATCTTAAAGATTGGTCATTTTTCGCTGTCTTTGATGGGCACGCGGGTGCTCTCGTTTCGGAACGATGTGCAGCTGAACTTCTCAAAGTATGTTTCCTCCTTGCTCACAGTCTTGATTCTATACTGTGATGTGATTACCTTTTGAGTGATAAATGCGGTTTTGTATTTACTTTGGTGAACAAATGCATTCATCTATACGATTTAGCGTACCTTAAATTTTGTGTACTCCGAGGGGTATAGTTTTCTGACCCTGCCTTAATATTTGATTTTTTCCTTTCTCAAGAAGCAGCATCATGTCTCGAAACAATTCCTTGAGAACCGGCCATAGTAATGCTTTTTGTTTTAGGTTCTTTTATCGGTTTTGCTTGCATATTATTTGACCCCTTCTATTTATAGGCCATAATAAGTTTTCCTTATATCTTTTGCGTTTCCATTTTTTTGCCTCTTAAAACATTGTAGGAAATGATGAAGTGCTTTTTATATAATTAAGTCAAAGTGCCTTCTAGTGCTGCATTTCGTTCACGGCTTAATCATTGACTTTCTCCCATGTTGCCGTTTATTTTGTAGGAACTTGTTTACGAATCTGTCTCACCATTTCCAGCATATATGAATCTGATGATAATTTCCTGAGTTGTTGATTAGTTTGCAGAAAGAATAAATTTTGAACAGAGGAGTGCGTCTCACATGGTGGCTAAGACGAAGTAGATAAAACCAGTTACCGTTAATTAGAAGTTTTGAGGCATCACAACGTTTAGCCCGGATAAGCTATCCTTGTGGTTAGGAAGAGATAAAATCGCCAACTCGACAGCTGCCTTGCACCTACAGCGCATTGTGGATACGGAGGAGTTTAAGAAAATCGATCCAGAGCTGGCGCCGAGTATCCCAGAGGTGCGCCAGGGCATCCGCGAGGGCTTCCTTGCACTGGACGAGGAGCTGCGTAACTTGCCGGAGATCGCCAACGGCTCGGACAGGTCGGGTTCCACGGCAGTATGTGTGCTCATCACACCGAAGCACATCTTCTTCGTCAATTGCGGTGACTCACGTGCCGTGCTCATTCGCGATGGGGAGGTGGGTTTCGCCACCACCGACCACAAACCCGCCCATCCCAGTGAGAAGGAACGTATTCAAAAGGCCGGTGGCTCTGTCATTGTCGAGCGCGTTAATGGCAATCTTGCCGTCTCCAGGTGGGCTTTCCCAGCAGTCACATTTCCTCACAACCTAGAAATGCTGTTACCATCGCGCCATCAAAGCTAAAAATCTAGGATTTACTATATTCGTCTCCAAGTGGAATGAATCTTTTGGGTCTAGTTTCTAAAAACTAACGTGAATCTGAGAGATGGTTATTGTTTCCACACAGTTCTAGCTCAGTCTTACTAACGTAGCCTTTTGGTGTGAAATTTTACATACCTTAATTTTGGGGGAATGTACGCGAAATATGCTGACTTTGTCCAATTTATTATTTGTTTCCTTTCGGTGAGGCGGTGAAAGATCCGTATCATGAAATCGCATTTCATTCAGCTGAAAAACTTCGTAGCTATTGCGAATCCACAACATTCACTAACTGTTTATAGATTATCTTCATTCGGTAGCTCTTTTCTCTATTCCTGCGCACTGAAGAATAAGTCATCTATGGAAAATATAGCATGAATGACATTTTTAGGGTCGTCGTGTTACGTACTTGTGCATCAGATCGTTCATGAGGTCCCTTTTTAAGTCATTGTCGTTGGCTTCTGCGTTTTGGCAAAAAAATGGTTCCGAGGAGTATTTTGTTACCCATCCATTTTACATCAATTCAAGTAAGTCATAGCCGAAGAATTGGTCTTGGTAGAATAATTTGTTCCCCCACTTTCTTACTGCTCAAATGTAATTAGCCTATTCTCCATATTATATGTCCGCCTTTCGTGGTGTGTTGCAATAGGAAAAAATAATAAGCGTGGTCTTTTTATGGAAGTGAGACAAAAGTTGTAATCCGTAGCACTTTTGCTTTTAACTTATCCAGTGATCCTATTCTTGAAGATTACTTTTTCTCAAAATAGAAACAATAGTTGCCTAAACTTATGCTTGTAGAAGTGTGAAAATAACATCCATTACACATTCTCAATGGTATGAGGATACGTTCATATTCAAAGCGAGCGAAATCCTTCTTTGAGATAGTCTCTTTTCTCGTATTTTTCGTTTCGTTGCGAGATCAACCTAAGGCGGAATTTGTCGCAGCTTTCTATTTTAGCAAACCAGCCACTACCCTTTGCTGCTGAAGCAAGTCTCATTTCATGACGATCTTTGGGACTTTTTTCCTCTCCACTGTCCCAGGCCTGCACAGTAATGCTATTTGATAATCTGATTGCCAGACTTTTGCAGATTTAGCTTTACAATTTCACATGCGTGTTTCCTCCCCATTTCCTGCATCGGTGTTGTCATTCTCCTCCAGGAAGGTGTTTATATTTTCCAAGCATAGCCTTTGATAAATGCGTGTTATGCAACACGTTTTGTTAGACGACGCTGAATTGCGAGTCGTCTTCCTCTGGATGTTTCTTTGTGGGCAGAAGTAAGGACATTATTTGGACCTTGGAATTAGACCAATCTTACTACATTATGACCAATGTTAATGAGAAGTTAAACAATGTTTTTGCAAATAATTGGAACCATTGAATGTTGGTGCTGATGGGAGATTCAGGCACAATATCCCGCCCTTGCAAGTGTAGTAACAGCGTGAATCTAGATTCTTCGAACTACTTTTTGTTGTGTATGGATGTTTGCACGTTTTCATTATTCTCATTTTAACTGAAGAATGGTGACAGTTGTTTTGCGGTTATAATCTTCCTCTTACCAAAAATCCTTAGCATGTTAGCATTTTCCTCCACTTCTTAATGGCCTATAAGGAAAATAAGCTGAGAATGCCAAATTCACTTTAGAGAAATCTAATCATTAGCATTGGGTAATCTTTATTTTGGAGTTCTCTTCTAAAATTGTAAATGGAATTAAATAAAGGCTGGAATCTTTTTCAAAAAGCTGTGTAGACAATGATGTAACGAGTCGCAAAATAATGAACGCGTGGGTCGACAGGAAGTGTTCATTGTTGGATTTTCCTGCACGTTTACGTTTCTCTGGCCATATGCCTCTAAACCAACTCATAATCAATGGTGGTTTCAATCATTTACCTAATTGATCAGTGAATTGCAGAACAAGTGAGTTCTCAGATTACTTTTCTTTTGAGAGATTTGGATAACACCAAAAAAAATCAAGCGAATGACAAATGTACGCCGTTTCTGTTCTTTCATAGTTTCATGAAGTCAGCCATGGTCGTTTGCTAGTGAGCACTGGGACGTTTCATAGTTAACGTTCTTTATATGGTTTTTCGAAAAGGAAGAAATTGAAAAAAACGAGCATTGATGAAATGAAGACCTGTTCTTTATTATACTTCAAATAAATGTGTAAAAATAATGTATTGTAAATTCTTTAGGTTTCTTGGTTGAAGGGAATGACTAGAGCGTTCATCGTGTCCATTTGACCAGCGCCACTTCATGCTGAGGCGATAGAAACCTTATATTTATCAACTGATGGAAAGGTTTATGATAAAACGTTCCAGTCTTACAGAATTGTAGATATATGAGCTGTTTTCAGATGTAGAAAGTGCCGTGTGGTTTTGTGAGTAAGAACGATCGAGGCGTTGGTTAGTGCGGAAGCGATTTGTTCCGCAGTCTTTTCACCTAACTACCACAAAAGGTTAACTTGGCAGAAGAGTAGGTGAGCGAATTGTGAGGGGGGCTTTCACCAATGTATTTCACCTCTGAATTGTGCAGATCGCTGGGCGACTACTCATACAAGACAGCACGCGACCTCGGCCCGACAGAGCAGCTAATCTCGCCGGAGCCGGAGATCACGGTAATCGACCGGCAACCGGAGCGTGACCAGATGGTGGTGTTGGCATGTGACGGGGTCTGGGACGTGGTGAGCAACGAGGACCTCTGTTGTGTAGTCAGCGAGCGTATGCGCAGTGTGGGCGACCTCTCAAGGGTCTGCAACGAGGTTATCGACTACTGCCTCTACAACGTGAGTCTTCGGTCAGGAGCAGGAGTAGGAGGTTTTCCTACACCACAAATGTCTTATTGCGTCTTTATTACAATAAACTGGAAGCAGGGCAGCGATTAATCAGGTTACAAGCGTTTCGACCACTGTAAACTTATGACTTTTGCAACCCAATATAGGTGATTTTTAAGTCCACTTTTTTAGATTTGTTGCCCTATCGATTTGTTTTGATTGGCCAAAGATGTTGGAAATAATTGCATCAATCTTCAGTGCTGGGTTGTGTGTGGTTAGTGGTGGATGGCTCTGCCTCCCCTGCGTCTTCCGGCCTATCATTATACTTTAGGTCTCGGTTGAACTCTTGCGTATGACCCATTTGTGACTAGCAGTAAACTTGTCTTCAAGAGCACAACTCTTCAAATCACGAAACAGTGTAACCCGCATCTGTTAGTCATCCCCACTGACCACTTGGATGCGCTGCATCGCCACTAGCACTACTTTTTGGTTATCATATATTCCAGCAAAACCATCGTTCAAATAATTAACATAACGGGAACTTCCTAATATAAAATAGCTTTTAAAGTCGTGCTAATAAATTGTCTCAGTAACAATAAAACTGGGAATTGTGTGAATGTTATTAACTTATGTCTGGTACCTGAAGAATTCGGACATTTTGTACTGAACGATCTGATACAATAGGAGTTGCCAAATAGTGAGTCAAAATTCATTTTCGGACTGGTTATTTATTGTGGTAAAAGCGATGTGTGGAGCGAACAGAATGTTTGCGATTTATCATATAATACTGTTAAAAGTTATGAAAGGGAACCATGTGATCTATTTTCAATCAAAGGAACTTAAATTTTAAAGTGGAAGTAAAGATCGGAATCGAGCACTTTTAACGAGCCCTTATTGACTAACAGGAGGTGATCCTGCACGAAGGTCGCTTTCGGATATTTGAGTGGGTAGCATATTGGGGACTGCCTATCCTCTGATTTCTTATCGCTTACCCATCTCTATCTCAAGCCTGCTTTACAAAAACTAATAAGAGCGTTTGTGTTTGGGCTGAACAGTTCATCGTATGTTTCTGTCATCCTCTCCATGACTTCAGGTCTATTTGAGGTGTAACGCATGCAGAATACCTTGACACTGTTTGAACGATGTGCATGGTTTAACAGTTTAAATCATGGAACATTTCGCGAATAACTTAGTTGGAAATTCTTCCAGAGGTATGTATATGCGCGTTAGCATTAGAGTAGCATCCGACTCTTCTTAGTGGAGTTTTTCGTGGGTTTTTAACTGCCACATGAAACCATCCTTCATTCATCAATGTCTCGCAATCCCAAAACCCCCCTATTTATATGAGAATAATGTGATTAATAGGAACCTTTGGTCGCTTAATGTATTTATGTGCTCCATGTGGAAGAGCTAAATCTTCAAGGCGTATCCGTGAGACCGTGAATTGCAAGTTTTCCCAAACTTGGGGTGAATTGGATTGCATGTGTAGCTTTTTCAATCAACAAACTTCGTTTTTCTTTCAGGGCAGCTCAGATAATATGAGCATGGTTCTCGTTGCTTTTGAGCCTGCACCCAAGGTGGACCCAGAGTTGCAGGTCAAGGACAAACGTCTGGAGGAAACTGTGGAAAGTATGGCAAACGGTGAGTCCTGTAAAAATTGTTCACCTCTCTTGACTCATTCGAGCAGACTTAATCACCGCTTTTTCGATGTAGCCGCTGAAACATCCACGACATCTCGTCACGGTTATTGATAGCCACTGCTCAACGCATAAGATATAGTAGTAGTGCCTTGAGGGTGCCTATTCGTTTACCGCACGGTGAAGCAAGTTTTCGCATCATGTCGCCTTGGTCACTTTCTCCACGAAAAGAATGAGTCGACACGATAGTTGAGTCAGGCAGTGGGACGGCGGGCAGTGACCGCGTCCAATTACTCTTTCTAAGAAGTAGTGGTTAGGTGTTAGGTGTTGGTATGGAGGCCCCATTCTATCGCGAACAGATTCGCAATTTGTCGTCTTTTTCCCCAATGATAATCGGAGTAGTAATTTGGCCACACCAACTCCACCTCCTATCATAGAAATGGGTAAGATTCTTCTTCTCCAATTGATGAAACTAGTTCTGAGCGAGTTTCTAGGTATTTCACTATTCACAGATTTTAACCTGACATAATTCCTATTTTAAATTCCAGGTTAGTCATTCCATAGTTTTGCCATAAAATTGGTTCCTCTTTCAAACCTTCTGTTTTTTTCTAACACATGATCAGTTCTGCCCTCTCCAGTCTCTGTTAACTGCCCATGGATTGGTTAGGCGAATTGAAGAAAATCGTTTTTGAATTGTTTTCGACTATATTCATTTTATCTCCCATTCCGCTAGTCTGTGGCTTTATTGATGAGAAGAGAAGAACACCTGCTTACAGCACTTTTGTTCATTACTGTGAGACAAAAAAGTAGACCATTTACGGTTCTTCCGGTCTTTTGCTCGCGTGATATTGAGTTATAGACTTGTCCTTAGTCGATGTTATTGCTTAAAAATTGCCAGCCTTTTTGCACTGGACGAGATGAATTATGTATTGGCGAATTGGATTCTCGTCTTTATGTGGCCTCTTCCACCGCATTTTGAACATTTGGTTATGTGCCGCAAAATTGCGAATTTTACTGATATTAACACCTGTTGGAAGCAGTATCGAATGTCAGACCTGGTGAGTGTGGACTGTCATCTTCGCATTTCATTCCCTTTGAGAAATGCACAATTGTGTTTGAAGGCATTGATCTGGCCATGGCACTTGTCAAGCGAAACAGCCCTCGTTACTATGACCACGGGAGTCAACTTTGTGATGTGTCATATTAGGGGTGTGCGAAGTGCTAAAGTTTTTCCCATTCGCAAACATATTGCCAAACGCTTGTCAGCTAATTAAAAATGAAAATTTTCTGACATTTGTGCGGAAGCTCTTTCCTATATATTTGGGACGTTTTTCCATTCAGGACTAGGGCGTGATTTTCACTTCTTAAGACAACTGCTTTCGACTAGGAAAACGTGCATCATTAACCTCCTGCCCATTACGTGTTGAACATAAGGGCAGCGGTTTCTGCACTTGCCTTTTTGTTCGTGTTTGCTCCATATGGGCTACATGGTCGGTGTGCCGGCTGCGCTTGGACTCGTTGGGTCAGTCATGTGACTGCACTTCATTCAGTTGAATTCTTTCTACTGCTAATGTCCCTAATATTCCCACTTTTCTGTACTGGCGGACGATGGAATGCTCCAAAAAAAATTCGACTTTATTAGACCCCTATGCCTTTTTGTCCAAAGCTCACGATTCTCAAATTCAAGGCTTAGCTTTTCATTGAAGGAAAACTTGCATTTCTTTTAAGATTTTTAAATGAATCACTGATTGAAGTACGGTTACCTAACTGAGCAAGTGAGTCCGAGTGATTACTCGAGAAGACCTCTTTTAAAATGAAAAGCTACCTTACCGAATGGGATAGACATTCTGTTCGGGCTGTTATGCGGATTCTGCGTGTCATTCACTGACATCACGCATCGAAGTTGTAATCACTGAATTGGGTTTTTAAAGACTGTGAAACCTCTCAAACCACAGGGTATTTGTGGATATGCTTTTTAGATTCCCTTTTTGTGGGTTTTTTCTTAACTGAAGCTATTCTTCTTGTCGCCGCAGATATTTTGAATAATGATGGCTGTCCAAAGTCGACGCCAGTTAATCATCTCCTCAGTCGTATTCGCAACAACCTGAACGGCGAATTTCCTCCCCATGCTGTCTACTGCAAGTGAGTGCGATCTCCATTTCTTACATCTGTTCACTTTCTCCATCAAACCCTTCTCTTGTTTATTCACTTTTCTTTTTAAAGAGGAGGTCTAGTTCAACGAATATTGGACGCTCGCGGACCTTCGACCTCGAAGGGAGGATCTGAATGCTCTCCTGATACAAGTTCTCGGTGAGACCTCGTTTTCTTCTCCGATTTCACACTCACGCGCGTACATGTATCCACTTTAACTATTTTTAGTCATTACCTCTTCACTGTCTATGACGTGAAAGCATATTTAAGCATTTGTGAGTGGTCTAGGGATCCTTCTTCAAGGCTTTGTTGTCGCCCCAAAAGTGATAATGGTGGCATCCTTCTGTACTTGCGAAGTTCTAATGAACTGAGGAAGAAAGGTGTTTATTACTGTCTACTGGGTCAGTAAAATGTGGCCTTAATTTGGTTGAAACCTTTCCCACACTGCAGTTGGTATAACAGCAATTTTCTTTTTTTAAAAAATTGTGTAACACTTGCGAACCCTTCCCAAATCTCTCATGTAAGCTCTGTAATTCGGAAATGTAGCGTTTGTTCTGATATTTCACTTTTAAAGTGATAAATTAGGGCAGAAGTGGTTTTCTCGGTGCTAGATCGAACAAGACGCTATCTTCATTCACGACGTAATTCTCGCTAAGGGAAAGGTTTCTACCCCCGACAGGAATGACATTCAAATCATCCAAAGTCAAATATAAAAAAGGAAAGGTCATAAACTTGCATTTATTAAATGGGGGCAATTAATCCAGGATTGATACTTTTGGACCAGCTATAGTGACTACGAGTCGGTCGAACTACCAATATTTAACGCTGTTAAAAGAGACAATGGTTCAGCTCGGTATGAGGGTCCCTTTTGATAGCGATATTGTGACTGATTGACAGTGGGAGGAGGATCGTGGCAGTGCACATGCCAAAAACGAGTCTAGACCAACGTCGGGGGAGTCATACCATCGAGCACATAAAGTAAAAAAAATCAGTTCTTTTCTCAAGGCCGCAATCCGATTTCACCTTTAAAATGGCTGCAGCGCACAGAAAGGTGTTAGTTCTTTATTCACTTCTTATTGATTTTTAAATGTGGGTAGAATTTTAACTATTCACTTAGCACTTATTTGTCTATTTGTACATTGTCTTATTGCAAATAAATTTTGCGTTGGCCTAAGCAAAGATAGTCCTTCATGTCTAATCAAATCTGTAGAGAAGTGGAGAAAGAGCCCTGTATGTCTGGCTGCATAGCAAGAACTACTTTCTTCTGTGTGAGTGTGTAACAGTCGCGGTGTAGCGTTGTGTCTAGTAAGGGCCCTTTCTAATCTCCACTTCCTCCTTTTCCCTCACTTGAACAGAGGTCGGAAAGCACAAATAACAGGCATCTTACCCGCTGAGAATGAAGTAATGGGCTATCCGGTACCGATTCTACTACTCATTCACTACCTGTTTTATTCACGGAAATCTGCGAAGTATTTTGGTAGGCCAGTTAGACTTGTGTCTGTTAGGGACTGAGGTCTTTTACTAAATGAATAACAACCCGCCCGTATCAACGACAACTTTTCCATAGGACCACCAGCACGACTTTATTGATGAAAACAAATCTCACATATGAGATCCATTTTTTGACCCAGTTCATGTGCGTGTGTATGCATGCGTATTTTGTGTGGGTGTGACACGATCGGTCAAATTAATCGATGGCGGAAGGTCATCATCGTCCATCAGTAGGTCGTTTAAAAGTCATTGTCCTTATTGAACCTTTGGTTTTTTTCTGAAGTTGAGGTAGTTCCAAAGCCTTATTAATTTTCGCTGTAAGCTGGTTTTAAATTTAAAACGTCTTATAGGATCCTGGATTCTTGTATGCCTTAAGTGTCGGTTTCTAGCACCGATTTTTCAACCCTGTATTTCCTTAGATTTTCATGTTCGATTCAATAGTTATTTCAGTTTACAAAAATGCTAGGTAATTGAGCGATGGAAGTGTGGCAGCAGGGCAGCTTTTTGTTTAGTCGTCTAAACCTAGCTACTACCTCGCTATATTTTAACCCGATATTTGCAGAGGGTGTTTTTCTCTTCTGAAAGTCATATTCGATTTTAATGAATGCAAGACCGCATTGCCGTCACCGAAGTGGATCTACCAGTGCTTGCCCCACGCATCTTAAAAGTGATATTGACTTAATTGTGTACAGGGGATGACATCAAAATTTACTACACTTCGAAAAAGATTATCAATTTTGCGATGACTTGTTTCTGCTTTCAAGTCTGGGTGTTTAGAATTCCATATCTGCTATCGACATTGTATCAGTATGGTCGTTTTAAAACCGTACTTTTGTAAACACTTCCACCACTTTTGAATGCCACATTGTGAAGGCATGTGTTGAAGGTAGGCTTGAGTGAAAGTCTCTTTATGGAATGCATTACCGCCCATCTAAATACATGAGGTTTCCTCGTAAGAAGCTTCCTATTACGGTCTGATTACGAATATACCTTGCTAGTACATAGTTTACTACATGGTAAACGCGATCTTTCCCAATGGATGTTGAATTAAAAATGCCTACGGATTTGTGCTGTGTATTCCCGAAAGCCATGGACCTTCAGTTATTTACAAATTTCCTGGAGGGAGAAATTCACCATTGCAGCTAACTCACCAAAGTGTTATTCTTCGTGTTTAACAATTCACCATGAAAAGATGGTAAGTCGTGTGCTCTTTGCAATTCGGACCGCAGCTGATACCTCTGGCTCAATAGATCTTAACAACAGGACACTTTCCCCCATCGAGTTGCTGTACTAATGTTTTCTGTCGCTTTGCGTGTGCAATACCTGATCGATCTTTCATAGATTGCTAAAAGGTCTTGATGAATATCAGAGGTAATTCCAATTTCATACCGTTCCATCTCTCGTTGTAGCACGGGATCTCCGATTATACCCTTATGGCAAAGTAAATTGATTACCATTTCACATTTTTATATTCCTTCTGATAAAGTTGCTTTTTTGATTCAGAGTTGTATTCACGTTTTTCAGTTGAAAAACAAAGGGGATATCCTTCCTAGGCTCCTTTTGGAGGATGTATTTGGAAATATTGACTACAAACATGGTTTGAAACGGTTGACCTATGGGTCTGTAGAACCTCTACCTAGCTATGTAATCATTTTTCAAGGAAAGGTAATGTGCTTTGATTTTCTGTGTTAAAACATGACGAAACACCTATACAACTATTCCAAAACTAGTCTTTGTGCCCTTATTAGGTTACGCAAATGTATCTAGGGTTTCGGTGCATTTTAAATGATTTTCTCTTGTTGAATGCGTGCATCTCCAAATGGGTGATCTCAAGGGTCTCAACGACTGCACTTAGTACACTTTAATTTGATTGTCATTTAACTAATAACTAAACCAAAAATGCTTTTCAGTAAATAAAGGAAACTAAGGCATAAGCGTCTTTTCGAAATCAAATAAACTCGTAAAAAGGTATTTGGCTATCGGTAATAGTGAGACTGGGCTGTTTTGCGAAAATGATGGACGATTTAGGAATTAATTTTGACTACTTCTACTTCTTTATGGTGGTTGTGGGTGCATTGATGTTGGTAATGATGTTGTCCCTGTAGGTTGTCAATGATTCAGCAGTTGCTGGCCTCTTGCCACGGTATTATACAGAATGGATCTTCGTCACTTCAACGCTCTGGAGTCGCTGAGCCCGTCGTGGAGTCAGCCGAGGAGGCCGTGGAGGAGAAGGCCACTCCCTCTTCAGACAATGCCACAAACGCTTCCCCCGTCACCACCACCGCGTCCCCAACTCAGTCTACCACCTAAACGCCATCTCGTCCTCTTCTGCCTTCCACCTCTCAGACCGCTCTCCTTGCGTAACTGTTCTTGTAAGTCCACTTTTTATTGACACTCGTGCTACTTGATTTGAATGCTTCGTGATTATTACGAGGCGGATATCCAAAAGGGTAATACGCCCGACACCTATTTCAATTTGAACTGATTTCCGTTTCTCTTTCATGTCAAGGAGTGCTATCTCCATCAAAAGGTGGCTTTTGCTAGTTGAGAAACAATCCTTTGTGAATTGCAAAACCTAAAATATTCTGATCTTATAATAAGCAATGTGTTTCGGTGGATTTCTGCCAGGAAACCATCCCCAACTTAGATCAATCCTAGCTTCTGCTCAATTTTGGGGTAATTTCACCACTGAGTACAAAATATGTTATCCAAAACTAGTGCACTTGGGTATGCAATTCACGATTTTTCAAGATCCAGTCCCGTTGAAAATGTAGAAGCATTTGAGGATTGACTGCCTCATTCTTTTACTCATCACATCAATTACCTAAACTGATTTGGTTTATTTAGAAATAAACGTATGGAGCACTAGGGCTGCAAGAAAACAGGTTCAATGTTTGGCTATCACGAATGTAAACTGAATTTAATTTCAGTGAACGCCTAGAGACCTGGAATTCCTTCTTAAATCAACTATCGGGCTTTTTTCGCGGTTTGGAATAGCCAACTTATGCTATCGATTGTTATGGCGTCCACCAAGCATATGGCATTCGACCGTTGAATGCCACCCACCACATCATTTGAATTAAGAGATCAATTGGGGACGGCTTTTTTACTACGTGCCTTCTCACGTAGAATTAAGATTCAAAGGAATTAGCATACACTTCCAGAATATGCGCTCGTTCGTAAAATGGTGAGCGATAATGCGAAACACAGTAAGTCTATTGTTCACTGCTCTACTGCTCCACTTATTGAAAACACTTTATTATTGGAAGGAGAACGCGCCTCACTTTAGTAGGTTCTAGTGTCTGATTCTAAAATAATTTTAAACGTCGTGTCCAGTGTCGTTTGGGATTTAACAGAATTGGAGGATTAATTAGGGGGTTTAAATGTCAAAAATGTGGAAGCAAGCATTTACTTCATTTAGTACGGAAAAGAATTATTCTAAATTGCACAAATAATGAGCTTTTGGATAGAAGACTGGTTAATTAAAGATATTGAAGTGAGAATGGAATGGTGCGTTGAAATGTAAACTGCGTTCTTATATCAAATGATTTACTATTTCCTGTGATTTGGGTTAGTATCCTTCTTTTTAGTGCTCTGTCGTGCTACCGTGCTTTTCCATCTGTACTAGTTGGTGAGAACACTCCACCTTTCTATCGTAAGGTGGGTAGAAGTGGAATAAAAGTAGCGTCGGTTTGAGATTGCCTGTAGTTAGACGTCATGGGACCAGTTGTTATTCTCTTTCCATGAATAACTTTTAACGCTTCACTGCTTTAAAGTAAAGGCTATGAAGTTTTCGTATTCGCTGGGAGAGATATTTATTACCGCAGCAGTTACGGAAATAAGATGAATCTGAATAACAATGGTTATGAACACTATGGAGAAAAGCTGAAAGGTAATTAAGTGAAACTGAAACAGACCTTGAAAAACGCTATTTTGGAACCTCGATTAACTTGTTTTTATTTACGAGTCAGTTCGACCGCAGGGGTAATGCATTACTTCTAGTTTTTGACGAATACAATTTCTGAATGCCGCACGCTTCATTATTTGAATCGGAAAGTCACTTGAGCACGGATTTCTATGTATCTTCGTGACGCGTTGGCAATGCTTGGCCTGCATTTTTTATCCTCTAAGGACCAGTCTCAATATCTAGCTAACGATTACACCACAGGATGAGTCCGCCGTTCACCTGTAAAGCGGAAACCATTTTAAACAATTGCAATTGCTGCCTTTGTCTTTGCATGAAACTCGGCGTTGATATGAACGCTCCAAAATTTGCAGCCGACCAAGTATTGAAGTCCAAAAAGGCTTCCGGCTTCCAACGGCATACGTCTTTTGTCCTTATACCGTTGGGTAGTTTTATAAATTTTCTTCACACAGCTGCTTGTTTAATAATTGGCTTTGAATTTTGTTTTTTTTTTTCCTTTGTAATGAATGGGTAAGTAATGAGGCCGTACACCGTTGCGATTTTGCCATTCCATATTCTACAAGTTAAATCAATATTATGCCAGTCAATTCTGGTGGCTCTCTTCATTCCATTCACCGTGTCGTCGCTCTCATTTTTCTCACCATGTACTTTTTAATTCTTTTGGAGTGGTTTTAATTTGGTGCGGCGTTAAATTGCACGGTTGTTTCCCATAGACGTGCGTGCAATAAAAATGTGGAAGTCGACTAAACCCCTTTAGGGCGTGTCGCATCCATGTTGTTGTGCAGTGTTGAGTAATATTGACGTCAGACGCTTCTCTTTACAGAATATTGGATCGTTGATAATGGTTTATTTCATAAGTGCATTACCATTTTTCAAATAAATCAGCAGCGCTCAACTGCACTTCGACCCGTTTCATTCCAGATCCAGATGTAACGCTCACATTGGCAGAAAGTTACTGTTAGCAAGGAGAAGAGGTCGCATTACTTGTGTCTAAATGTGAACTTTGTTCCGTGGTAGCATCCCTCTTTTTTATTTGGCCGGTTGAGTGCATAGATTTGGCGAAACCCTGGTTGGTGGTGCATTACTTTAGATTTTTATAAAATCGCTGACTCTGTCCGTTAAAAGGAAGTTCTTTTAGATCCTTTGAGTGTGTTTGCGGGTTAATACTGCAACACGCTTTAGGCCTTGCCCATTGTAGCTTTTCACAAGTCCTATGTTTATTTTTAAGCAGCCTATAAAGCATAGTTATTTGCTCAATTCTCCTTACTATTACTTATCCGCGTCGCTTATAGATGTTCCCATCGGGCCCAGTTAACACCGCGAGCCCTTCCTCGTCATCACCCTTCATCCATCCAAGCACCGCCTTCACCAAATCGTCCTCCTGTCTCCTGCATTATTGTCGTTGATGTTGCTGTGTTGTTGCCATTCCGAGCTGTTGGGCAGACAGCAAGACGGACAGAAAGACAAATGAGAAAGCGGTTAAACCAAATGTAAGGCTCTTCTCCTCGTCCCCGCCATGTACAGAGCAGTCTATTAGCCCCCACTCACGCCCTTGCTATGCATCTTGCCCTCCCCTCTAATACTCGTCTCGTGTTTCTGAGAGGTGTTGCTGATGTTACGCTACTCGCGCATATCCATTTTGGTGGGAATGATGGTGGTGTTTGTTGTTTGAGAGCAAAAGCATTTAAAAGTAACCTGGTTTTTTTCCGGTTTGGGGTGCAAAAAGCGCGTTTGTCACTAGGTCTGAGTGCGGGTGCAGTGTACGATTACTGTCGGTTTCCTTGGTGCGATATCGCCCGAGGAACGCAGCACAGCTAGAGCATCCTACTTGGGGCGACTTCTGGTCATCATTTTTGCCAAATTCGTTGGCTGTTGGGCTCCACACTTTAGTGGGCTACATGATGAAGATGTTTTGGGGGTTCGCTTGTGTACCTTTTGGTGCGCGGGGGAGGACTAAACTTTTGTCCTCCTGACATGGAAACTAGGTCGGTGGGGCGCGGGGGTGAAATATCACTCGGTCAAAAAGGTGTTCCCTTGTGGTCTCATCTAGGCCTCTGCTCAAGCTACTTTCCAGTGCTTCTACACGTTGATAACAGGTCTTAAAGGGAGATCTTACAACGTTTTAATGTATAGCCAAGGGAACTACAACATTGTAGCAATTTAAGTAACGGTAGGAAAGTGTGGGTGCTGTTTTGAGGATTCTAAATAACCTGGTATCATGAAAATAAGTTGGGGATTTTTGACTTCTATGGGAATAATTTTAAAACTCAAGGATATTTCCCATTCGCTTAACGAGTTGTTTGCTTTGTATGTAAAAATACTACTAATCAGGGCAGCATAACCTTAGCTTTTATTTATAAACATAATTAGGAACTACAAATAAAATATCCGTGAACCTGCGAAGTCAATTTAATTTAATTTTTTAGGTAGTTGCATGCCAAATAACCTAGCCAAAAGGCGGTTTTATAAAATCACACTCTGGCCAATCAAATCCCAGTTGGATTTGTGGAAACGTTGTGAGCACGATGTCAACTGGGAAGTTAACACCAGATATAGACTCAATTAACTTGTATCGCGAGAAACCCATACTGCTCCATGGATATATTTGGCCATTCGTGTTATTGTATTCTATTTGGCTCGGTTATTGGTTTGGAACTCTGGGAGCTACTGAATATGTGGAATTAGGATTGATTGGTGTCGCGGTGATTTCGGTGCTTCATGTACTGACAGCCTTGTTCTGTTATTGGTTTGTGTCAGTTCGGTGTCTTCTTATGTTTAGAAAAGTAAGCGCACTTTTTTGGCGATGTTTTTCCTTAGGAAAAACTTGTCTCACAGGCCACATTTGCTAAAGTTATACCTCCAGCAAACTCTGGCTATCCTGCCATTGTTCCTATTTTCCATACAAAGGTATAACTTTTGTGTGACAAGTTGTATTTTGTTCAGAGTATTGCCACGGAGAGGTTGACCCATTACTTCTTCTATCAGCGGCTGAAATACACATTCGATTCTGATGATAAGGAGAGTATTCACGCCGTTAGGTTTCCTCTATCATGGTCGCTAAGGGAATATAAGGACTGGCGAGGCTACACTTCAGAAGAAGGCATAAAAATCGCAAAGGAGAATTATGGGGACAATCAGTAGTCTTTTTCCATTTTTTAACTTCCTAATTCTTAGTTTACGTCTCTCCGTCCCTCCCTTCATGGAATTATTCTTGGAGCGGGCCACTGCTCCCTTCTTTGTTTTCCAAGTGTTCAGTGTATTCCTTTGGTGTCTTGATGAATACTGGCTTTACCCGATAATGACTCTTGTCCTTCTTGTACTTTTTGAAAGCGGTCTGGTAATGCAACAGCTGAAAAACCTGAAGGAAATTCGCTCAATGGGTGCTCAACCCTACCGAATACACGTGTACAGGAACAGAAAGTGGAACACTATATCCAGCGAGGATATTGTCGCCGGTGACATTGTTTCTGTCACCCAGTCAGTTCAAGAAAAACTAATCCCATGTGATTTACTTCTCCTGCGAGGCACTTGCATCGTCGATGAATCCATGCTTACGGGTGAATCTATTCCTGTAACCAAGGTACGATTGTCACTCCGCTACCACTTTGCAGAGAGCTTTAATGTATTGTATTTGAACTGATTGTTATAACTGACTTCTAAGTTAGCAAATTTGCGACAATGCTATTCTTGTACTTTTAACATCTTTTGCCGTGATTTTTTTATCAATTACTCGATGTTTTGAGTTCGTGGTAGTGATTGTGAAGGAATCTTCCGTAGAAAGCTGGAATGTATATTCCACTATTTATAAACATCGGCCTTGATGGATCATTTTTATATTTATGCATGAGTTCCGAGGACTTCATATCTTTTGTGTCAAATATCAACTCAGCATCGAACATGCTTTTTCCCGTAGTATTATTAATAAAATATCCCGGCAATAGTGGAATCAATATGTTCATTTAAAAAAGTGACCTAAAATATGTTCTTTTTACTGTCTCTTAGTACCTTGAAGTATTTTTCTTATTTGAATGACTATTTTTACCTGTGGATTTCCAGCAAAATGTTTTCCTCAGTATTATTTGAATATCTGAATAATGTGATTTAACGGACTGGAATACCGGAGTAGGAAAGTTTTAATTAGGATGCTTTTGGAAATTTTGGTAACCTTTTTCGTACCCTTTTCAAGGCAGCAATTTTGTTGCATCTCTTGGGTGTAGATGTCGATGCTTTTGGAAGGAAATTTGATATTTTAGTGGGCTAAAAAACTGTAAAGCTTTTTAAGACGGTTTTCCTACCTGAAATATTCGCGCTTAATACTGTTACGTTTTACATAGTCTGATCTAATTTAGCCATGTGCTCTGACAGATGGTTTTGAGGATTTATTCTATGTCCAAATCGCGTTCATAGCCGTGTGCGACATTAGTAACGTTTCCTCGCCGCAATGTTTCGTATTCATTTCGTTGTGAGAAATATGGTCTGAACATCTCTTACTTAATTGCAGGAACCAGTGGAGAGTTTAACGAACATGAAGCCAATTGACTTCGGCGAAGATGACAAAATGCACGTCCTCTTTGGTGGTACCAAGATAGTGCAGATGACACCGCCAGCAAAGTACGCAGGCCTACCGAAAGGTGAGCATCTTGCAAGTGGGCTATCAAATAAGCAAAGAATAGTTGATCTCACCTCTTCCCTCCTTATTTCCCTCGTAGCACCGGATAATGGGTGCCTGTGCTTCGTGCTACGCACGGGTCTAAGCACCTGTCAGGGCCGCCTCCTCAAGACCATCATGTTCAGCGTGAAGGCGATCACCGCGAACAATCTCGAGACACTCGCTTTCATCGCCTTCCTTCTTGTTTTCGCCATTACTGCATCCGCCTATGTGTGGATCGTCGGTGAGTTCTTAATCCATAATCACGCCGACTGCTCTTATTTACCTACAGGGAATGCAACTGGTTGTCTAGATTGTCTAAGTGATTATTGCATAATTGAATTGGTAACTGTTAGGGTTGTTTTCATTTTTTGGCAATTGGGTGGATAGACATCGGAGTGCAAATTCCCATGTGTTCGTGAGATTTTTAGATATTTCGAGTTGGAGATTATTAGTGAGGCTTCTGCTATTAAACACCTATTATTCTGTGTAATCTTGATTGTTTGTCACGAATGGAGGTTTTAAGCTTACTTTTCTACATAAGATTATTTTTGAAAGTTTGCATAATAGAAAGGGTTGTGTTGCTAGAATTTTATTAGTTTTGGTCCTTATTTTAAATTCAACCACGTTTTATGCCTAGAAATGACTATTCAGGTTGATTTATGGTCTTTTCAGCATTTCAGACCGCACACTATAAGCATTTTCTTCAAAAATGCTTTTTGCCATATCTATTTGGGGCTTTTAATCATTTTGAGAACTTTAGAAAAATAAATCTTAATCTACCCATGCCGTTTATTTCTCGGGTTGCGGGACATCTTTGTCGCCTTTCTGATAATTGTGGGACTACTTTGTAACAAAACAAATCTTGTCTGTCCTTTAGGGACCGCTCATGTTTTAGCGGGAGCTTCTTGGCCGTTTAAAGGCAGAATGCAGTAAAAAACCTCTTTTCCGTGAACCACTGATCGGTGTTTGACGTGAATGTCATTTAAGCGCTCGATGTTTTCTCACACAAAGCCTGGAAAACCTAGATGATAGTGAGAAATTGTCTTTCCTGGTCTGCACTAACTTCAACCACCCCTTTTAAATCTAATGTGTTTTCACAAGTAGCCTTCCGAATTGTTTTCTGGGCTTTTGCAGGCGTTTTTTATTGGGCATTGTAGTTTTTACCTCCTAAATGAGCCTTACTTCATTCTGAGCCTTAATACTTCACTTGGCGACCCACCAAATTGGCTTGAAATTCTAGTCAATAAGGTGGAGGAAGTGGTTGCTTTTTTTGCCTACAACGTTCTCAGCATTGAGAATGTTTGGTAACAGCATATTCTTAAATGTACAGTTGGTTTGAAATGAGCCACACAGCCTTCATGGTTTTTGAGGTACTCCTATATTTTTCTTGCCTCGTTGTAAACATACTGAAAACATCTCCATTTAAGAAAGATTTCATGCAGTGCAGATTTAGAGGAAATCGCATTTTGAAATGAGTGCCAACTTTACTGGGGGCTTTTTTTTCTGTACGTAGTAGTTTTGGGAATGATGAAAATGGAATTAACACTGCAACTTAGATGCATTATTTGACCTCTGGCCTTCTCTGCTTGCACATCATTGCCAGATCGTCAGCTCACTTTTTTTCCGGTATCATACATGCTTGTTTAAGGTAAGTGTCAATTCAAGGGTCTGTCAATTACCCGCTGTACAGCTGTAAACTGATCCAAATAAAGAATAATTTGGCTTGATGACGGAATAACTCCAAAATAGTATTATTATGAACGTTTAATTGCCCACTCGTTTCGTTTAATCCATTGCTCAATTAGCATGCGTGGATTTTTGAGACAAATCTTCTTCATGAGCGTCGTAATGCGATTCTTATCTAATTGTGCAGTGGTCTATCGTCTAAGGAAGATTTAGTTCTTAGCCTAATAAACCGTACGTGTTTGGTAATTGAATAGAAATTAATGATCTAAAGGTAACATTTGCTGGTGCATTCTTATTAGAACACACGTCATGGCTAGGCAACCGAGTTCTATCAATTCTTGCTTTATCCGTTTCGAAACATCGTTATTTTTATTGGAGAATTTTCGCAGTTTCAATAAAATGCCTCATCATTTCATGTGTTCGTTTCTCCCATGCCTATCCCCCCCCCCCAGCATCCTTTATTTCCTGTTCTAGCTGACTTGAATGGTCGTTGATTTCGTAAAAAAAAATTGTTCCACAATTCTGAGTTCACACCTCCTGCTTTCTAGTCGCCTGACATGAGGACATGCACAACCATTACAGCAAATCTTTGGCGCGGTTGATCTGTCTAGGGGTGAATTGCGGGTACCTTTTGCGGTCGTGCTAAAGCTCTAGTGGTGTGATAGGCGATCTTGCATCCCCTTAGTATTTCGTTAATTTCTAATCTCTAATGTCGAAACACACTTTAAGTAGCGTGCAAATATTCACCTCGACTTGAGTGCGTAGATCCACTTATTCACTCGTCTGCTATGCGTGTCAGTTTGCTTTCTGTAAACCCATTCATGCGTCGCACTCAAGTGATAAGCTACTTAATAAATAGTGTATTTGCGCTTTTTGGGATACACCTAGAACTACCACGTCAGCTTATTTTGTAAGGTTCCGAAATCTGCTGCCGTAATTAAAAGTTATCTGCCTGCCTTTTGATTTATCCTCACTACAGCAGATCTGTGGTAGTGCTCTTTTCCCATTTCCAACGCGTTTTGTAAAGCTACTTCGAGGTTAGACAAGTTGACTCGAATGCTAATCACTAAGTTGGAAAGGCAGTAAAACTTGATCATGCATGGTAACGTCGCTAAACAACGCAGGCATGGTTCTTTCCAAGTAATTGTTAGAAAATGCCTCCAATAGGCTAGAGTTATGTTTCTTAAATAACCAGTGGTATGAGTAGTTTCTAGAATCTCGATTTTTCGTCCCATAGTAATCCTTTGGGGAATGTTCATGTACCCTAAGTTGTGCTTATTGTTGTCCTTCTTGAATTAAATTATTCTTTTATTGTTATGTGTGCAACGACAAACTGCTTATTCGATTTAAAAAATCGACGGCTTCAGAATTGGGAAACAAGGCAGATCTTAAATCTTTCCACGCATTAGTATCATCCGCGGCGAAAATTATGCACGATTTCTGTAAAATGTTGGGGTCAGACATTACAAATGTACTCAGCTGAACCTCTGAGAGGACCGCCTAGAAATTATTCATTTTCATGACCGTCGATACTTAGTTCTGAAAGTGCCTCATATAATTTACTTGTCGGGGACGAGAAATAATGTGAGGTCCATCTGGCACTGCGTTAACAAAGGCTACATATAAAAGTATTGTGAAATTTGGGATGAATGTAAGGCTTTTGTAGGATTTCACAACTTGGCTGCGAGTTGGAAGAATCATTGTTCAGTGGTGAACTCGGATTGCTATACGTAAATTCACTCTTTTCTCGATTAGCCTCAGGCTTCCTTTCGTGATTTATCGGTGCTACAATTACGTGAATAATGACTTCGCTGGCTGTTAGAAAACCTTGAGCTGTTATATATATTTACGGATGCTTAGCTGTTCGTTTATTATCCGAGCTTTCTAACCATTGAATGATTCATTTTTAGCGGGCATAGGTGAAAGATGGAAATATTATCTTGGTCTGTTTCACCCTTCAATGGGTTATAGGCACTGCAGACCCGAGAAGGAACCGTTACAAGCTCTTCCTCGAGTGCACCCTCATCATCACCTCGGTCATTCCACAGGAGCTGCCCATCGAGCTTTCCCTGGCTGTCAACACCTCCCTCGCCTCCCTCTCCAAAATGCGTACGTTGGCTTTTCTGCAACCCATCTCATCCCGCCTCATTTTACCCAACCTTACTAGGCGCACTGAACTGCATGCACCGGCATTTGCATGCAGCACGTCTTTTGCTCATTCATCCGTTCACTCCTTTTCTGCTCAATAAGGGTATATGGATCCCTCTCACTGCATAAACGAGTGGCGGAGAGAATATTTAAAGCCGATACTTACAGGGAATCGCAAACCTCCTGAATGGTAGATTTCAAATCATCTGGAGTCACTCCTTGGTTATCTCCCTTAAAACGGTTGTCTGTAGATAGTTCTATTGTAGTGATAAGGAAGAGTTACAGCCTAGAGGTGTGAACGATGTGATTAGAACCTCGCGCAACTGAAGTGGAGACAGAGGGTGGTTGACATTGGTGCAAAACTAAACTGTCAATTAACATACTACGACATTATCTGTGCGATTTGTCCTCGTCATAGGTGATTGGCATGATCTAAAGGTGGTAACACGCATGGTATATTCGTGTTGTCTGAAAATTTTACGAAAGATGATTTTCCGTCCCACTTTTTGATTACAAAGGCTTTTTTAGCTGAATTGAGTTTCCCAATTTGCAAATCTCAGACCTCCTGTGACCCCAGAGAACTGCCAAGATCTGTCTTATATCCTGCTACTTATTAATATTTTAGTAGCGTCTCATGGAAAAGGTGCTTAAATGTTAAAAAAATTCCATTTATCACGATTACCCTCTTTAAGCGAACCGAATGCTCAATGCATACCGACATCTTAGCTTCCGTTTATTCCACGAAGATTTTTCAGATTTACAGGATGAGCCTCGTGCGATTCGGGAGTTTTTCTGCCCCACACCTTTTAGTCTCCCTATCCTAATTTCAAATTTCCAGTTAGATGCTGAATCGGCTTTTTAAAGTATTCTCAGAGCAGAAGATACATTAATTGGGCCTTGGAAGCTAGAAGTTACATATCACGTTTTGTGCACTTTGACAGTCTTTTCGGTCCTACCCTCATAGATTTAAAATTTACATTTCTTAAACTAGTTCTGAAGTTTGCTCTTTAAAAGTACGATTACTCGTTGAAAGTCTTTTTTAAGGAAACTATAAAATTGGCTCGTATTCGTTTGACTCGAAGAAAAGAATACATTTCTTTATGGTAGTTCAGATTATGTGGCTCTGGGTATGAATAATTTTTTGGTTGTGAATGTGCTTGTACTTAATTTGACAGGACAAGTGCTAAGTCCACTTGTCGGAAAGCATAGCACTGAGGGGCAAAATGTCGCAGAGACATGTGTTACGACAGGTACTTAAGATTTGATCGTGAAAGTGCTTACATTGAGGTTTAGTCGGTACCTTTGATCTCAAGTGTCAAACTCTTAAAAAACCTACTTTGGCTGAAAATCAAGGTGCTTAAATGGTCATAAGTCGTATGGTGAATGATTTTAGGAGGCATAGTTTTCGCCTGAAATCCTTACTCAGACAAAATTGATGCCTCTTGGCTGTAGAACTTTCACAACCCGTGGAGAAAAAACTACTGCGCCTGTTGATACGTCATTGTTGAAGCAGAGTTCTGTAGTGCTCATTAAGAATGACCTGTGACAAGATTTTTATCCGGTAGTGCCAATCCCGTCATTTTAATTTCGGAAATCATTTCAATGCTACTTTTACTCAAATTAATGAGCCTATTTTCTACTAAAGATACTCAAACTAAAAGCACTTTTCATGCATACCAAATATATGACCCTCCTAAAAATCTACTTATTTCGCAGTAGTTAGTTAATACAGACTTAATTTGCTTAGAATTAGGATCTTTCTTGAGGTTGATTGAATTATAGTATTTACTTAATCAGCAATTCTTAGCTCAGCTTTATTTGAGATGGTAACCGTAATATTTTGTTGATCTAGTCTCTTTGATCTTCTGTGTTGAAAATTATTAGGAATTTCCCATTAAATCAGTTGGATCCTTTGTTATAGTGATCTACTGTACCGAGCCTTTCCGAATTCCTCTGGCCGGTCGTGTGGACATCTGTTGTTTCGACAAGACTGGCACTCTTACTGAGGATGAAGTCGTTGTAGAAGGTGTCACTGGTCTTAAGTGAGTTCTTTTAATTCCATTTCTCACTCATTCGCCGCCGCTATTGCCTATGCTTGTTTTTTAGTGGTGAGCTGGCCGAAAAGATCATTCCTGTACGCAAGTGTCCCCTTCCCACCATCCAAGTTCTCGCCTCTGCCCATGCCCTTGTCCATTCTGAGTCCGGTCTCCTTGGCGACCCTCTGGAGAAGGCCATGCTCAAGGCTGTCGGGTGGAGTCTCAACGCTGAGGGTGTGGTGCATGGCAAAACCACTCCCCGGTCGCCTCCATTGCGCATTTACCAGCGGTATGCTTTGTCCGTTGAACCAATTTTACTGGGAATAGTAAGTAGGCTGATTTTTATATTGTCAACACGCTCAGATTCCGTTTCACGAGTCAGCTGAGACGTATGTCAACGGTGGTGGGCTACCAGGGCACAACCGATGTGGATTTAACCTACATGGCCTGTGTAAAGGGTTCCCCAGAGGTGCTCAAGTCGATGTTCGTGGATTTGCCAATGGACTACGACGACGCCTACCTCCAGATGGCTCGCAGGGGTGCACGTGTGCTTGCTCTGGGTCACAAGACACTGGGACGACTTAGTCATCAGCAGGCAAATTTTGAATTACTTGCAATGGAAATTTATGTATCCATAATTTGCACGTTCCTTTAATTAAATAGACATCCCCATGGTTACACTAAATTGCGGAATTTCAAAAACTGTTATTTGATCTTATTTTGGTTTTATTGATTAGTAATTCCCAGGAAAGATTACAATTAGGCTTTAAGCATGAGGCGAATCCCTTTTCCAGTGATCGGGAATTTTTTTCATCAAGTGCATGATATATGTATGAGTGTCGTTGTAATTAATAAAAAATGAGCTAAAACTCAAATTCAAACAAATGTTTTCACAGACTAATGATGAATGGTCAGTAAGTTGGTGCTGTCAGTTCACCTTAGTAAATATTTGTGAACATTTCGGTTGTGATTTAAATGCGTAATACTCAGTTTACTTTCGCTTAAATTCGTGCATTATCGCAAACTATATAGAAAAGTCACAACAGACCGATCGGAGGCGTAAAATTGCATTTCTGTACGTTAGCGAAGAATGAATTTAAAACTTTACAATTGAGTTCCACAGTATCAGCATAACTCTTAGGAAAATAGTTCTTTCATCAAATTATGCATTTGTATCACGCGCACTAGCCATACATTTGACTACTAGTAATATATTGTTTCTTATTTTTAATCGAACTGATTGTTCATTTTGCGGCAAAAGTACTCCTTTTATGAGGCTGAAGAGAGCAAAACCGCATAACAGACAGATTTACTAAAGTGGGGCTAGTTTTACGCCAGATATGGGTCTCCTGCGGTACGCACGTAGGTTCGCGAGTTAGAGCGCGAGGAAGTGGAAAGTAACCTGACCTTCGCAGGCTTCGTGGTGATCTCATGTCCGCTGAAACCGGATTCACTAAAGGTCATCCAGATGCTCAAGTCTTCATCGCACCACGTCACAATGGTCACTGGTGACAATCCGCTCACCGCGTGCCACGTGAGTGATCTCTTAGGCATCACGCGCAAGGATATGCCCATCCTCGTCTTCACGCCTCCCAACGAACTCGGTATGTTCTGCAGTGTCAGCCGGAAGAATATTGATGTGTTCTTTTCTCGCTATACCAATCCGACTTTTCACCCGTCTGATTTTTAATTATTTTGAGGATTCATGCCAAAGGATGTTATTTTTCCATTAGTTCATTGGTTCCCGTCTTTTCTGATTTTTGCTTTCTACTCCTAGTTATCCAATAGCAATAACTTATTTGGGCTCTGCTACTGTTAGCTGTTTAGTAGATGCAACTGAATAATGCTTTATTAATCACATGCTTTTACGACGTTGAATTTTCATTCCGTAACGTGGATGGACTCTCTTAAGTGAACTGTTACATGGTCACACTTTTAAAGTGGTTTGTCATGTTGATTCACGTATTTAGAGCTAATGGTGGCACCAAACATTTACCTTCTGAAATGTTTTTTCCTATCGAAGTCTGCAAAAAGATGTTGGGAGGCATACAAGGAAAAGTCACAAGGTTGTCCATTTTCATTAAAGTTTTGATTTTACAAGGAGTCAAAGTGAGTCTTCACTTTTGTACTGAATCCTGCTCTTGGTTTAGCCCAATAAGTCACGCATTTTTGAAATGACACACTAGGTTTGTCTCGCGCTAATGGTAGCCATGGTCACACCAAACATCGGTTAATTTTTTCAAGACGCGTCATGCTTGATAGTCACAACCATATTACTGAAAATTGTCCCAGCACCTTGGTCATTCTGGTTCCTTTTAATGTATTTTTCTGTTACTGTTCGCTTCAACTGTAGCCCTCCATAAAGTGCATCGAGTGGCAGGGATTGCTATTCACTCCGCTAGGAATTTTAACGCGTTCTTTATGGTTTTACATTTTTATGGTTCTCCTAAGTTTACACTATTTCGCTTTTGCCACTAGCTCACCATTCAGGTTGGCATAGGAAATGACCTCGTCCTTCACGCAACAAGTGTTGTTTCGAATATACTAGCCTTCAAGTGTTTCGGTGTTTTCCAATGTCAAATGTGTATCGCTTGATCATAGCGGATTCCTCTACGCAAAACAGATCTTATTCTAGCATAAAACGTTGAAAGTAGCGTTGATGCTGGGTTTTTTTAGAATTTCTGATGTTCTATGTGAATATCAAAAGCGATCCGTCAAAAATAATTAAATCTGTTCTCGATCCACTACTTATTATTGCCATCACTAAACGTTGAATCCCCATCAAAGCAAGTTTTTAAGCCAAACAACCGGATTATTTTTTTCGTGATTGACGTTGGAGCGTGATTTGGACCTTGACATGAAATGGAAAAAGTTAAAACAATCTGGATGTGCTTCGTAAAAGGGACATGGAGGTTCAAGTGGTCAAGTCGTAATTTCCCTTGGGTCGACTTATTACGCACAGGACATATCAAGTGTTTGAGACTTTATCACTGTTTCAACAAGCTTTGTTTGGAAAGTTTGCTGTCTCCAGCTTTGAGAATCTTTTCCACGAACGTTTACTTAGGTACAAGAAAGTGCATCTTTTCCAAAATCCTATTTAACTCAACGTAAAGGGCACAGCTTGGAGGTATTATCAATGGGCCTCTTTTTCACTATTTCCGTGTGTTCCATTCGTACCACAAGATTCCTCTTCTACTAACTTACAGTTTACTATTTGCACGAGTTAACAGAGGTTTTACCAATCGGCAAAGAAATATGGTAGATGATTCCAAATTATCTTTGCAAAACAAAAAGGATGTTCCCTATTTTTAAGTGAGTCCATTTGCTAGTTTTCTATTCCGGAGGTTTTTTTCTAACTTCAGGAGCGTCGTTGGTAGTTTTTTGATGTATCATCGTTTGAAAAATCCGAATATAAGTGATTCCTCCACGAGTCAAACTGGAATAGATTCCGCACTTCAATTTTATCTCCGTATATTGAATTTTATGCCTTATGATGATGTTTTATTCTTCCATGCATACAGATAAATTCATTTTCATTGTTGTATTTGCATGAAATTTAATTGAGTTATAAGCTCTTGAAACAGTGACTGATCCCTTATTTTCTCAACATTTTCTTCCTACTGAAGCTAGGAGATTTTAGATATAAGCCACTAAACAGTTATTGAATCAAGTAGATAGCGAGGGAGTGGTAAATGAAGGGGTTACGAAAATAAGTTATTTTTGCCAAAAATTGGCAGTTTTTTATCGTGATCGGAAGGAATGGAGTTAGTGTTCTGCCATCCCTTCGTTACCGCTTCTAGCCCTAAATAAACCTTTCCGTCAAGTTATTCTCTTATTCATGCCTATCATTCGGAGTACATCAAAATTATGAAGTTTGCAGCAATTTTACATTAACAAATGTTCATTTCAATTGGCTAAGGTTTTCTTAAAGACAACTCGTCAAATTGACTTCTTCACGATTATGCTGCACACGTTATCGCCGAAACCCTTCTGTCTTATTTGAAAGGAAGTATTTGTGCTTATTCATAGTTATCTGTAGTGCCAAAGGTATCTCTCAGCAAATTTTACTTTCATAACTTCATGAATAGAATTTACGTGGTAGATTTTGTTGCATTGCTACATGCAGACACACCTGCATAGTGCTTTTTTGCATTCTTTCCCTCCATCACCACACCCATGCGTCTGCTCAAAAAAACGAGCTTCACAATAACCGCGCATGATATCCGTAGCTCATTTTGCTTTTTACGTTTCACTTTTCTCGGTTTTGTACAATTGAAATGAGTCTATTAACTTCTTAAACACAAACGCATCATTGCTACGGGTGAAAATGCATTATTAACGTGCAAAAAGTTTAAAGGTTTATTATTAATGCACGAAAAGACCTGGGAGACTAGTAGCTTAGGCAACTTGAGCAAAAAATCCAAGCCATCAAAGTCAAGACCAAATTATGGGATGCGCCAAGTTGTTTTGTAAAGCCTATAATTGAAGTAAAGATGATTCTCCTACATTGTTGCTAATGCAGATGACAGTTGGCACTGGCAGTCAGTAGATGACAAGGTGGTAGTGCCCTGTGGTACAGTGACAACAACACGGGAGCTGGCGCGGAAATACGAGTTCTGCCTTACTGGCGACGGAATTGAAGAACTTCGCCGCATTTCCTCGTCCTCCTCCGGTAGCTGTGAAAGTCTACTGAATTGTATGCTGCCCAAAGCGAAGGTGCTGTCACGGGTGGCGCCCTCCCAGAAGGAGTTTGTGCTTGCTAGTCTGCGTGAGCTGGGTTACACCACTCTTATGTGTGGTGATGGCACTAACGATGTGGGAGCTCTCAAACAGGCGCATGTCGGTGAGCCATTCTCTTGCTTCATTTATGTTCGTATCAATTATTATTTATTCTAATTTGCCGAATAGTTGTGATTTACTTTTCTGTTGCTTCGATCCGATGGATTTCACGCCATTTTACAGAGGAATGTCACTTGGATGCAATTAAATCAAGTTGATTGTAAACTTTGACTGGCCTTTGCGTCATAATTTCGGGACATCATTTGTCTCATTTTACCCGGTGTCTTAGCCGGGTGATGTGATCTGAAATCCCATGGCAATTTTGTACTTAAACATGTGCTCATGGACTTCTGAAATGACCCCAGACTTCTTCAAAACGAGGGAAAAGAATATGCTGAACAAGTCCGACGATCTTACTGTTATTGTACTTTTACAGAAAGAAAATCAGTAGAAAACCTGTTTGTTAAATGAAATGGATTACCGAAATGTACAGCAATTATGCAACTATGTGGCTGAAAATATAGGTAATTTCTTTTAACTGATCGAACTAAAATTGGCAGAAGAAAAGGAAAATGTGGTTATATTATGGACCCGATTAAAATGCTCCTTTTTTTCATTTTTCAACTCCTATAGAAAGAGGAAGTTGATCATGCTTTTTGGGAAAAGATCTTATCCCAACGCTTGTTTGCATTTTTCCTCCCACGCGGTCAAAGCATCGGCACAACCAGCCTGACTGGTTCCTGTCCTAAAATTGTCAAAATTAAACCGAGAGGGTGTAATTAAACGATAACGTCAAAATGACATCGTCTTTTAGTTCGACACAGCTTGCTCACAGAGTGCACTACAAACAAGATGGGGACTGTTCATTGCTAGATGAAGCGCGTTAGTGAAAAAGAATTTCAATAGCTGGGAATTAGGGCGAGTAGTGTATTGCATTCCATACGCAGATGAAAATTACGTGTATTGAGCGATGTGATGGTGGCTTATTAATTCCCTTTTTTTGTTATTGTGGTTCTGAAGGAGGGGAATAATGGGAAATTAAAAGTTCTCACAGTGGAAAAGAACACTACGTTTACTGAACTGATGGCATAGTTGTCGACTGGTACGTTATTTGTGAGCGAGTAGGAGCGCAGTGCCTGCTACTTGGCGTTGTGTTGAAATGTGGCTTTGGAAATTCGCGCGCAGTGTATGGAAAAGCCGCGGGTTCTGCATGTAACCTTAGGAGTGAAGAGCTAGCATATTTTGCCACGGGGTTAGCCAATGCTTAGTTAAATTAGACGTGCCTAATCGAGTCTCGTTAGGATAGCAAAACAAGGGGTGATTAATTACTTCCATCATTATTCATATCACAGAAGGACAGTTTGACTATTTTCCTCACTCTGAATATTTATCGGACGGGCTTTACACTTTAACGATGCTCAAATCAATCGCCTGCATCATGTTTCTCGTAAATTTCCTCACCTTTTATGCCATTTTAGACATGTTTGTAGACGTGTTAGCTACTAAAAATGCTCTGCTACCGGTTTATGGTCTTTTTTAAATCGAATGATGTCCTCGATCCTTGCTGCCTTCGTGGTACTTATTCATATGACATCTGTCAGGAAATCGATTCTTCCATGATTAATAAGGCTGGTCTTTCCGTGGACGAGGTTGTGGAAAAAGCCACAACTATCGGCTCAGATAAGTTAACCACTAACACCAGGTTGATTAACGAGTTCTGATGGTCTTTTATTGTCACTGTTTTCATTAAAGGTGGATACGGTCTTTGAAGCAGCCTAATTAATCTACCTGGAATTATTGAGGCAGCGAGCATCACTTTTATTAATGAGCCGATGGTGGTTGTAGCGTCTAGTGTCACTAAATATTCCCTCGCTGAAAGCCCTTTCATCATTCATTAGTACATGTCTAGTATCGGACTCGCAAATCCTAGTTGGGCATTTTTGAGTGCTATAGCCCCTGACCAATTATTACAGTTTTGGTTTATAGTGCTTCAACAGTGAGTGAATCTCTCAGGCCAGTGCGGATTTAGACTAATGGATTGACGAGAAAGTGATGACGTTTTGAAGAATTTTTAGGAGTTTTTCCCTTTTTTTCCACAAAGGAAGCTATAGACATCATCTTAGTGTGGAAATAATCGGATTATTTGTTAAAGAGCTAACGAGAGGGCATTTTCATGTAGTTAATGTGGTTTCGGCTCGGATTCTAAAATCGCGTAGTTATAACCTCGTTTTGTTGGATCACATTATGCATGAGTGTTAGGTCGTTTTTTTTTCTCGTTTAGAATTGACTAATTCTGCTGATACCGAAATTCCGCCTCCATTAGCACGCTATTTTCTGCTTTGAGTTATGTTTAGACTTACTAAAAGCATTGCTTCCGTATGGGAAAAAAACCCTTGTGTTTGCCTTTTTATTTTTACGTATTTATTTAAATAAATGATGGTGTTAAGCTTGGATAACGGATTCGTGAAATGTGTTTTATACCATCGCTCAAAAGTTGGTGTAACTCTGATTTTTTCAAGAGAAAATAGTTCAAAAACAAAGTGAATGAGTCTTATCTTTTGTGGTTTTCTACCTAAAATAACCTCTGTCGTATTTTTGATGTGATCTTACGAATCTCAATCAACCGTGTGTGTGTGTTTGTGTCAGCAAAATTTACTGAAAGACTTCGCTTCCTGAATGGATGTGAAGAGGGAATAGAACGAAAACTGCTTTTGCTGTATCAAATCAAACTAGTCTTTCAGTTATCTCTTAGCTTCGATAGGGTAAGTATTGGTTGTTTTTTTTCCTGTACAACACCCCGAATTCGTCATTTTTTGCAAGAGTAGCTTAAGGGTATAAGTAATTACTCCATAAAAGTCTTTGCAACGCATAGTAGCTCACATGGTGGGTGATTCTCGTGCCATTGATAATTAATCTCATTCCGATTAATCACTGTTTATAAATGACCCGATTTTTCAGGTGTGGCGCTTTTAAGTCTGGTGCAGTTAAAACCTGAACGCTCTTCTCCTGTTGAACTTCTTCTGGTCGGAACTCCATTCAATAATCGTGGGGATGGTACCAGCTTGATATCCTTACTGTTCTTATGCTTCCTCGACCTAACGCTAATACTGGTCACGATTCTCAGTCTTGTCCTGCCAAGCTCAACCTAGGTTAATCAACTCGTAAAATCCCTCGATCTTATTAACAGTAATGCTAAGTGAAAGACGCATTAACAAGATTTAGTTCTCACTAGTGGGCTGTCATGGATTATCACTATATTACCTACAAAGCAGGCTTAGCGCCCTTTGACAAGCCCGTAAAATGTGCCTGAGCTTACGCCTTTCTGCTTTTTTCATCCCTACCAAATAACATCATTTATTCCCTTGAAAATTTTGCTGACCTTAAAAATGAGCTATCTTAATGTCTAGACTCATTGCGTGCCAATTCGCTGCTTCATTATTTGATTTGGTGTCTCCGATACATTGATTAGGGTTGAAGAATGTCAGTGACCATTTTTTTGCTGCCGCATCCCCACTTGACACTTTTTGTTCTGATTGTTGAAATCGGACACAGGATTAGCTCCTATTTTAGTTATTTTTTTCTGGAAGAGGTTGATTATTCAGCGATCGTTTACGAACATTTTTGTTACATCAATGCTTGAGTTACCGTTTTCGTGAACTGCTTGGATTGACATTCACGAATAATTTGGGAAAGGGCAGAACTACTTACTATTCGTTTGTTTTCTTTACATTCCCACGTAGACCTTTTAGATCCTTTACAAAACCACCGATTTTTAATTTTTGGAATCGTTTCTCTTCTTGATTTTCATTATTTTCGACTCTTAAACAACCCTTTATACCTTAAATTTTACAAATTTCTTTAATCGTCGACCCATTGTAGTTGTTCTTAACTAGTAAAGCACTAGGGCGAGGTGAATTGGTCCATAAGGGGTCAAGTGGATCATTCCACTCGCTGCAAATCGCGAGTGTTTTGCATCTATCCAGTAAATTGGCGACAGAAATATACGGACCTTGACCGAGTGACAACGTGGATTGCTCGTAGTTTTTAGCTGCGAAACGGAGTGTGATTCGATGCAGAATGTTCAAGTGTGACGGGAATCTAACATTTCTGAATACCTACTTTTAAAGTTTCCCAACAGTGCTTCTTGCTTTTCTAAAATTAACAAAACAGAGAAATCCAACTTGCGGCTGGACAATAATGTTAGACCGAAACTAAATTGTGGCAGCCTATTAAAACTTATCGTAAGTTCAACCCTCCAACTTACTTACGGCTTCTTGATAACGCTCTCTGGCTATCTGACTTTTCAGCAGCATTGAAGAATCACCGTTTGAAGACAAAGAAACAGCTCTGTTGAACTGGCTTCGGTTCGGGAGAGGGTATTAAACGCAGACGAAAAATCAACATTTTCAAAATTCTTTTGCAGCGCTTCTATCATGCTAACTTTTGTCAACTTCAAACAAATAGAGGAGTTGTTATTTTTTTACAAAGACATGGTTTTTGCACTTCGTCACATTTCTTGCGCCGTCTCCTTTTAGGCGTTGCATTGCTCAATCAGACTCCGATTATGACACCTGCGAAAAACGGTGTCAAATCAGCGTACCAGTTACCATTGTCGGTGACGCAGCCACAATCCGGACGACACCGTCAGCCCTTTGGTAACTCAAAGACACTCCAGGACCTTGCTGCCGATGACGAGGTGCCGATTGTACGTCTGGGCGACGCCAGCATTGCTGCTCCTTTTACCGCCAAGATGTCTTCCGCTATTGGAGGTTGGTTACTGCCCTAATTTAGACCATCCTTCTTTTTCGCAACTATGATATCAACCACCCAATTTATCGTTTCTTTTTTTTGATCTCTCAAATGAGGCGGTTTATACATGTACGATTTTAATCTATTTCCCTTCTTTGGTTTCATTACTTACTTTCTACTTTTCTCCTTCTCTTCCACGTGCCAAATGGCGTTGCAAAATGACTACTGTTTTCGGCAGTTCGTCTTGAGACATTTAATTTTTATACAATAGCAAAACGAACTCAAATCGTTTAGTTGATGCTTCCGCTGGCGCCTTGTTACTTAAAAAAGCTGGAGTGGTTTAAGGGTAATGGCTGGAGAGAAAAGCAATCTTTCTACTGCCAATTATTTCCCCCAATTGATCTTAAATTTTGCCTTTTTATTATTCCAGATTTTGCTTATTTTCTGCTTTCGCGCCTGAAGTTAGTGCAACTTGTTCCCGGACGTAGATTCCAAATTATAGCTTCGGAGTTTGGGTATATAATTTTTCACTCATTCAAGTAGTGTTAATGAAGTTTTTTTACAGCATAAATTTAAATTTAGAGATTAGAGCTCTATTAAAATCAGACATTTTGTGCAGCCTCGGACCGAATGTTAAGTACTTCGTAGCATGACAAACGCTAATTGAAGCCAATTGGTGCCGCCTTGCGGCACCAGTTTATCTTCAAAAGGCCACAAGTATGTTTTTCCCCTGGTTTTTTACTTGTGTTATGTATGCATCTAATATAGAGTATTTTTTGCTAACGATCGTCTACCCCCATCATTCAACATTATGCTGCAACTTGAAGTAGGAAAATGCTAATCTTTAGGAATTTTCGTCTATGCTGATGCTAATTTTGCCACCTTGTTGAGGGATCACTAAGGCAAAGTGACTTTTAACGCTTTTTCTCCAGTTTTTTTTTCATTGTCACTGTGTTTGGGACTTTTACTATGCTCTACCCCTACGTCTTGGTACCATTTGTGAATAGATTGGCTATAATTGCTTCACTTTTATCGACAGAATTTGGTGATTCACTAATTTAAATAAGATGAAACAAATAGCCGTGATGATTGTTGGAGTTCTGTCCTGATAAGGAATCCACAGTCTCAAACAACATCTAGTGCTAAGGGGATGCAGTGGTTTATTTGTCAAGTAGAACTTCAAATTAACATTATTCATGACTTAGAATGCTTTTGAGGCACTTTCCATTTTGTCAAGATCATTATCCTTACCCTTCAAGAGGCTCGCGTGTTATAAAATTTAACAAGTGCGTTGTTATTTGTTGCATTTAAACGCAGTTAGAAATTGGTGTAACGATTTGCGCTGTGTGATGGTACTTATTTTTTCCTTTATATCTCTGCTTTCTCCCTTCAGTTTGTCACATAATTCGCCAGGGTCGCTGCACCCTCGTGACGACGCTGCAGATGTTCAAAATCCTCGCCATTAATTGCCTCATCTCTGCCTACAGTCTCTCAGTGCTCTTCCTGAAGGGCTTTAAGATCTCCGACTGCCAGACCACCATCCAGGCACTCCTTATGACCGGTTGCTTTCTCTTCATCTCGCGCTCCAAGGTCAGTTGGCTTATCAGTCATTCCTATCAATCCATCTGGTTTGAATGTGATCCAAAAGTAGGGGAATGGTGTTTGTTCATATTTTTTTCGGATGTATTTTCAGTCTTCCAAAAATTCTTCGTTAGTTGTCAAGTTTTAAAAGGGATGGAAATTTATTGAAAAGAATTTTGGACAATTTTAGCCTTTCTGGACTAAGTTGGTTGCACAAGTTCAGCGTCATTCCCCCTATTCGTTTATCCCACCATTTGTTTGATAGTTGTCTAATTCTGCTTCTAAACTACTTTGCGTTAAAAAAGCTTTAAGATGAGCGTGCTACGTTGAAGGTAAACTTTTCGTCTGATGGTTGTTCGATTTACAGAAGTGTTATAATCCGAAATCCTTCCATACCTCCAAAATGCTGTTTTATCGATGGTTTTGCCTCGCACCACTACCTGGCGAAAAATCGTTGACGGTCTGCAAGACACAACCTATTAATGGTATTTAGGCTATCAATATTTAGGCTTTTTTATTAATTTGGTAAGAATTTTATTGTGCTTCATAATTATTAAGATAGGCAAAAGTGGTAGCTTTGCTGTTACAATTTCGCGAAGTCGTGAGCGCTTAACTTGTTTTAAACATTCCGTACCATTTAAAACCTCTCATCCCTCAGCACTTATAAGCAGGTAATTCGGCATTTCCTATCGACTTAGAAACGAAACTGAATTAGAAACAACGTGAGTTTTGTGGGAGTCAAATAAAGGGTTTTCCTGTTTCCCACAGTGATTAAGACTTATTTTAATGAGAGAATCTCTTTTCTCATTCCTCTTTGCTGCAAATCTTATTAAAGATGGGGCTGATATGGGTCACAATAAAAAGGTTTATTTCCTTTCATTCTTGATTCCGCTTTGAAACTTTTGTTTTAAATTCCATCGCTCGATGACATCGAAAAGCCTTGTCCATTGAGTAAGGTTTATACTGCCAACAAAATTTACCAACATTTGCGCTTCATTAGCACCACCGAATCATCGTTTAAAAAATTGTTCCCAATTCGAATTTTGGTAACAAATAAATATGGCACTTCTTTCCTATTCTTCAATTGTTTTTCGCTTCTTTCTTAAACTCGATTCTGATTTTTCTCTTTTTTTGACTCGTTGC
>NW_020170382.1:2176496-2190566 GCF_000524195.1 Echinococcus granulosus | reverse complement strand
GGGGAGGGAGGGAGGGGAAGGTAGGTTGAATTCGGAATACTTCAATTACCTTTTTGTAGTTGCTCTGTTTATGCTGTATTTGAACGCTTTAAATCATATTTGGGGATGGGGAAAGGTATGATCATGGCAAAAGTTAATCGTAGTCTGCGCCAAGTTCGTAACGCGATAAGTCAACTGAAAGGCAGGGCATCCTTTCTAACCGTTCTTTAGTATTTTGGCAGTTGGTACATTCACTGATGGAGAATCTTATCCAGGAGGTACTGGTTGTGTGCATAGCAAATTTATAGTAAAAGCGGTTGTAAAGCTCATCGTTAATCACTCGTCTCATGTTATCTGTTCGAATCCCCACAAAGTAATTGATTATCATGTCACTTTTTCATTCATATGTTCCCACCCTCTGACTAAATTGAAACGGTGCTGCAATTTCATTTTACGGTTCTTCGCAAGTTGACAACATTAATTATCCTATCCGATATCGGATGTCTACAAAATTAGCTAAAGGTGGAATTTCAATTTAGGAAGATTCAGCATCTACATTTGTTGTTAGTGATAAGTCTTTTCAATGTTTTATTTACACGGTGTCTAATGATGGACATTCCAACATCTTCGCGCGACTGCAGCTATATTTTTGGCTTCGTATTCTTTTAGTCACTAAACAGAATTAAAGCAAACCGTTCTACTTGCCAGGCGGTGTCTTGCCTCTAGCTACCCTTTTTATGTCGCTTTATGGGTACAATGGGTTCGCGTGTCAGTCCTAAACTTTCGTTCATCTGCTTGAAGGTCAGGCTGAATTCAAAGGTTCACCAAATGGTATGGCCGAACGCTATTCACATGCGGTGTGACTTTCGGCTCTAGCTTTAGCGATGCATTTACACTACCGTCATATGATTTTAGTCGGCAATATGCTTTTTCCAGAATTCGTCTCACCGTCGAGGTTTTGGAATGTCCTTAATTTGGGAATTAAGCATCTTTTCAAGTCGAAATTTTGTCCAGTAGTGAATGAAATTGCTTTCATCACTAGGTTTTAATAGAAAGTAGAAATTGTCTTTAAAATGTTGTCTGATGACTAAGGAGGTGGTAAGAATGCATGACAGATGCGTAATGTCTCTGTTTATTTTGATGTAAAAAACAGGTTTGCACAATGACAGAAATCATGTAAATACCATAGTCTTACCAGCTATTCTATGATCAACGGAAATATCCTTCCAATGGAACTCCTCGTTTTTTTAAAAAAGCTATCGAAGCAAGTAAAATAAACAAGAAAGTTCGGTTACTCATCACTTGAGACGGTTTAAAGACTACGGCTGCCAAGTTTTCAATGGATATAAAATAACCCACTTTTATCAAAATGCACCACTCTAATCGACATTTTTACCGCAGCTATTCGGACAGAACTAGTCAATGTCTTCTCTTTACTCCCTGGCGCTCTTTAGCCTCTGGAGAAGCTGTCGCCACGACGCCCTTTGCCGAACGTCTTCAACCTTTATACCCTCCTCACCGTAGGTGGACAATTTGCCGTCCACTTTGCTGCCCTCTACAGCCTCATGAATGCTGCTGAGGCCCAAATGCCACCTCTGTAAGTCTCCCTCAAATTAATGAACTTTTTCAACATCACCTCGATTTCACATTACTGAAATCAGTTCATATGATAAAGAATAGTTTGGTTTACTTTTCTAAATGGTGATGCTAGATTAACTGGTGTGTAGATTCTCACATTGCGCGGTTCACCAATGTTCATTTGCGCTTTCATTATTTCGTTACTTTGTTTAACCTTCTTCTGCCCAGACGTCTTTTCCGTTTTGAATTAATGAATTCCAGTCATTGTTTTTTCGGGGATATCAACTTGCTAAATGTAATTTATATACATGGGTATTCAAACTTGTCAGCCTAATTGTGTTCCTTCTCCCCTACTTTGTGTCGCTGGATAGCAGTTTATCTAGCTTTGGATCTGGATCTGATGCATTGCTGATATTAATGGCCTGACTGTGTTTGACTACTCTGTTGATCTTTTATTTGCTTGGTCTTTTCTAAATATCTTTTTCAAATCACCTCATAATTTGTGTAAAATTGCCGTCAAAATATGCTGATTATGGGTGAACTTGAGATTCCTTCACATCAAACTTTTTGGAGATGATTCGGAAGGATCGACGATAGGATTTACGAATTTCATGGTAGCTTACTTTGAAGGTTCTGGGAACGCTCTCGCCTTCCCCGAATTGTACATACGGGTGCTAAGCTGTCTGACCAAGGGGGCCTAGTCTTAGATGGTATGACTGGATGTTTCCATTTATGTTAATCCAACTTCCGTTAGTCGCTGCCTATTGCATTGGCCACTTCATTGTCCCTGCTGGTCTTCTTTATTATTTTAATAGCAGTGTTCCTTTCCAAAATCAAATTCCACAGACTACCTCGTGTCCTTTTCTCTCCATTTCTGTGCATTTTTCACTGATGCTCCTGTGGCTTTTCCCGAGATCAAAATCAAGCGCTCTTGAATTGATGTATACACCAGTGCAAACTTTGGAGTTTTGTTTCTATAGATAGTTAGGTTTTGCAAAGCCAACAAGATTGCTTGAAGTGACTTCGTTCATAACCGGATTGGTTTGGGGAATTTTCTTGTACTCCTAATGGCTTCTGAAGAATTTTGACGAGCGTACCTACCTTTGCCCCATTGACATCACCTTGACTTTGAGCAAGGCATGGATCAAAACACCGTTGTTTTATTAGTAAAGTGGTTTTTATTTTGTGACTTTTTTAGGCCCGAAGGAGAGTTAATTGATATTTATGCTGATTTCAAACCGACGGTTCTCAATACAGCAGTTTATCTTATCTCCACCGCCTTGCAAGTATGTCCAATCAAATGCTTTCCCTCTTTGCGTAGCACTCTACACAAAAAGGCAGATCAACAACAAACTATTATTTGTATTGAACTGAATGAATTTCTCCTTCGCATGGAATCCTCTAAATCCGTTAAAAATGTTATTTGATTTTGAGCTGTAATAACATTTCTTTAGGGAAGCGGTTAACTAGTAGATGATTACTTTGAAACAAGACATGTAGATAGGACACCTATTGAGTAGATGTTTAAAGATTAATTTGCCATGTTGTAGGGAGCTTGTGTGCTTTTTATGAATAATTTCAAAGACGTGCTAATCACATGATTCGCTGACTACGATAAAATGAGTCCATGTTCCTATTATGTCAGTCTAGTACTGTGTTTACTGTTTTTTGGTGTGCTAGTAGCTAATTTTGACGTCTAGTTTCATTCAACACATTTTGATATGGCAGAGAAAAAGTGAGTACTTTTTCGCTTGCCATCAATTCTGGCAATGTTTTGACAAATTGCTTAACCAATGTCTCCTGTTTCTTTTGTGGACGATAGTAGTGATGCCACTATAGATAGCTTTCTTCCAAAGTGTAACAGTGCTAAACCTTGTTCATTGTATCTTCTATATCTTTGTTTAAGAATGAAGTACACCGCTTATTCACTTAGGTATCGCAAAGTCGCACGTAACGTTAAAAGAATGAATGAAAATGCCGATTTTGTTTATCCTAATCAACAGCCACATTGGGTGGGAATGAGTGCAAGCTAACTCAAGTATACCGAAATGCAGTTGGCACCGTTGTGTAAATTGCTAAAGTGCAAGACTAATGGTGTTGCTGTGACTACTGACGCGTTTAAACTGCCTTAATTTAGCCGATGCTGAGAGGTCTCCACGTGATATTTACCAGGTTGCGCATTTCGGATTGATAAACGCTTTCGCAAAGGGGAGATGCCATTTGACATTTGGTGGGATAAGCTCACGATCTACCGTGGGCATCATTAATCAGGCAATAAATGTCAAAGGATTGCTAGATTCGTGGTTCTTGTAAAGTGTCGAAAGAGCGACTGCCTTGCGAACTTGCCACGTAGGCTAAATGTGGCCTACTTTTGTCTTGTGGACACCCGCATAGGGGTAACTTGATTTAGGATATTTTCGCGCAATAGATTTATTAGAATTTGATTTCTTATGTTTAAAATTGAAAATCTGTTATTCGATAATAGAATTTGTGGGTTTGCGAAGGATTTCCTTTGGTATTTACGGTAGGATTTTGTGCAAGAAATACAGAAAGACAGTAGATTTTTAACCAAAGTCATAATTTTTTGTCGCGAATTGGTACGAACAACAAGTCTATTTAGTGCTTTTTTATGTTCCTACCCAATCCATAGCGTTTATGGATTGTTCTTTGATAACTTATACACCAAAATGGGAAAGAGGAACTGTGTTTTCGCGTTAGAAAACGATTATGAATTAATGGAATGCAATAATCACACCAGCCTCCAGACTTTCCTGAACTTGAGCCCTCAAAATATCTAGGAACTAAAACTGGCGTTCGTTATGCTTAAGGAGTCCCTTTTGTTTGATGTTGAAATGTTTTGTAACATTTTGAAAATTTTTAAATATATTACTGCATTAATGTGTGAGAAGCTCATTTTGAATGTAAAAAATTAGCTAATTAAACACGAGGCTTTGCACAGTGAGTGGATTATTGGCACACCTTTGGCAAACTTGTAGATCTCAACTATCGCGGTGAACTACGAGGGTCACCCTTTTCGAGAGTCGCTGTTCGAAAATCGGCCCTTGCTGAATGGCCTACTTTTTGCCACCGCTGGCGTCGTCGCTTTGGCTTTTGGTGCTTTCTCCGACAGTCTGGAGTTGGTGCTTTTGGATGACAGCGTAAGTCTAGTGGTTAACACCACCGATTTTATCCACCACTTTCACCTGAACAGGGTTGATGTTTTTTGGTCATAGTTGCGTACTGGCTGCTTTCTTTGGTCTGGCAGAAATGTGGGTTCGAATATTTAAGTCTTATATCAAACATTTAAGTCCAATGACCGCGACCTCCCCTGCACTTGATTTGTTTGCCATTGTGGCATTATTTTCCATGGTGTGAGGTCAAGACTTCAATTGCCGTTGACATTTTCTGCCTAATACCATATACCCATTTAGCAAGCGATCAAATTCCAGACACTAAAGTTTTTCCCTCGAATTAAGCAATTACGGTCCTCATTTACTGTCTTTTTTGTGGTACGGGAGAGTCGAGACATCTGTTGACATCTCATATGCATCAAAATATAATGTTTCACGTCAATTAGGTTCTTTTCCTTCTACTTTGACTCTGACATTTGATTGCCATATTTATATGCAACATAAATTGTTTTGAACGGAAGTACTCTTTACAAAAGAGGCATTCCCTATGATAGATAACTTTTACTTCTTTTCAGGGCAATATATCTGTGGATGCAATTATTTTAGTAGAATGCCGCTTACGATTGGAAAATAGGGGTGAAATTTTACTACAGCAATCAACTATACTTACCAGGTGGTGATATTTCACGACTTCAGTAGATATCTAGCAACCGTCAAAATGTCACGTCTTAATTCAGGCCTCTTCTGCTCCCGCGATGCTAATTCTTTTAAATGCCGCAGATGAGGCATATCACTGATTCCTTTTCTACACTAAGCTGTATTGTGTCTGGTGGATCATTCGCAATCCTCTGGATTAGTGGATTCAGGCATTTCTGTAGAATTCACTATCACTAACTTTTCCATAGGTAGACCGAGTGCAAATTAATTGGTACTGTTGTTACTTCCTCCTCTGACACGACTACCAGCAATTCATGTCATGATCTGCTGCTGCTGCTGCTGCTGCTACCTATGCGCAAATGCTTATTTTGCACGATGACTTTTCATCGCCTTTCCCCAATTGTCTGCCATCCCTCTTCTTTTCCCACTACTGCAGTATTGCACGCCACCAAATTCTTCTTCACTGGCCAAGTTTTCAACAAAGAACATGAGCATAAAGGCATGGTAGCACTGTGACAATTTGCGCACATTTTGCCCCATTGTCGTCTGAAATCCCCACTTCGCAAATCATGAGTCTGAATTAGTTGATCCTCTCCCGCATGAAAAAGCGTTATTTTCCTCTCTTTTTTCCAGTTTCGACGAGAGGTATTGACGTTTTTTGCATTATAGTGACCAATTTGATAATTGTTTCGCAAATTTGAAACGACCTGTCTTAAAAATGCAGTAAATTTCTGCCGAAGGGCAGCGTTTTGACTATTGGATGGCTGTATCCAATTTCCCAATGCAAAAATAACTTTCATATCCCTTTCTTAATTTTGATTGAAACTTGGAATTTACTTCACCTCGGTATGTGTAGAAGAATGCATATTGTAAATCAATGGGTTAAAAGCTTTATAATCATCTTAAAGTCTACGATCCAGTCGAATGTCGTTTACATACTTTTTTTACCACAACCACGATATTTATACTCGAAGATTTGGGTATGTGCTATGCTTTCTATAGGAGTGATAGCAAGAAGGCACCAACTCTTCAAAAACAATATATCTTCCAAAATATCGAAATTATGCATTTTCGGGTGCTTCCCAGTTTGTTCGTTTGTACTGGTTATCCTACAAGACTTGTCTCCTCCATATGTAGCTGAGACTTTCAGAGTACGTATTGGTTGCCTAAATCTCAGTCTCCTTTTCGTTTGATTCTCCTTTTAGTTTAAATTGATGTAAAAGCTCGCATCTCTTTAGCATCGTGAATTTCAGTCTTTCTTTGGCAAAGTATTCATTCCCCACTAAGCGTGAAAATGGATGTTCTAACTGCCTGGATGGTTTATTGTTGTTGTCATTGGTTGTTGTTTTCTGCCCTAATGGGAGACTGCGTGAGTACGAATATTGTAGCAGCAGCAGCAGCTCATTATGACGTCTTGGACAGTTACTGTGGCAAGCGCCACATGAAACGCGATCACCCCCGAGCTCTCTTCCCGTCATTATTTTCCTCAAGATGTCCTTTAAGTGCTTGCACCGTCTCGGATTTCTTGATTGCCAGGAATTCACCCCTGTGCCTTAATCTTCATCGAGTCTTTTGTGTGAAGAGTTAGATCTTTCTACCCCTTTATTCCTCCACCTCTCGGACTGCCGCTCCTCATTTCCCCAAAGCAGTGGACACTGCCGCCTGTAGCTTTTGTATTTTACTGAAATGCGTAAACCCCCCAAGTCGCTCTAGTGAGATTTAGAAAATTGTGATAAGGTAATATACCTACGTCTCTCCACCAGCAGATGTCATACTGGACCGGTATGCCACAGGAGTGCGTTGCTTTATTGTCTTAAGTCGATACCGTCATCTAAATTTTGAAAGGTAGTTTTTGAATCATTCGTTTCTTTTTTGAATGATTGATGGGAAATACTTTCGACACAGAATTAACAACACAGGATCTCATTTTAACCCACAAAATGTGCCTTAATAGCTAAAAAGAAACGCCTAAATCTTAACTTGTTTTTTGTCTTGAAAGAACAAAACTACTGGGAATTAGAGTGAATCCCTGTTGTAGTCAATTAGTTCTTTTCGTTACGAATTTTAGCTAGCAAGGTAGAAAAGAGCTTTTTCGAAGTAATTCACTGGCTGTTCTATTAATTATTCTCGAAATCTTGGCCCATGGTACTTTTATCTGCGGTTTCCAGGGCTAAAATCGGTGTCAGCTTTAATTCAAAAATAATATTCCCCGATCAAATTAATGAGGTAATGGCCTGGGGAAGTTACCAACGAAAATGTACTGGTTATGCTTAAATAATTGATAGATGAAAACATCGTTGGTTGGCAAGTCTAATTAAAATTGCCTCTTCCCAGGGAAGAGGTGTAAAAGTCACTTTATCCCCTATGGCATTATGTCCAGGCATTTTAACTGACCTCTTGCAAGGCCTGCACGCATATTCACAAGGGTCAAACGGGAATTTTATTCAAGCGCCCATTGACCGAAAAATGCCGAGCTTCTCAAGTGTGAGCATTTTGAAAGTTAATTTAGCTGAAATTTCGTGTTGGCTGTTCTTGTTTTGTTTGGAGGATATCGGTAAGCGTTAGAAAAGGTGGGCGCTTGGTGAGGGGGTAACTGGTTTGAATAGTTTAGATTTAAACTTAAAAACAATTATCGCTATCGAGTGATACTCTATGACTATTCCCAGTTCTAAATGATACCACGTTTTTGGGTGTTTTTATTTTGTTTTATCTTTGAATCAGAAAAAAACTTCCCCAACACTGATACTATTGAGGCACAGGCAGCATGTTTACTTGGTTGGGTCGAGCTTATGATCATTTTTTACCTTGAGCAAAAGATCCCTCAGGCATTCTCTGCTTGCAGGCACTACAATTTCGCTTTACGCGACTAATTCAGTTGACTGAAGGTGTGGGCTGTTGAGCGCTTACCTGTTCAAACACAAAATAGGGTTCTTAGGTTGTGGAATGAAACGTATCCACAAAAGCAATTGTTACCGAGAAGTTGTACAATCGACCCCACATAGCGCATCCCCAAGCTGGATCGGAGAAAGAGCAGAGAAACTTTACGCGGGATCCAGATTCAAATATTTAAACTGATTTTGAAAGATTAAGAGAGCGGATAGATATGTGACACCTTTTGAATAAATCCTGCCTATGAATTGGTGAGGGCTTTGGAAAGTGCCGTACGCACTAAGGATTTCTTGAAGTTGGAATAGTAAAGGGGAAAACTTATTTTTTGCTTTTCCACCACGCATTATTCCTGATTTTCCAGTTCAACCAGCTATCTACTATCCACCCTACTTAATCTCTGCCTTTTGCTTGTAGATGCGTCTCGCCTTTTTCCAAGCTATGATCTTCGACTTTGTGGCAGCCTGGATGGTGGATCGTCTGCTCTTTCTACTATTGGGACGTGTACGTGTGAAGAAGCTGTGATCGTTAGCAGCCATTTCCACCGTCACCACTGTTTTGTTGCAATTCTTCCTTTTACTCCTCTCCTCTGCCCTCCTGTGTGCGTGTGTGTATTAATCTGCATGCGTCTTCTCGTTTGTGCCTGTGCGCCATATTCCTTTGGGCAGGTGGAAATACGAAGTGTGTAGCTAAGTGATACAATTTTTTTTGTTGTACGTTTCTCATGTCTGGGTTAGTGGGGCTAAATGATCACCCCAGGAGATGTACGGTCATTGACGCCATCTTTTTATATGGTATTAGACTTTGAGTCCTAGTAATGTTCTAAAGTCGGCATAAAGCACTTCAGTGCTTTCTGTAGACCTGTGTATTTAAAGTGTTTGCTGACTTTCTGATGGGTAGCGTGGGTAGCTTTCTTAGGACCTTTGCCACTTGACACACGACATTTGCATTTTATGATAAGTCTTTCTATGGAGTCGTATCGCAGAAGATTAGTTGAGTTTAAAAAGCCAAATTAGGGGTAGAAGGGTATTGATCTTGCCAAAAACTTCAAGGCAATTGGCATCATCTAGATTGTGAGGACTAATCGTCTTCGCAACTACTGCACACCCGAGTGAAGCAGAAGTGACTTAGTTTAGAAAACTGTTGGCGCTGGGAAGAAAACATCTTGTTTGAGGGTAGCGCTTCTCCTGTTAGGAGAGAAATTCATTTCTAGTTCAAACCATATAGCAAAGGTGATTGGCTAGTAGCATAGTGTTTGAGTCATTTCTGATGCTCTGAGCTTAAGCTAAAAGACCACTAGCCCAGGGAAAATGACTAGGACGCTGATTTGCGAGGGACGGAGTTCGCGTGGTTAAATGTACAAATAAAACAATCGTTGTCATCCACACTCATTTCCTTCATAGTAGTGTTTGGCAGCAATTCCGGGTCCGGGGTACTGGAGAGGCTTATAAATATGGAACATCTAAACCTCAGACCAGAAAGAATAGGTTAAATGCTGAAATGAAAATGTGAGTTGAATGTGCCTGGGTATGTAATTAATACCCTGCTCAGTGGTTGGTTGTCAGAATCAATCCCGTCAAGCGAAAGTAAGTATCACCTAGTCAAAATTAATTCCAGATGACTATGCTAAATCAAATGCCAAAAGTAGAGATTCCAACCACATAAAGTGCAAAGTGGGAACGCGGCCTGGCATGTTCTCTTTTAGTGTGTGTACGTGGAAATCGTACTTCCCTTATCTCGACCTCTATTTTCGTATGCACTTGCCAAGGATTTATGGTACTCACAGCATTGGCTAGTAGGGTTCGTCCCTCTTTCACTGAGGAGTTGCCGTTGAAATCACCTATTTGTCATCTGTGGATAAATGTCACGAATAGAGGTGGAAAAGCACAACCGCTGGAACTTGCCTAACTAATATCAAGAAGCAAATGTAAAAATGCCGAAATAATAACTTATTTGACTGATATCAGGTTGGTAAGGATTCTCTTCAATGGAGGTAATGTGGGAACACAACACTGGAATAAGTTTTGTAGGTTGGGTGAAGGGTAATGGTACAATGGTTCAGGAAATGAGTGAAATTAATGCAGGCTACGGGCATTCGGAGGCATCACGCTTGCGCTACCAATTGCTGGGGCTGAAGTTTATTCCAGGAACCGGAAATCGCTACAAGCTGAAGAATGGCAGTTAATTCTAAATGCTTTTCAACTCGAAAAGTGTAGTTTGATGGACCATGAAGTTCCCTGTACTAACCTTTAAAAGTGGTGCTATAAAATCATAATACGTAAACAACTTTTAATCAATGCAAACTTCAAAAAACGTATGGTCCTTTCTTTTAATGGCTTTTGAGGAGAAACAGTTTGCCATCCTAAATTAACTTTCATCGCACTGTTAACGAACAGCAAATTAAAGGGTTTCACGAGCACTTTGTCATTCTACAACCATGTATAAATTTCAATGGAAAGGAAGTCGCTTTCGCGTCATTAGAGTTGAAGTATTCCATGAAAAATGCGTTAATTGTTTGTTTAACACTCGGATTTGTCAAAGGGGTAACTTAAAACCTCGACTATTGCACCCTTGCCGAGTGGTCCGGCCTCCGGGCCATACTAGTGGCCGTTTGCCTCTACTGTTTGTAGACAAGAAATGTTCTGCCCAAGCATTGCCTCCTTCTGCCTTCAGGAAAGTCTCCGGTGGCTACATTGGTGGCAGCAGAAAGTGAAACCTGTCCTAAAAGAAAACTATCTATTGCTAGGCGATTAACTCTGGTGGAGCGGAAGAAGTGCATATGCTGTGGATGAAGAAATTGGTGACGAACTCCAAGAGAAGGGAGGAAAATAACGTCTACCTTCAGCAACTACCCCAGTCCCGCGGCCTGTAGGAAAACTGTTTACGACTGAAGCTGTACTGGCAGTCAGTCATCGGAAAAGGTACTAACGAAACTGTCCATCGTTTCTGCATGGAGCTGTCAATCATGTGAACTCGCAATACCTCCTCCACTTTTCTGCCAACTGGATAGAACTCAGATAAATGTGGCTGAGCAGACTTGAAATGACGACAAAGTAGCGAGGAGAAAAAGACACAAAATACTCCCACAAAACTGTTTTAAATCCCATCTGTTATTAAATGACTGCCTTTGGGCCAGTGTTCTACGACTAACGATGGACATGCGTGATGCCCAGTACATTCTTTAGTCTCTAATTCCAGTTTCCAAATGGAAAAAGACTCCAGATCCGGTAGAATTGCCAAAGATACGATTAAATATCCTTTCAGTTGCATGGAAATTCGACGATTGGTGCGGTTGACTAGTGGATGTTTTCCTAGAGCACCGACTACGTTGTGATGGCTGACGCGGGAGTTTAACCAAGGGGAGCGCTGGAGACGCTGCTTAAGGAGGAGAGAGGCAGTGTAATACATTGGCAGTTATTTTAACTCTTTAGTTTGGGTTTGCGGACCTCTAAGGCTTCGCCGTTGTACTTCTGCTGGGCGGCCTACCTTACGGGTCATGCCAGTGGCCTCGTGCACTTCTGTCTGTTGACATTATTTTGCCTGAGTATTGCGTTCCTTTCGTCTTCGGGAAAGTCTCGGGGTGCTGCGCTATAAAAAGAATATAGGTGAAATTTACAGTACCATTTAAGTGCAAATAGGCATTTCAAAAGATTTAACTGACTTAAAGTTATCCTAGTCGTGGATAAACAAATCTCTCCTCAAAAAATATATGGTGCTTTACCTTGACGGATGTGACAAGTTCAATCCAGCGTGCTTTATCCTCACTTTTGAAATGGGAAATATAAATAAAACTGCATGCAGTCGTGTATCACTGGTTCACCCTTTGGACTTCGAGATCTTGTAACAAAAATCATAACTACTTGTAAGGTTTCCTGCTTAGATAATTAAAGTAAAAAATTGCACTTCCGGCTTCACAAAATTTACCAAATTTGTCCAAATGCATAAAGTAGGAAATTACACCCATTTTGCTTGTCACATTCTCCGTCTAATTGTACCGCCAAATCAGCGACAATTTAGGCATTGAAAAGGATTAAAATAACATAATAAACCGGTAAATGGTAAAGGTTATTCGACTCAGTGGAAAAAAAGAGGCGCTATCCCACAGCTTCCTCTGGTTATAACCTCGCAGAAAATTCCGCCTGTCTCATTACGCTAGGGTTGTGGTTTGAATGGCTTTTCTAGTCGTAAATTTTCACGTTGTATTAAGCCTCAGAAACACCACCAAAGTGACATCTAGTAAGAACAGCGTATTAAAAATCGGTGTCTCGACGTTTGGCTCCAACCAAACAACATGCACACACACATTCACACAGACCCAGACAAGGCAGGCAAGTCAATCTTTTACCGTTTGATCACCCCTTGCCTGACCACAAAAAAATGAAATTGTTTTGTGTCCGCATTTATATGTCGCTACTTTAGGTGAGCCTCCGATTATTTAGCCCACAGGAATGTGTGGAACCAAAGGGGATCGGATTTTTCGTATGCCCAACAATTTGCCTGCTAGTTAGTTGTTAATTTAGGTTAATGGTTTTATTCAAGCGGAGTGAATTATTTTATTGTTACCCTAAAAAGATTAGTTCTACTTATCCGATGCAGGCATAAAACTGCTTAACTTGAATTGTGCTTGTGATAACGCATCCCCAACATGGAACTAATACTTTAGTACTAAGAAAGCATAGACATAGTAGTTTGTAGTTTGATGTGGATGAGAAGACGAATGATCGCCTTTCCTTTATGCGAAATAATGCAAGTGTGGTGGGAATATTGGAACACACACTGTTACACAAAATGCTACTTTTGCGGCCCCCACATTAACCAGATATAGATGCAATCGTGTTTATAAACTGCAAGTAACAAATTCGTTGGTGGATATCACCTTGTTTAAACAGTCATAATTCGCCTAACTGACGTGCAGTAGATGCCTATAGGTGGGGCCGCGATGCAAACCATTGCATCCAACGGATGAAGTATGGGAGCAATAGTCGTTAGTGAGATAAAGCCATCTCTATTGTTGCCCTTTACTTCCACCGTTTGGTCCCATTTGACATTTACTAGGCGCTCTAAGGCGTATATTTATTTGGGCAGATATTTCCGGGTTATACGCACCTTTATAGACAGAGAAGAATTTACTGGCCAGTGTTTGAAAGACTCCAAGCACTCTTTAGGATGACATATCCGTACAATTTACAGTTTAAGTCGCACCTTAAAGCAGGGGAGATAAGTGTATCATTATTAACTTAAATGGTAAATGCAATAACGCTGAGATATTTGCTAGCTACTTACAGAAAGTTAAGTTAGTACATGTGTATAATGCTCGAATGGAACTGCGAAAATATTGAACTTTCTGCGGTTCTGAAGAATGTGCTATCTTAAATATCCCTTCGAACTCCCAAAAATGGCCAAGCAAAAAGTAGCTTGTCCTAAGAAAGCAAAACAAAATCCCATGTATTCCTGGTAGTTCTTTAAAAATGCCAAACTTTTACAAAAAAGAGTGAATTAGACAAAATCTCCTTTACTGTATTCTCAAATTAACAGATGTAATAAAAAAATCACCATAATTAACTGTAAAATTCACTTATTTAAGCTGGAAAGAGGATCTGTGGTTACTTCCATTAAAAGGATTTGAAAATACAAGAAAAAAAACCGGTCTTATTTATTTACTTGAATTGAATAGGGTCGGAGAAGGCTTTATGTCGCTGCCACTCAAACACCACATATTAAAATAAAGCACTAATGTCCTAGCGAGTAAGAGAGATAAAATTTCGATGCTAAGTATGAGTAATGATGAGGTAAATCGCAGAATCAGTGCTCGTTATAACGCACCGAAGTGACATGCCGT
>NW_020170382.1:2175147-2176396 GCF_000524195.1 Echinococcus granulosus | reverse complement strand
AAGAGGGAGGGAGGGGAAGGTAGGTTGAAATCGCGATTATTCTACCAAAGGATATACTTTAAAGAACTTTTGTGATTGCTTGGCTTTTATTGCAAAATCTTACGGACCTCTTTGATTAATACACTGTCTAGCTACGACTGAATTGATGCCTAAATCCCTATAAGCTTGTTAAGCTGTATATCTTTATACAAATGCAGCTCAATTTGAAGACAATGAGCAGTCATTACCTTGTTGTGACAGAAAATCTTCTAATGTAATTAATACGTGACCAATTAATTTGCATCTTATTTAAAATTTTAAAGTGATATGTCACCTTGTTATGTATTGTACAAACAGTAGCTAAGATGTACCTTGTTTTATATTTATCTGTTTTTTTTGAAGACTTTTGCCGTTCGCAGTGCCTATACTCACCATCTTCCTCCGGATAGTCAAAGTTTTGAAACAGCTTAAAGACTTCCAACCGATTTCCGACTAATTGTCATCAGTCGTATAAGAGGTTATTTAAGGGGCACTATACAGCTTGCATGAATCCTATTAATGACTTAGGAGAACTTTGATTTGATATTATTTAAGCATTAAGAAAATGTAGGTAAATTGCGTCTACCTGACCAAGAATATGTTCATTTCTTTCAACCAGCCTGTAAAAAAGTGTTTCATAATCCACATGCAACTGTGTGACGTAGAAATGCCAACGAAGCCAACTCTACCACCTTGATAAATGCACATCGTTTCCAACTGAATTACCACTCTCGGATTTGTAGAAATTGGAGATCAAGGGATTCAAAAAAAACATGGCTAAAATACAATTGAAAACATTGCTGTTTTTAAATACTGACCACTGATGTAATTTCTTATTCATTTGAGCATGACTCCTTCGTCGGGTGTAGACGGGTAATAGTAATCTGTTGGGAAACGAAATCAACCAGTTTACCCTGTCTGTAAGCCTGCAATGACTGTCGCTAAACAGGAGGCCTTTTTGGCTATGGCCGAAAGCAGACGAAGCCTCAACGTGGCATTAAGCGTAACAGCCGAGGCCACGAAGATTTGGCATACCCCACAATACCCCCTCTGTTGGCGCATCCGACTGTCTTGACGCCAACTTATGCAGAAGTGGGAATAATTACATTTGGATTTCCTCAGATACACCTCTAAAGGACTGCCTTGCTTTTTAAAGGTACTAAATAAAAAGGCTGTAATCGAAAATTACGTAAATGATTTGCCGTATTATGTTTGAGGGATTTCATGATCG
>NW_020170382.1:2139095-2175047 GCF_000524195.1 Echinococcus granulosus | reverse complement strand
GCAATATAACATGGATAGAGAGGAAATCTTAGCAAATACTAAGTGACTCAAAGGCTTATTGAATCTACAGAGCTTTATAAAAATAAGGAACACTATAAGTCAATTTTATCCGTGGAATTGGTGTTTAAGCTTATGATAGCGCTAAAAAAGGGGAAAAAATATATAGAAGGAACAAAAGACCGACAATGAGCTTTGAAGTCCCCAACGATTCAAAATGAAATGAAACCTAGACCATTTAACTCAGCGTTTGAGACCGACTTTGACATTGAGACCTAAAAAAAAGCTCTAGACGATGGGAAATTTTAACGCTTGAGCAATTTCTCCATCTAATGTCAAAGCTAGCTTTGGAGCAAATCAACTGTGTTTGGCATTTCCAAATATTACGAAAAGCAGTAAAATCGAGCGAAATATTTCCATTACTCCTGCAAATTTCATAAATTTTGAAAATTCAATGTGTTGTTGATTTTGTGAATTTTTAATGAAAGCACCTCTTTGTTAATATTTTTTATGCAGTCAAACTAAGCAGATCAGTTGCAGTGACAGTATTTTGCTGAGCTACTCGAGGACGTTATTCTCCTCACGTTGGACTTCGGGTCTTGCTGATAGCCTCTCGGCTCCTCTGCAGGTTAGTACTCGGGGAGAAAAATAATAAAACGGTACATAGAGAGACCATCCAAATAGAGCCAATGGTGTTGTTAAACAAAGACCATAACCCAGATGGTAAGTGGGAAATGGGCGAGACAAATTTGGCTAGAATACTTTTTAAAACCCATGGTTTTCCTCTTCTTAGTTGTTTCCCTAAGTGCCACTTTGCGGGCTGCGGCTGCGAATAATAGGTCGTCTCTTCGCATAAAGAGCTTGAGTTTTTACAAATACGTATGCTTTAAAATCCGCTTGACCAGTGAAATACTATTCTTCATGCCTTTTCAAAAGATTTTGAAATCACGCTAATCGCCTACATTCAGGGGCTACTCCCATTGTTCGATGAACAATGGCTTGCCTTTGCATGCCACTTAGTTTGCATCCAATTTTCTAAAATTTTCCTAAACTCGTTTGCCTCCGCTGTATGAGGGAGGTTGGCGGATCAGGTGGATTCCTGATACCCCATTGCCTTAAAGCCAACAAGTCTGCATGTGAGCGCTGAGTGTGGGAAATTCGCGGGTACTATTAATGAGGCAGGGTAATAAAGGCCTATTTACTGCATCCCACTCTTGGCAGGCATATGATGCATAAATAACACGGAAAAGCTGTTCCGTGTAGTGAGAGTAAAACAACAAATTACACACTTGGGAAATATGGAAAATATGCTGTAAATGTTCATATTAGAAAGTAATTTTCTGACCTCAAGAATTTCATCGAATTAACAAGCTAATTACTGCTGAGGCACAGCCCCGGGAGGAACGAAAGTGGTGGCGGAGAGAAAACTGCTCAATAAATCTAAATCTTCGTAAATTTTTGTTCCAGATTTGCTACTTTTGTAATCAAAAGGATTCATGCTTACGCCCTAATAGACACTTGGGTTGGTTTCAAATGTTAATAGCGAAAAATCGGTTAAGTAGTATTTATATCAAGTGAAAAAGTGGTATTTTAATTATTATGTGTTTACCCCATTTAAATGGAAGAGCCAAATCACTCCACTTTTTGATAAAGTGCTACATATGCGGTTACTGATGTTGGGGATGGAGATGTACTAGTATCAAAATTTACAAGAAAATAATTAATCAATTTGAATTTTCGACACATTCATCAATAATAAGTCCTAGCGTTGTTGGTTAATGTCCCAAAAAAGAAACGATGGGTAAAAAACATGGCCAAGTGTCAAATTGATTTGCCAATGGTGTGTAGTGGGCAGAGGTTTTTTAAGACTTAGAGACTTACCTAAACCTTTCATTCTCACCAATATTATGCAATGCTACTGAAAGTTTCAGCGTATCTTGGCATGCTACATGAGGAGAACGGAATGAACACAATATTTTATGGACGACGCAAGGAACAAACTAAATGAATTATTAAAAACTACCGGCAAAAATTGAAAATTACCGTGAAACCGCCATTTTTGTATTCTGAATTATATTCCTTGGAAGTGGCATTTCCTAGCTCATTTAACAAACGGATAGCTAACTTATTGTAAGTGGAATTAAATAATGTTACAAATTTAAGAGGTCCTTCACCTCACGCATGGGCTATTGAAATGCCGTACTTTGAGTGACAATGAAAGGTTGAACTTTTTGACAATGAACTGAAATTCAAAATGCCATTGTATCTGTTATAGCGCACACCCGATGTTTTTTCACGGTGAAAAAACAAATGCAATAGACAGAGGTAAGACCACTAGCAAAAAGGATTTCTTTTATTCCTTCCATCTATCAACCTGTCAGTCCATCACCATTCACCTCTCCGACCCGCTTTTTTCATAAAGCACTAGTTTGCATATTGATATGGATGGTCAAACAAACAAATAGAAATCCATTTATTCCGATTACACACTGATTTCTTCGGGTGAGGCCATGTCTAATCCGCATATAGCCTCATGTGAATGCGTCTCAACTTTTATCCTTTTAAAATGTTCTCCCGAAGGATCGGAGCCTCGGATGGACTTTAAGCTGACACGTGGAAGCTCGTTTCCTCAATGATGCGACCTTTTTTTGTGAGGCATTGCACCTTTTTACGATTACTTAAAAGTCTCAAATAGTTAATCTGAGGGAAGCATTCGAACTTTCCCTTAATGGCTCCATGATTTGGATAAACTAATTAATGTATCTATTAAAATTACATTTACAGCTGTGTATAGTAATGGTGACACGCAAACGCACCTTTCCAGGGTTCCAACGCGCACCCTCTGAACGACACTGCCTTCCCAGAATTTAAGGTCCATATCTAACCGTCTGCGTGCTAATCCGGCAGGGGAGTTGTCAAACAAGGCATTCCAGTTTGATGTCGTCCAGTAATTTGTCAAGACCATATAAATGATCTCTTGGGTCTACATCTTTTCTCTCTATGCCTTTAAAAGAGCTTGACTGAAAGTGGGCCTTTTTGGCCGTCGATAGTGCGCAGGTAATTAAAGATGCTCAACATTCATTGTGTTGGCAAAAAACTTCAAATTGGGCAGAAATAATTCTTATGCAGTTTTTGTGGCTATCTTTTAAGGTATCCTAAATTAATTAATCAGACGTTGCAATTTAAAAACTGTAAGCTCTAGGGTTTCATTCCCTGATTGGACCACGTTTAGCCATTAGGCGGTTAGTCCTACGATTACCAGGAGGCTTTGTCTTTGAAATAAGCTAGTAAAATCGAGGCATAGACGCAGTGGAAAGCCCTCTGGAGGAGGCCAGTCTTGCAATGAACATTTGGTAGAGTTATTTGCAACCAAAGTGCTCATTGAGCAGCTACGACAGAAGCCTTTCAGTTCAGCGTTCATCCCAAGCCAGTGCAAGTAACTGCGCATTCGTGACTGCATTTGGGCAATACCTGAGTGATCGTCATGAAATTACCTGATAACTAGTTCTCGAAGAGCTCTTAGATTCACCAATCCGTTTACGAATGTGGTGCAAGATTCTGCCTTTACAAGACACACACGCAGCTACGGATTCTTGGGCTAACTTGACTCGGAAGAGCCGATGCCTTTTTAAGGATGAGCTTATGGTTGACAGTCGTTCCAGCCATCTCTAGGTTACGGTACTTTGTGAGCAACGTCAGTCATGATTCGCTTAATATCTGCTTCGAAGTTGATAGCTACTGCAGTTTCATTCTACAGGACACTAAACCCTAACCTCATTCACAATAATCTCTTTTGATCCATCTGATAAAATATAAGACCAATACCGTAGGTTTGGATCCCAATCCGTCAATATTTAATCTTTCAATTTTTGAACACCTACTGATAACTGGGATCTATAGTCCGAAGCCATTTTAACGTACCTCGAAAACGATGAAATTCCGGTATGAATGCTCCATAATGAATGACTAGTCGGTGGAGTCTGCGCAGCTTTAACACATTTGTAAGCCCTAGTATCCTTTTGATGTTGTCGACCAAGGAGATCAACTATGAAATCATAGTATTTAAGCTTTAACAGCCATTTGCTCAAGTCGAATTGGAAATTCTTAATGGTCTAATTGCGCGACCGTCATTTTCAAACCTTAAGTAAGCCTTTCTTATATGATCCCGTCAGAGCCAATGCAGGTTTAAATTGAAATTTTTTGTCCACCATTAACAAGAAAGTATTAATTTAATGCCAATTCGTATCAATATATCAAAGAGTAGTTTTGTAACAACCATTTTTTGAGGAGCAGATAACATTGAATAGTTAGGAAAATTTGGGTTAATTTTACCCGAAAAAACACACGTAGTTATCAGTCCTTAATAGAGCTTAATGAGGTACACTCTAAACTGTGCCATCTTATCATCCGATTAATTTCTTAAACTCATCGTGAGAAGATAAAGCGCCGCACTTGCTTTATCATGGTACTCCGAAGTCGCTTAGGGGCGATTCTTCCACTGCGTAGAAGGGTAAGGTGGATGATCTATGATGGGGTTTGCGCAGCTTTCATTTATATGATAAGTGACATGTTTATTCCCTCCGCCTCCTTCTGTAGAGGGTAGACCTCCTCACTTTTAATTGACCGCTTAACTCTAATTAAGGAGAGGAAACTTTATTTATGGTTGTTTCTAAATTTGAAAAATATTCCCATTTATTTACTGAATGGTCTCTAAAAAGGAAAATTCTTGGGCTAAACAATGCGTTTGCCTCTATTTACATAGTCGGTTGAAATACAAGATATTCTCTACAAGTTTTACTCAGAAGCACTCGATTTGCTAACATAATGCTACTTGTTAAGTAGTTCACAAGCTAGAGCAAAATTCTGATTTATTACCATAAACTTTGTCATCCGCAATTAGTAGAGAACCCATCAGAATTTAAAATGCATAATTTAGCAAAAGCTTTCTCCTCGAGGCAATTAGTACAAGTGGCAATACATTGCCACAAGTAGGCAAACTACTTCATTCGCGGTAGTATGTAAAATGGTGAGTGTAAGCTCCATTATTCTTCTTACTTCCTCCGTTACGGTCGAGTATGCATGCCAAAGTGCTAGCTGCTTAGCGCATTCGCAAGTATGTACACCTCAAGGGCGATGCAAATTTTCACCGCTATGAATATTTGCAAAGTGATTTAAAAGGAGGAACAAAGAGTGAGTTTCTCGCAAGGTAGATGGTAAGGGTCATTCCACCCTACCCTTCCCCCCCCCCCAAATGATTTAAGTGAATCCTTGATGCGGATAGTACCGTCACAGTAAGGGCTTAAGGGGCTTTCAAAATAGTCCATTAATAGGCATTCTTCATCAGCACTTCATGGCGGATGAGTATAATTTACAGGATTAAATATTTAGAAACTTGACAAACTTTATTTTGAACTACCGGTGAATGCGATAATTTTTGTTTTTAATAGCAGCAATTCATACATTTGCTTCTGTGACCTTAGAGTAAAATCGACCTCCACGATGCAGTTTTGTAAGGTGGCAAAATCAATCGGGCAAGGCTGATAGCTAAATACAAAACTGAATGATCTCATCAAAAATAATGAATACGAAGGCGAATAAAACCTATCGTCTACAATAAATAATCGGCTTAGCAGTATTCTTTTCTGCTTACTCGTAAGGGGATATGTAGGGACTATTTTTCTGTCCTATCCTTTTCCCATATAAAAAATGCATATTTTATATCAAGTGCAAACAGAAGGGAAAGCTTACAAGTGTCAGTGAATCAGGTCTAGATTCCCAGAGGAATACAAGTAGTGAAGCGGATATAGCCGTTCCTAGTTATACCCTATGTGGGTCGTTTGCAGACCTGATATCTTGGCTGAGAGATGAATGAGGTCAATCAACTTCCAACAAAGGAAATCCAAACTCCCTTAGCACTACTTTTATTCAAATTTTTCAGAATTAAGTGCTGTCAATCACGGGACCCATTAACTTTTAATTAAATAATGGGACAGCTTGGCAGACTTTGTGACAGACACTAGCGTTTAAGGGGGCTTTTTATCACGCCGGTTAGGAGGTTTGAGAATCTGTGCGATTCCTTTGTTAAGATTGGCCCAGTCGCAGCGAATAAATTCTACTTAAAAAATTTTCCTTCCGAGAGGAAGTTAACAATAGCGTTTATCTGCCGAAATGCACAAGACGCAGTGAAATGGTATTTCCGGGTTTTAGGCGCCAACCAGATAGGCATGCACACCAAAGTAGGTCTAGACATTTGCAAAGGAGTGCAGTGAAAAATTCTTATCCTAGCCAGCAGCACGTGTTGGAAGACACATTATTGGTGCTGTTTCAGTGAAATATATGGAGTTTTTATTTCAAGCAGGCAAATGCTCTCTGGCTAAATCGCAGCACTTGTTTCAGTCTGCAGTGCGTGACAGCTATACCCTAGATGAGAATTAATTCATGCTATTTTAAGAGGCAAGACAGTTTTATGTCTAAGTTTGGCATTTATTCGTTCCGCAAAGGTATCGCAACACGAAACAAGATCTCGACATAATAGGCCGCCCTTGGCCGGGAGTTCAGCGCCTTCGCTACTATATGGTCATTAAATTAGGTGAAGTGTTTCTTGCTTTACAAACCTCGCAAAAAAACATTGAACTGCATAAAATCCTAACCGTAAATAAACCCTTAGCCGACATTTTAAGACCTCAAAACTACATAATTCGGTTGTTAGAGATGCCTACAATTTTGTTGCAGAAGAGGAAAATGGTCCTCTTTTCCAAAAAATAACTTTTCCGCTCAACGGACAATAAAATTCGTAAAATAACCCCCATGTTTAGCTGCTCAAGTATTTAGTAAGGAATTAGCATTTAAGTAATAAATAAATAAAAGTCTATCAATGTCTAGAATTTGCCCATTAGAGGTAGGAAATTTGCCACTTTTATAACATTACGTCCAAAGCCATTCCAAGCAGTTTTAACACGTTAAGGCGACAATTTTTATAAAACCTCACGTAAAAAATCAAGGTAGATATAGCTCCAAATAATTCACTAGACTGTTTCACTTGGATTAACATAAACTACTCTCGAGAAACATTCTCGAGTTCTTGTTAATATATCATTAAAATTACTTCCGGCATCCGCTTGAGAATTTTAAAATTCTATAAGGTTGAAATATGTATAACAACCCCCGGTTTTGATACGCTTAATTTTGCAGTACATGGTAGAGGAGTGTGTTATCCCCGCAAATCGAATGAGACAGAAAGCAACCCTTTGAGAGCGGCGGTCTACTAGAAGAGTGTGATCTGTGGGTCGTGCGGTTCTTGCGTACTTAGTAAATAGTTTTCAGCAAGATAGTAGATAATTTATGGTTGTACCTTAGTCATCTAACCGTGCGTGAGTCCTCCGTAGCCTCGAGCGTCTCGGAGTGACTGCCAGGGTTGATGGCACGACCAAACCGAATATGTGGTCGCGTTTTTCCGTCTGCGCAAAGGGTCGATTTCCATGCAGGCATCTAAACCATGGATGTGGCAGCATAAAAACGCCCCAACCCTCTTAAACAGAAAACAAGTTGGACTGGATATAAATGTTATTAACTCCAATACGTGGTAACAAAATCATAAAGACCACAAAGGAAGGTGTGAGATTCGCAAAAAATATCAGCACAGATCTGTACAGTGAGAAGGCTGTAGTGAGAAGAGGGCAGAAATATCGAAGAGCAGATGGAAGAGGGCCTATCCGGAGATTGGTCCTGAAGGCGTATTTTTACGGCGAAATTTAGCTGGGCAGAAAAGCTGGAGGAAGGTTGTGCGAAACTGCTGCGACATGAGACAGTAAAGCGCAAAGTTGATGCCACAACTGAGAAGAGTCAGAAGATCCATAAAATCTCCCAATGGATCGTACACCGTCTCCGAAAAGCAGTAGCCGCTTAATCCACTTACTAACAGTAGAATCGCCTGCGGAACGCAAGACAGTAGATTAGACGTTGCTCAAATTAACCTTGCACCATACAAATTGAGCTGGCTTTGGATACACTAAAGTACTTTTTATTTTAAATAGACTAAAAGTTAACGAAGTTTGTATTTCTTCATTTTTAAACTCGATATATGTCTTTCAAAGTTGACCTAAATATGTTTGACATGCAAATGCGCTTCTGTCAAGGCCCCGTAACTTTGGGCACAGAGATTGTGCTGCCTTGAGGCAAAAAGTGACATTTGAGAACATCTCAAAATAAGTCGTAACATTGGTCGTGCAATCTGCGCTTTTGGGAAAAGCCAAATTCGTGCCGCAGTTTTTTACTTTTGTATTGAAAACCAAGGAATTAGTCACTTTTCATCAAGTTCGAATTTTGACACCAAACAGTGCTTGTATAACAAGAGGAAAAAAAGAATACAGCCAACGGGTGGGGAATAAGTATTGAATGGACGTGATCGCCATCAGCCAAGCTAGCGCGACCCATCCACTCTTCTTTGAGTGAATGCAACAATAACGATCAATTAGTAAGAAGTTCTGGTATGAAAGGAGAATACAATGAGGCGAGTGCTTCCGGCTCGCAAATGAGTAATCTCCTTAAGAAAAGGACGAACGAGTGGAAGCAGCATGGTTGAACCGAACAGACGCTTAGATGATGAGCTTGATTAAGGGCCTTATGGTCACACAGGCTTTTGGAGTGGAGAAAGGAGACTTGCAGCAAAAAGCTCCAACTTTTTTGTCACTTATGCTTTTAGTGAAGCTTTTGCTTTTGTCAGTGAGGATTGCGATTTTTATTGCCTAAGAGCAATTCATTGTTTGAAGCAGCTCTCCTCAATTCTCCAATAGCACATCGCAATGAAACTTTTTAGGGTAACGGACGAAGCGGAAAATGCAACAAACTACAGCAAAGCATGAAAGAGAGGTTATGGGCTTTAAAACACAAAAACGGCAAAAGGAGCATAAAAGCTGCCTCTAGTCTGATGCAGCATCACGAATTTGCAAGTCCCGTTGTCAAATTTATGCAGTAAGTATTTGAAAATGTACTTCATTAGTAAGTTAAGTTTACAGTTCTATGATAATGATGAATGGCATTCTGACAATACGGCGAAACCTAATCGACGCTAAAATGACATAACTTTGACAACGCCAAGTGTATTGTATCCAGAAGTAGTATTTTTTTGCTAGCCAGTGTAAAAGCAATATTTTGAGTGAATTTTATACCCTGGAAAATGACTGGATCGCAGTTAAGAAGGGACGTCGAGCAATCGACCACTTTAAGTAAGGGGTGGGTTGGAAATTGGACAGTGAAACGCAGAGTCATGGAGAATGTCAAGCGCTAAAAAACCACATCGTAAATAAGCTAATATGTGGGGTAATTTCGCATCCCTTCAAATGGTTAATTTAGAAATGCTCCTTTGGATTTATCCTATAAGTGTTTGAATAGTTGCTTAATCGTGGTGTGGTGTAAGTGGTCCTCCATATGCATTTAAACCACGAAGGTGCAAGTGCAAGGCAGCATTCTAAACGATAACGGAATTAACAATGAAATCGTTAGGAAATAATGCTAAGGTTGTGAAGTCGCCAAGACCCTACAACTCTCAGAGAAATTCGCCTGCATTAGCTCCTTCTAAAACTGCTTTCTGAAAGCCACCAGGTCGGTACGTGGGAGATTAGGGCTGCCACCACAAATTAGGCAAGCCTTCGGCAGTGATTCGAGGGTATGCGCTTTGCTCATTTATAAACAAACTTCACCTAACCATCGAGCTAGCTGGTAAGACACATACTTTCGGCAGAAGTCGGTCAATCATGTTAATGGTTGATGCCTAGAAGTTGTGTGTGTCTACAAGCTCGACAGAAGTCCATTCTGCCTTCGTTAGCGGTAATGCCCTAAAAGAAGGTATTTTTTATGCAGAAAAATATCAACCTTGTAGGATTTTGAAAAATGGAATTAACTTTCGGCCTGTACCATGATAAAACAACTGTGAGAGCATCAGTGGGTCAACGCCTTCGCCACGCAGAGAACTGCTAAGGTAATAATTTATTAAATAAAGTGACGTAACCTGGGGAAATTAACAGTAAATTGCAGTTAAACCATACCAACTTTAATTTGCACTACCATAGCTAAGATATGCAGAAAAAGGGAGAGAAAGTAGTACATGAATAAGTTTTGAGAATAAATTTAGCTTATGTGTAAGTTATTACCACACAATTTACTTGTTTATTTAAAAGAGGCAGGTTCAAAGCTGGCGTTGAATGTTGATTTATTGATCAAAACACATTCACTAAACCAGAAAATACAACTTTTCTAGCATAGAATGCATTTTAAATTACAGAGACTGGGATAGGAAATAATTTGAGTCAAAATGGCTTCCAAAATAATAAATCAAACTGCTTTCGACTATTTAAGGAATAACTTAATTGACAAATTTTTAAGGGATGTATTTGAAAGCACGGCAAAACCTCGTAAGGGCTGATGAATGGTTTGTCAACTTCGTGATTTTTTTTTTTAAATTTAAACAACTGATTGTTTCCAGACCAGGAAGTGTTTAAGACGCGATGTGGTGGGTCCAGTTACCACAGAGTGACAAATCACACATGTCACACATATGCGACGTTGGTAGCGAAAGCACCAACGACTTGGATCTCTTGCTTGGTTACTTGTCATCATAACATACTGCCTTATTATTGGGCTAGATATAACACCTAAAATTTTTCTGCCTTCGGTGAAATATTCCGCCTTTAATGCTTCAGGAAACATGTGCGTACGTACATTAATCGGTCTATAGCCTCTTGTCGTGTCAAAGTGGGCCGGGATTGTCGAATATTCCTCGTGGAGCCCGACGGAGTGTGTGCTTAGCAAGTGGCAAGCAAGAAAATTTGTTTTATTAGTTTGTCGCTTGTTGAAGTCCTCAAGAAGGGATCAGTTTAATACCTCTTTTTACGATCCACGGAATTAATGGGCTAATAAATCTCGCCACATAATAAACTTTGAGGGGAGGCACCATCCAACCGTAATGGTAAAGGCAGAACCGCCGTCGCGCGGGGGCTGCGTCAGTGAGCTCAGCTGACGCGTCTCACGGAGTAAATGAATCGGTCTTCATGGCTGAACATTTAACGTCTTTAAGGCTGAAGCTCCTCAATAAAACATTTCTCACTTGGCATAATGCTTGATTTAGTACAAATACTTAATCAAACAGTAAAACAGCTGTCAATGTTTTCAGTGTCGTAAGATAGTGGAGCATCCTAGCGAGATCTCGAGTTGCTTAGGGCAGCCTGTTTTTTGGTGAATGAATGAGGCAAGGAAAGTGTGGGCGTAAGAAGTGGGTTATCAAGTAGGCATTGACATTACCCTGTAAAGCTTGATTTTTTTTAGTAAAACATCCCAAATAGTCAATGGCATGCTCATTGTGCAGATGCTCGTATTTTTTTTGAACGTAATTTCCTTTATCAGAAAGCAACTCAACTTTCATACAGTTTTTAGCTCCCATAAACCAAAATATAAATCGTATTTCCTCGATCAACTTTTATGCAATCGTATTAAAGCCATTTCCGGATGCAAATTTTAACGATGACCAAGGGGTGTGCAATTAAGAGGGTGAAGGTACCCAGCCTTAAACACGAATCTTTAATGGACCTTCATCATTTACGCCTTTAACTACAAATCCTAGAATCAACAACCACGCATTACCTATTGCCGAATTGTTTCAAGTAAGTGCCCAGATCTACTTCAGTCGGTAATTTTCATAATATCTGTGATTTCCTTATAAATAATGCGATTAGGAAAAAGTCTGCCTTTGCGATTTCACCTGAAAATGAGCAATTGAATGCGTGAAGTTTTAAAAGCAAGGACAAATAGTACACAACCTTGAACCTTCGCACTGAATAACTAAATTTTAATAAACAGTTTAGTTTGTTCTAAGTTAGGTTCTGAACTGGTGCTGTTAACATTCAGCTGAGTTGTTTGATAAACTTGTAGGTCTAAAATGGGTAATTATGAGCTATTTTTGAAAAGGGGATAATAATAATTAACCTTAATTATCTCAAATTCGTTCTACCTACCCATCCAACGTCTGCCTTCTAAATGAGATTAAGTCATATTACAATCATAAGACATCCTCACACCGGCTAACACTGAAATATAAACCACCATTTTTGATTAATATCCAGTCACCTGCAGACAAAATGGCCGCTATTAATATCACACGCCTAAAGCATTAAGTAAGCCAGCACTAAAATGCAAGCACGTAGCTACTTTAGCCTTGAGCCTATTCCACAGCACACTATGGCAACAGCTAATGATTTTAAGTTTAAAAGAAAATTCACTCCCAATGCATCATTCATTTCAACAGTTAGTATATAGTTCATTGCAGGTAAACCGTCTGCCGTCAGCGAATAACCGGGTATGTTTACCGTCTGTAATTGTCATGGCTCAATTCACTTAAAATACCGGAAATACTATGAACTTGATAAGCAATGTGATGGGTACGTATTGAGCGGGATCAACTCACTTGAGGCAGGTATGTCACAATATAAATCATCATGATAGCCAGGAGCATGTGAGTAGTGCGACTATGTGATCGTTCTCTCAATCTATCCGCCATTATCACTCTTTCCAGAGGATTCGCCACTGCCTCGCTCCACTCATTATCCAACTTGACACTCGCCAATGTCCTAGTCTCTTCTGCAATTCCATCCTCGCCACCACCCAGCTTTCCTGATGTCTTCCGCTGCTCAGCCGTCCGTCTTTGTGCTCTCGCTCGCTGGTGAATACTCACAACGAGGAGGGAAGACAGCGTAATCATGCTTGTCAGTGGCAAGAGCTTGACAAACACAGCAGTTGTCCAGTACACCAGCACTCGTAGCATCATATTATCTACGTAATTCACAGTATACATTTGCGTGAGGTTCATGTGCTGCACTGAGCTCAATTCCAGATCCCCTGGACCCAGATCGGAATTTGCTGACTCCACATGGTGCGAGATCATGCAGGGGATGGTAAAAAAGCAAGCAGTTAAGAGGACTATGAGAACAGCGAGTTCGGCACGTCGTTGGCTACAGAGCTGCTGACACTTAAGAAGGCAACGAGCGTAAAGGAGACGGAAGACGGCAAGGGTGATGATGATGCCACAAGAGAAAATGTGGAGAATATTTTGGAGATTTACGTGCACGAGAAGGTACACCGCCATGGGGTAGGGTAGAGAGCGCATTCTGCCACCGATTACGAAGTAGGAGACAAAAATAACGTAGAGGAACATGAGACAGGCGTCGGAAATGGCGAGACAGGTGAGTAAGAAATTGGTGGAGGTGCGCATGCGTCGTTGGTTGAGAACAACGATGTTAAGGAGGTTGGAGAGCACTCCTAGCGGACACCAGAAGAGCATTAGGTAGACATGGATGGTTCCGTAAATCCGATGGAACTCCACCAGACTGGAAATGGGTGTGCATTCGGAAAGCACCTCTGGTCGTTCTGCGATATTCAAGTTTGTCACGTTCATATTCACTTAAAAAGAATCAAGAATACCCGATCCTCGTATCAAGCATTCCTTTACCGCTGAGTGTAGATATGCGTCAGTCAATCGTAATGCATTATACAACTTGATTAGGTCTTCAAAGTCCTCTTTAATCCTCACAACGACTGCAAGTGTCCTGTCTTATTAAAAATAGACAATAAGCATCGTTGAATTTTCGAAAATGATATGAAGCAATACTCATTCTCGAGTAATCGAATTTGTAGTAAGCAAAATTACATGAAGCCATACGAAACCTACTAAAGGTACTTAGAGGGTCACGTTTATACCAATTCAAGATTTATTTTTACATTATACCTAAAATTACTTTAAGCACTTTAATTGCAATGTAGCAAAGTGAATAAGTCACTTCGCGATGCCATGATGAATAAAGTGCTGAAAAATATGGTCTTTGGTACACAATTATCACTCAATTAAAGATGAGATCCACGTTTAAAAACCAGATTTGTTTTAAATAGTTGGTAGGCAGCTTTTCAAGTAACCTAGTCTAGAAACAAAAAGAGCATTTTTCGGGGTGTTTATTTACAAATAAATATCAATTTGAACTGCGCTTTTATGGGTCTAAATGAAGAGTAAATTTCTAGTAACCTTCTAAATAGTACTTAAGGGCCAAGTTTTAAAAATAAGTAATTTAATTTGATTTTTATCAAAATCTGCTAAGACACTTCCTGTTCCCACTCTTCTTCCTCTGGTATTCATGTCCTAATCTTTCTGATTTGGAAAATTCGTTTATAAAGTGAAAGCATTCTTAGTTCATTTCGGTTAAATGCAGAGGACTTGCATCTCTTGAAAAAGGACTTCTTTTTAGGCAAATATTTCCACATTGGAACGCTGTCGTGAAAATTCACCTTTAAAAATGATGGAAAGTAAAAGATATTACTGGAGGAAGCTTCACGGGTTTTGTCAAGAAGTTAGGAGTCATTTATTGGGGAACTGTTTTTAAGGAAGAGGTCATTTGCCACCACCCCGAATGCCTAAGGTTGCTCAGCTACCAAAATTCATTTTTTATTGACTTCGACTCTAACTACTGAAATAATTAAGGGAAACTAATCTGCGCTTTCATTGGACACTAAGACATTGTCACGATAAATCGTTCCTTTTTCATCTTTACTTAAAAGTTTAAAATTTTTGTCACTACTTTCCCTAAAAGGCATAATTATCCACATTCACTCAACACACTGGAGTATTTTTTTCCGCGAGTCTTTTGGTAATTAAAATCGAAAGAGACAATGTTGCCAGGAACATGGTTTTTATTAAATGCCATTTATGATGGACCTAATAGATAAGCCCCAAAGACAAGTAAGCTTATTTGACCTTTTTGGTGGTGAAAATCATAATTAATTCACTTCATCATCTGATAAGCATAAAAAGAGGGGGTTAAATTTCACGCGTAAGACTTGAACAAAACCTGGCTCAGCTGATGCATTGGTAAATATAAGCATTTAAAGTGATCATTTGGCCCTCAAAAATAATTTAATCTGTCCCTAATGGAAGTCTAGAGAAAGGTCAAATCACACTTTATTGGTCAAAAATATCGAGTTTGAATTACGTCGTGGTGTTAGGCCGAGGCACTAAATATCCTGCAATTTTTATCTTTTAAGTAGATACCTAAATAAATGAGTGAACGAATAAATACATAAAAATAAGGAAAGTAGGACCTACTGAAAGTGATCTTAACCTCGTGGGATAGACAGCTGGTGCCGGTGTTATGCCTGTCTCAGGATTGACCCAAGCTCAGCTCGTTCTGTCGGCGCACAGCAGGAATAAACGGCAACACCGGGATTGGTTCGCTGCATTCGTCTACCACTGGACGAGACGCAACTGCCTGACTGTGTGCGCCTCCATGACCAGTTGGTTGTGCGTAAGGTGTAAAAAAGTGAGGTGGATTTTAGCTTAGGTAAACCACTTTCGATTTCCGTACCTTCACGTTATCACGCCGTAGAAGTTCATTTGCAAATGTAATGAAGGAAATAATGATAGTCTAAATACGTTCAACTTTTACCACGGATTAGGAACTACCTTACCAAATTATTCATTTAATGCCTCACAGAACGCAATACATGACAGCTCAATTCTACTGACTTTTTACTTTAAGTATTCAACCGTAAATTATAAGTTTTGGCGCTGCTTCACCTCAGCTTCAATTAAGCAGCAAAGTAAAATTTGGCACTTAAAAATGTCATATTTTTAATACCTGACAAGAAGGTTTACTAATAGAAGCCCCTTAGCACCTCTACAATTCCTTATAATGCATTATTTTTGTGCGATATTTTCCCTTTCATAAGGAAAGCAGTAATTTATTCTAGATTTTGCAGTAAAAGTGATTATTGCATCAGTTTTTAACTTTGATTATTTTTTTTGGTACCTTGATCTGTTGGGACGCACTTCTTCGCCATTTTTTGCTGGTAAACTTTTCGATTTGCAAAGCTGCTGCCATTTAAATAACAGTGGGCCTTCATTTCTACGCCTTTTTACCTAAGACCAAAAAAGCCAAAAAGCGTTAAGATTTTAAAACGGCTGGCTAATTAGACTTCATGGAGAGCAACTAAGAAATGTACAAGTTTCCACTTGAATACAAAATATTTTTTGACATTATTCACTAAAATAACGTTAAAGCTAAATGCGTTTGGTTGGAAATTATTCTCCTTAAACCTTGTGATACTAATCCATGCAGGGCAAAGTCCCAGGAGGTTTAGCTTTTTATTAACTAAATCATAGAGTAGGGACTTTTTATGAATCACTGTTAAAGCATGGGTAACGTTGAAAGAAATCCCACCCAATTTCAATCACAGACCTTATTTAGCGCGTCGGCTATTTACTGCCAGAGGTAGGCGCAACGAAGCGTGGAACCAGGTGACAATACCATTCAAAGCTGTGCCATTATTCAGTCATGATAGGGACAATCAAATGCACACTCCTGTTTGCTTCTTAATTCAACACGAATTATAAGTCAAAGGAATGGAATATAAAATAAGAACTGTATACAAAGCAGACTTCAAATCTTTTCCTAGGAGCACTTTTAACCCTGTACTTAAAAGCGCCATTACCAAAAAAATTTAAACAAATACTATGACTAATAGACGCGGATGGAAGTTGAAAATAAAGTCACAAACTGCGTTTTCAATAAATGGCTCAGCATTTTACGCTTGAGAACATTTTTATGCAAATAAGTATACACAAATGTTATTGTGCAGAACGGCGCGAATGGGCGGCATGGGAAAAGTCAACGCTTTCTCAACTCTTTTGCTTACATGGCAAACAACCCCCCTGTGCAGAGTTGTTAGATGTGGTAGCCAGTCAGCAAGACCAGAATTGCTGGCAGTTTGGATTGGCTCCTTTTAGCACCATCATCATTGAAGAGCCAAAAATAATCACTGAGGCTACAACAAGGCACGCCAGTGTAGAAGGACTTATTACAAGTGTAGAGGTCTACGAGGCTAGGGTTGTGGTCAGAAGACCATGTCACCAAGATCGCTTTTAAAACTGTTTAGGATGAAGGTGCTTGGGTGATTGATTGCAGCCCTACACAAATATTGGCTCACTATAAAGGCATACAACGTTACCATCAATGCTCAGAAGGGCAAGGGGACCATTGACTAGGATACGATGAATAGGACGCTATGCCGCCAATGCGGCAGTCGAAGCGCAGAGTGAAGAGTCCACCTAGTTGACATAAATTGTGTTCTTTTGCATAATATTCAGGACAACGAGGAGAGACAAGGAGGATGAAGGCAGCTTTGTAAGCTGGAATGGGAAACACAAGCTGAGGTAATAGAGGTGCATACGAGGCCAATAAAACGAGACAATTTATGCGTACAAACAAATTGCCTTGCATCGTGGGGCGGCAATGACTGTGATTGCGGCTGTGACTCAGCAAAGTGGTATTATTTCCACCCGGGTTTGAAATTTCTTCAATTTTTACGGCGTGCGCATGTACAAACATTTCCAACTACACAGCCTCGCGCAAACGTTTTGTCTGCAGTGTTTAATGCAAATAAGTTGGGTAAAATGAAGAATAACCCAGTTTATCCAAGTAAAATAATTAGCCTGTATGCTAAATTAGGGAGTCTTATAAAGTAAATTAAATTTGAGGCATTAATAAATATACAACTACAAGGTATGGATGCTGGTCTGAATCCCCTCCTTTCGCTGTGGATTCGTTGACCCATTTAGATGAAGCCTTTGGAGTTGTTGCAGCACTCCAAGACTTCCCCGAGGATGAAAGAAGACATGATACTGGGGCAGAATAATCATATTCGACATGCAGTAGAGCCTGGGGCTACTGGCATAGCCCATAGGCCAGTATACCCGGCGAAGGTACAGTGGCCAAGACACAAAGTAGCCCCTTTACCAGCACCGGGGGTTAAGCAACCAACGTATCACATTATGACAGGGTAATTACAATGATATTACCAGAATTAAAAGTAGGACACACACATAATCACTTCTTATTAAAACAGATCGGTTTTTTAGAGAAAGTTTCACCAGCTTAAATTTGAAATGGTTTTCTCATTAATTCGAATGAATCTTTCAAGTAAAAACTGTGTTTTATTCGTATTTTAAGTCATTTATTGCATAGCTGAGGCATAAATGAAGCAAATAAATAAGTAATAGAACCAAAAAATATAGTGAAAAATAAAACGAAGCGTTATCAGCACTCAGTATCCCATGTCTTAATAAAGGACAGGTAAGATTACATCTGAAAATAAAGCTTCGGTCTCAGCTATCGCCATGCTATTTTTGTGGACTAAAAAATTGTGCTGAGCGTTAACTTGCTGCCAGTCCTGAGACAATCTGAGACATTAATCAAGTTGGTTATTTTTTTCCTGTTTAAAGGTAAAATAAAATTGGAGCAGTCTATTAACCTTGGCAAGAAACCTCTCCACAAGGCTAAAACACACATAGATCCGTCACATTTCCTGCGCAAAAGTGAGGAGGATGAAAACGAAGCGATTCTATTAGAGTTCTCATCGTACCGTTGTTTGTCTGGAAATGTTGAGTACTAAATTTGGTTCTGTGGGATAAGTTCTCAGCAAACGTAGTCTGGCAGAGTTTCACTACCATTGCCGCACCGCTGAAGTCCACCAGTTCCTGGGATTTGTGACTGTTTTCCTATCAAATGTTTCTCAGGATATTCTTTATTCACATCTACTCATCCGTAAGGCTGTAAAACGCTTCAACCGTTGGCAATTAGTCGTTCACCGGGGAGCCGTTTCATTCTAATGAAACTAAGGATCCTAATTGTCCCTATGTATTTGGTTCGATTGCCATGTTTAATTAACACATACTTAATTTAGAGGAATTCTTGACCTGCTAGCGTAATATATCGTTTTTAGTAAATTATAATGCAATTTTCCGTTACACTTAAAGGAATTCACTGAAATGAACTTGTGTGTTTGTAAAAAGGGGAATCATCCAAGTCATTAATGCTAGAAATGATTCAAGGTACATATATATATATGTATACAATTTTTTTTAAATTGAGGCTTTAGAAATTTTTGCTCTAATTGAGTGAGATGACATAGAGATAGATGAGGCAGTTACCTAGCAAGGAGTTTCACAATTTTTCAGCAACGATGAGGCTCCGAAGAGTAAATTAAATATAGCACACAGAAATTCTTTAGAAATTCTTACTTTTATTCATGAAAATGAGGCAACAGGGCCGCCAAATTTAGGATATAATCAATTTGGTGCATCTACGGATTATGGTCTATCTATCTGGCCGATTAAAGGAACATTAAAATAAAAAAGGCCTGTTTTATATTCAAATAATTTGCCTATTGGCGGAAAACGCAAGTTCTTTTAAATGGTAAACTGATGGAGGCTTAACAAAGAAAAAGTATATATGGAATGAAATTTCCAAAGTCAGCTTTAATAGTTTAATTTAAACAGTACTGATAAATGCAGTGCAAATAAATAGGGAGACTTAAAATCTCGATGCTGTAAGCCAGACTTCCGAGCTATATGAAGGACAGCTTACCCGTAGTGCAAATTAAGAAATTCCCCAGCAGTCAGTCCTTGACATTTTTAGGGATTAAAGCATGCGAAAGTTAAAAGTAGCACATTTAAGAGTTGAAAAGCGCCATTTTATTTTTAACCATTACTGACAGGCATTTTTTGCTTAAGCAAGACTTGTTTTCGCATTTTTTTTGATCATCATAAAAATAATTACAGATTCCACTTGCCACACTGAAAACATGTAATTATGGTTGCAGAAACTGTTTATTGGAAGCTCGCGAATTCCAGCAACTGTTAATTGGACGATTCTTTACTTTCCTATGGTTTACATGGAATGCAGTCATTCACTCGGAGTTGGGTGCAAATTAAGGAAAGGTCAGAACCATTACTATCGGCTGTGGGGATTATCTTACGAAGCTAAACCTTTCTGATTCAAATCTAAATATGCATTTCAGTGATCTGCTAATTACGCCTAAGCATTCACTTATAGATGGAAGTTACTGAAGAATGCATATTAAAGATGTGTAATAATTTGCTTGTTTGTTCAGCTTTTAATTTTGGTTACATGGACCCGAATGGCACTATCATTGTACACTCGCTCCGTGGCACGGCCTCTGGGCCATGCCAGTAGCCCTGAGCCCTGCCGTACGTCGATTGTATGCATCCTGCTCGAATATGGCCTTTTTTGTCCTCAGAGAAGTCTCAGAAAGCTGCATTATCACTTGTGAATTGCTTTTACGGTAAATCAGCGACAGAAATAAAGTGAACGCAGAACCACAACACTGTGACCGTGGTCGGAAACACGGATACTCAAGACAGATCAAAGCAACACGCTGCGGTCATGACGCATGTAAATGAACATCTGCCACGAAAACACTTGTACGAAAGTAAATGAGAAATGATAGTTTAGCGGCAGAAGCCAACAGTAGGGATGCCAGAAACCATTAAGTTCATAAATTTCTCCCATTTCAAAAACAAATACGATTGTCGAACAGGTATTTATCTTTCATAAAAAGGGTTTTTTGGTGACTTCTTATGCAACATTTTTAAACAGTCACAATCATTTAACTAAACAAACCTCTACTTACTCAATGAATCGTAATGTGGCAATAAGGTACTACTTTAAAGCAAAATGTGTGAGAAACATGTAGAAGTAATTCAGCTTCCGGAAACTGGCCAAACGTTTATGCCTGGTGGCGCCTAGTGCATGCATCCCATGCATTTTAAGTGGAGCGCGGGGTAGTTTACCGCTGTCGTATATAATTCGAATCAAGTATTTATTGCAATTACTAAAGTAGATCGTAAACGAAAACCCAACGCATACACGTTATGTGGAATAAAGCACGACTTAAAATACCCATTAGCTTGATTCAACACTACTTTGAAGTTGTTTCAAAAAGGAATTTGTTGCAACATGCACAGCCAACTAAAAAGTTTGCAAGACAATTCCTGTTTTTAGGTATTCTTTTGCCAACCAGCCATCAGCTAGACTGGGAACCGAAATATGGACTTGAGGTCACAAAATAGGTATAAGTGAGTAGGACCTAGGCAGAATTACCTCCATAGCAGACATTGTAATTGCAAGCAATGACGGATTTGAAGTTGCCTTTCTAAAGCCGTTCAGGTTATAGCCACTTTTATGCTCACCTACTTTAAAGCTTTGCGCGCTAAATAGTATGGTGCATTACTTCAGCATACAATTTCCACTTTTAAACTCCCCACAAGACTTGTGCAAATGGTGTGAACATATTGCAGACGAGCCTGGTATATGCTCTAGCCACCAGGGCACGAGTCTTCACACCTCTGACAGTTGCAAGTTGCACGAAATAGGAAGCGATGAAGGTGTCGCTTTAAAATCGCTCAGGTGCCCATGCAATTACACTAGAGGTAAGTATAAATTGCTCAAGAAAGGAGATGCTGATTAATAAATAGTCATAAATATGAATGAAAGCAACTCCACCAATTGAAATTTCACAATCCATCTTACAAGTTTCTAATTACAGGCAAGTCTAATTTTCACAAAACAAATACCAGAATACCTTTTGTGCAATAAAAATGTTAAAAGGCAAAATATTCAAGCAAATTTGTTGCCTGAATTATGCCGCGGAAAAATCGCGAATATTTTTGGTTATAAATTTGTCAGCACACAACATTACAGCACAAAATATTCCAATGACGTTTGGAACATCACGATGAGATGGTCACTACTTTTGCGTTCTATCTTTTTTTACTTCTAGGGAATAAAATAAACGCCTGATATCTGTCACTTTGGTTCACAGGAAACTTTACTGCCTTGAGCAAATGTCCAACATTGAAAATTACCCATTGGATGCTACCATAAATCGGAAACCATAAATTCAACAAAATGGGTTCCCAAAATCTGCAGACGCCATTAAAGTCGTACGTTTAACTGGTTTATGGCGGAATTCTGACATCCACTTATCACACAAAAACACGGCTGACTTTCTGCAGCTAGAGAGATTACCTGTAAAGTAAGTCCGTTTTCCTTGTCCTCGAGGAGAAAGTGTATCTTTAAAAACTTACGGTCTCTTATGCAAAACAATTCTTGTTAAATTGAAACAACGTCAAACATCATTAGATTTTACAAATTATGGAATAAGTAATGGAAACGTTCTTCTGCTTAACATATGAATGCGAACTCCCAAATTTAGTTTCATTTTTCGAAGGGCAACTATATGCTACCATTTTCTGATGCAATAAATCCAATCGGAATTCAAAAGATAGCACAAACATGATGGAATCTGATATGAAAAGGAGCATACTTACTTCCATAAATGTTGCAATTTTAATTTCCTGTTCACAGACAAGGGCTAAACGGGCAATCTACTGAGCCATCTGAAGTACAGAGGCCTCACGTCTTTCTCTTGCATCAAATTTAATCCTATCCAACCTTTCTATCCAGCTATGCGCCGTTGTTCATGTCGAAATACATATTATACCAAAGCTTGAAGGATAGAAAGCTAATCTAAAAATGTTACTTCGTTACCAAAAATGATTATTTAGGCTTCCAGGTAAAACTGCAATTATTATGGAGAACACGTTTTGCCGGATACTGTTTACGAAAACATGGAGATAAATTGTTGTCTAATGCAAAAATTAATAAAAGTTGTGGTGTTAGATGAAAATACAGCACTGATTTCATTAGGCAAGCGAGCGGCTGCTAAAACAAGTTATCACATCCATGCTTCACTTATGCTCAGAGGAAGTAAATTTGATCTTCTTAATATTGCTTTTATTGTAATGCAATGTTTTATCAGATGCAGTGCGGTCGTAAATCAACCGCAAAACTTTAGTTTTTGTTTAACCCTTGGCCATTATGCCTTCGCCCTAATCTTTTCCGTACGTCAACAATACGTGTTCTGTCTTTGCATTACATCTTTCTTCTTCAGGGAGGTCCAGCGGCGCTACGCAACTGCATCGTATGATGAAGCTGATCAGGTGTGGAAGGGTAACCTGGAAAATTCTAATTAATTCGTTATTCCTTTGTATGAGAGAAACATCTTGGTTTCACTTTTTGTTGTAGTGACACAAAGGTACACTATAACTGATATCTTAAGTAGTATCTTGTTTTTCGAAGTATGGGTATTTTTATTTTATTGATGTATTAGCTTTAAGCCAAATTCTTCACTTGAGCGAACCTGCACAGCAGGCATGGTGGGTGTAGTTGTGCTTCAGAATCATATCTGCTCTGGCTGCCCGTCGCTTCCCGTAGGCCCCGGTTGCCATCAGCGTGTATTGACGCCCCATACACGTCGCATTTGTTCATGACCCACCAGTCCACCTGCACCCATATGCACTTATGCCTAGGCTGGCTGAAGACGCACGCCTTCGTTGTAACACCTTCTAGAGGGACCTGGAGTGATGAGTTCATCAGCTTTGAAATTTTTCGCATTAAATAAAACGGCTTAAACAGGCAAAATCAACTCATGAGGAAAGTATTTGTAAAACTGTTACATTTGCTGCTGAAAAAAATTAAAATTCGGAGGAGAGAGGACTATTTTCTCTATTGTCTTTTCGAAGGGCAGTCACGCTACTTCTGCATTTCATACATTTGCTTTCCTTCTAAATAAAGGATTCGATTCTCAAACCTTCCCTTTGTTTTTTCATCGCTACTTAAATTATTCAATTAACACGGATGCACAATTTGCATTCATTCACTCAGAACACAATCGTTATTGCAGTGGCGAAACAGTTCACGTCTCCATTAAACTTTCTATTTAGAAGTACTGCAATCGCGGTACTAAGGAAGTGGTATTTCAATCACAGCAGCATTTCCTTCAAATCAGTCACTTATGGCAGAAAGTACCTCAAGCAACAGATAAAGACAAATAACCATTTAAAATTCGATTAGACTTACTTTCCTCCGTTTCATATGTTTTTAAACAAACTCTTTTGGTACAAAAGGCCAAACAGGAAAGCGTGCCAACAAAAATGCTAAAAAATTTTTTCCTGAAAGCATCTGCAGTTATACGTCTTACACAGGAATCAGACAGAGGCTGCTGGCTCGCAAATGCGGCTGCGATTTGGAATACTTATCCGCTTTACACACCAGTATCTCGGTATTCAAGAGTGTCATCCAAAAAGTAGACCATGCAAATTTTCCATACGATGGTGCAGGCGAAAACACATCAGTCTTCCGCCTGAAATTATTTGCAAGAGCTTAAGAAAACACGCGGCACTTTACAAATACTGCGTGCATTGAGAAATTTAGTGTTTTCTCCAATGCAGCATACGACCTGGACTTCCTGCATGCCAAATCTTCCTGGTCGTAGAGACCAGGCGCATACAATTAAACAGACGAATAAAAACAAGGTATTATTTGAGTAGATGTGAGGGCGAAAATAAGTGCCCGAGTACTTATAAATGCAAATTCTTCGCTGCATACGTCTGCTCCAGCGAGTGTACTTCTGAAGAGTAAAACATGCTTCCGTTTTAATCTGAGGCTAAGTCAAAATTTTATACTAATCTGCGCACCGAACTATTAAGTGCCAACATTTGGTGCCAGATTAGTAGTGAAATGTTTTGAGTATATTGCGCAAAACAGACAAAGTGTTGTAATTTTTAGCACATTAAGATCTTATCACTGTAATGCAATCAGGCAATATTTCTCGAGGTTCGCTAGTGCATTATAGCAACAAGGAATTTACAAGATTTATTTTCCAAAAATAACTCCGTTTCCAAGTATCCAAGGCGTTATTTCTTTCTGAAACGCCAAATCAACCACAGAGTTGATTCGCCTTACCTTTTCATATTATTAGGATCAAATATTTCGCATAAATTCGTCTCAATTTTCTATTTACCTAAAAAAAGGGATTTTAGGTTACAATATGGCCTACTTATCATAGATAAGGGGAAGCGAATTTTTGATAAAACGATATTACATGCGCGATGACAGGGGAGATAGAATCTAGCTTCGCTACTTCCAAGCCCGACTTTCAGCATGCAGTTGGAGTTGTTGCAGGGTGGATGTGTAGCAAGTGCCGCAGCTAGCGTAAGCTCAAAGGGAAGATAAAATCTAAGCAGCCCTGAGACGTTCATTAACGTTCCTTTGAAAATGAATGAAACTGAAAATACGGCGTTACCAAGTGATGCATGATGGTCATTTCAGCATTACCATTCTATGTGGCATTATGAGAGATCCGAAAACCAATAAATATTACGCTGTGAAGTAGTTACATCTTCATTCGTGAATGATATTTCAGTGGCTCTAGTCTTCTCTGCAGTCGCAATACTCCATACCAGTGGAAGAGAAGGTTTATGATGATTAATGCGCAGAAGGATGGGGAGGCTACTGCTATGACCATAGGATCATGCTGCCGAACGGAAGTGGAACCAAGCTTACACAGTTAAGCAGGTATCAAAACAACGCAGAATTCTTACAGCCATATTTACTTTGCCCTCAATTAAAAAAATGCGTGAAATAAGCATAATAAACTTTACACTTTTCATTTGAGAAAAAATTACGACAGCAAACCACAAGCTAATATTAATTTACTAAAAATATCTTTGACATTCTTGTTAACCGCTTATTATATTGCCTTAATTGTAGGGCCTTTTACTATTTCTTTGAAGCTTATCATATTTCAAATTTTTGGTTAGCCATTCATGTGAAATGAAAGTCAAGAAGGCGAGGGCGCATCGAATCCCCACCGAGCCGTTTATGAAGCTATCCCTTCCTCTCCTCCCTCTCCCTCCGCTCCCCTACCAGAAGACATATAGCCTCCACCGTTTGCTTTGCTGACTTTTCCCACATTCCGGGCATTTCTATCAAACCGCGCAAAACACTGAAAGAGAAGAGGGGAGCTTTAGCCGACTTCCCAAGTAGACGTGCGCGCATTCGTGCATGCACACCCACATTCACACACAAATGAAAATCGAAAGGACAGGAAGAGGAGGTGAGGGAGGAGGCGGTGAAGTGCTTGCCAGGTAGCCGTGTGAAAGACATCCACAGAAGGCAGGCAGCCACACATCACCTCACTGTACCACCAGCAGCGTTCGTTATACCAGAAATGTCACTAATAGCCGAGAAATTAGCCTTACTTGACATTTTGATGGCATTTCCCTAGGTGTCTGCTGGGGATGGTACCAGGTAATGTTTAAATGATTTTGTCATGCTGGCTCTTTTCACGAAATCGGGAAGTCTACTGTCATAAAAACACGAGAGGGGATGTAATTAGATTATGTAAAATAACAGAGGAGGCCGCTTTTAGTTTGCCTATACCTGAGACCAAAACACATTTCGGAAAGTCCCTAAATAGCTCGACTCTATTTTACTTCCATAAAGGACGAACAAATAAGTCTTCGACATGTCAAGGAGAGAAGTGTAGTGCAGTTTAATGCATCAGATGTGATATTGCAATGTGGTGTCCGCGTGATGAGGCGTGCCAGTTACCAACCTACGAGAGGGCTGAGTCTCATCGTGGTGGCCGAGCTGTACGCTAATGAAGAATCTGTTTGGTTCTATATATAGCTTAACTTTCCGGTAGAGAAAAGTACTGAAAGGGAGATAAGTAGTTTTGTATATGTAGTTAGGAGATAACTTACGCATGAAGGAATAACACGCTTGACCAGAAAGATTACATAAGAGCAAACTGGTATTTGAAAGTGCAGTTAAGCGTAATTAATTGTTAGGGAAAGTAAAAAGAAAAATTTCGGTTGTTCAGTAAAGAAGTTACATATGAAAAACAAACATGCGCCAAGCTCCACTTTCTTATGATGCATAGATACCCGATGGGCTTGTACGTCTATGCAAAATAAGCACGAATAGTAGACTGGACTCTCATTTCATCAAAATATATTATTCACGGAAAGTTATTACTAATTCAAAGACCCAGGAGATCAAAGAAGACATAAATCACCGCCAAGCTTTGAAAACAACCACATACATGTACGTTTCTGTACGATCAAAATTAGGAAGACTGTCTTCATCGTCGACTTACTCGATCGTTCCATGTCACTTACGGTCCTGAAGTTTAGACAGAAGTAAAGGCGATCTCAATTATCGGCGGAGGATTCGCCAAATTGTACTTTTTTGATTACACCGAAAAAAAACAACAGAATTATTTTCTTTGAGTGAGGGTGTTAGATGAAACACTGCCAGCGTTTTGTAAGTTTTAAATCGAAACAGATCCTTTGAAAAACGGAGTAAAACCCCCTGATCTGTGTTAAACCAAAAGTGTTAGTGAAAGCAGAATGCGTAAACAGCTTTGAGCCTACTTTCAGAGATCGGAATGAAAACACAAGGGATAGTTCACGGTTTCAACGAGTGTTGGTTGTTTGAGTAAGCGCCTATTAGTTCCAAATGTCATCAGTCATGAAGATTGTTTAAGAGGAAATTTCAACAGTTCTAAAGCCTACCTTAAATACGCTTTCGATAAACGTTTTTCCTCAAGCTGAGACACTTGTTCGTGCGAGGCGATGAAGTGCGTTCACCTCCCATAGTTGTAAGTTATTTTGTTAACTAAGGCAGCCACGTAAAAGAGTGTCTTCGCTATCCCAACTGATTCACCAGATCCCTAAGTACCATCTGTTCGGGAAATGCACAAGCGTATTCAGGCTGATCTATGGTATGGGAGAAGTAGTCCCACGAACTGGAAGGGATTTTTAATCTTGATGTTTCATTTCTTTGGTTCTTACTGAAATATTCGGGAAGACTACACTTTGCTCTTCCAATTTACATTATTTTACCACTTTAAATGACCATTTCAGGATAGGAAGCTACAGTTTTATAATATTCTTAAAGCAAGGCTTATTTTCCTCATTTATGATTTTATTAGTTACGTAAAGCGGAAAATACGCCTTCGTTCCTATTTTCATAAATCAGTTCTATTCACCAAACAGGGTTGTATAGATCCGGTGCGAACAGTATTTACGCAAACAAAAATAGTGTCTATAAATGTAAAGTATCACAATTTCCTCTAGAAGAAGTCTGTTACAACTATGTCATGCATATCAATCTGAACTGGCTTATAAAATTGCAATAAACAAAATAATACGAATTGATTTGATACCGGTGGACTTTAAGGGAGCTATTTTCGTTAATACACCACAGAAGGATTTTTAAAAAATATGAATAAATAATGAAGGATGCCACCTCTTTTCGTTGTCAAGAGCAACCAAAATAAGTATTTTAAAACCATTTCATTTAAGTGAAAGAACAGGATGTTTTGAAGAAGTGAACTCTTGAAAAATTAATTAAACAGCGACAAGTGGGAACAGTCGAAAGTCCCAAAATTTATTTTACGAAACCAAGGCTTGTCTCGTTCTCACCACCAAAACAATAAATATTGCGTAGGCTACTACTTTAATCCATGTTAGTGTTAAAACTGCTTCTGGAAGGGGTATTCTAGTATGACACCAAAAAAATCATTCGGTGGAAGGCGTCTACCTCCCGAAAATTGACGGGCACCAAGTTAAGGAATAATCGACGAATTGGCAAATGTCACCTGCTCAAAGCGTTGCAATTAGGCCTTTTGTATTTAGAGCAAGTGCAAATCACCAAGTCGTCGACACTACATCGCCCTTGTATCATGCGCACTTTCCCTCTGTTGGGGTACGTTGTGTTGCGTTCTCCAGGCAGACGCTAACCTCAACCAAAAATAGTTTGACAAGGAGCAGAACCCCATTCAATGCAGCAAGACTAATTACTGTAAAGTTCAATCAAACCATTTTACTACTTTAACAACTACTGACTCAAGTAATTAATCTACTCCCATTCCGTTTATGTCAGGAAGATGCACAATCACGAGCTTATTGGCTTCATTATCGGTGGTTCATTCACTTGTTAGTTAAACAGACTTAATTGCAAATTTTCTGAACACACCGACCGTTTTTTGCCCTTTGGGGAGCGCCACATTTGGACGTTATTTACGCACGACCGACCCTTTTTCCAAAGCTCTGAATCACTCAACCATACCCGTTTGACAGAACATGGAAGCCATGCTCCTCCAAGCACCGTGAGCCAGTTAATCACAAGAAGGTGCACGCATGCTTTGCATACTGAAGATGCGCACCTAACCACCACAACTATTGTAACGTGATTTATTTTCAAATAAGACCTCGTACAATTTCGCAAACCCACGCTTTCAGCGGGAAGAAGATCGTAGTATGGGTTAAAGAATAGGAGGAAGTAGATAAAGTCAATGAATGATTATACTCTAGCAAAAAAATATAGAGTGCGCAAGGGGCAACATATGAGATAGCTTATTTTTTTCCATTACAGCATAGGCAAAGCATGTAAGTAGAAATTTACACCAGAGAGATGAAATACTACTGCAAGCACAATGCACAGCCTTTAATAATGTGAATTTGTTTGATTTGTGCAGGGAAGTTAAGAACAGTAGAAAATAGTAGGAATAGGAGCAACAATATTATCAGTGACACCAATAAATCGGGAAAGCACGGATTGTGGAATGTGCGCCGCCTTGAAAAAGCGCTTGCAGGCCGGCATTGCATGAAAGACGTGTTACAGGTACTGAAAAGAAGGAAGGAAAAGGTACATCAACAACCGCGTCTAACTTAGAAGTCTAGAAACACATGGCCCATGATAATAGGCCAGTTCAAAAGGATATAACTTAAAGTGGGACGGACATCGGCATAAAATTAAGCCAAGTAGGAAAAATTTGCCTTATTGAAAGCATTCAATATAAGCTTCTCTAACAGTAGACATAAAAGCCGTTTGCAAAGCAGAAGACTTTACGAGAATATTTCGTATAATTAAACTGACAAGTCTGTAATGGAGGGAATTTCCAACAAATAATGAACGTTTAAAGTGCTCATGCAGATGAGGTAATTGAAAACGAAACATAAACAGACCGATCGGAAAAGAAGCCAAGTGATTAAAATGTTTGCTACCAGTTCTGCTCATGTAGCGTCAAGATTTTCTCGTCACAAATGTAACGTGCTTCCTACCGACACCCAATTGTGCCACAAATGGATTCGTAAAATTTAAAATTCTGAAGTAGAAAGAAGTAGAATGTCCTTGGTCTGAGGAAAATTATAATAATTCATTTTGGAATAGCGGCAGTTGAAGAAGTTAAAGGAATAAGTAACAATTGGTGTCATGTTGGGAGGATAAAACATTTACGCAGTGGAGTAACCAACTTTCCACCGAGATCCTAGTACTGAACGTCAGAAGATTTAGTCGACGGAAACCATAGCTGCGTCCTGATTAAAAAAGTTGTAGGTAAATTTGATTATCACAAGAAATTACACTGCTTAATGCCAACAGCAAACGCGCTTTATTACGGGTAAATGCAAGCACCAAAAATGTGATAAAATAGCTACCTGGATAAGGCGAAAAGCAAACTTTAACCCCCATAGTCATCTCAGGCATCCCGATTGTCGGTGTTGGTTTACTTCGCAGAGGATCCATGTGAATTATCGAGGTTTCTTGGGAGCGTTAACTAGAGAAAGGTAAGATAAGCGACAGTACGTCTGAAAGATGGAATCAAATGAATTAAAAACTGCCCCAAACCAAATGTAGGCTTTAATGGTCTTTTGAGACCAAATGACCATGGTTGGACCAGACCTCACAACATGAAAAACCCGTTTGATGACTGATAGTTAGAACATAGTTCTTGAAGTCAAATACATATCCATAATGGAATTTGACCATTTGGACTTACATCTCCCAAGAGGTCAGCATGATGAAATTGGTCGGATGATTCCTGTAGACATCCTGAATCATCCCTCCAATCGTCCACTTTCCACTCATCAGAGCCATTGCTGTCAACTTTGCAGCCAGTAGTTGGCTCATCAGACTGAGTGTTAACTTCAAGACCAGTCGCTTCCACAAAAGAACTTTCCAAATCACCCAGCTGATCGATGTCTCTCCAGGGTGTTCTGAACCGAAGATTATCGAGATCAGTCGTTTCTGTGATGTTCAATTCTTCAAATTTACCTTCCATGCCATGTTCCACTGCAGGATCCGAAATTTCCGGTTTCATGGATTGCGAAGTTGGTTCAGTTTTGTTAAACAGTCCCTCCTGGACCACAAAAACTCCAGAAGACTTGGTGTCGAATTCGAGTTGATCTGAGTCTTCTGTAGAATTTAGTTGGGAGGGTATCTTTCGAACGGTTGGTTTTGTCCCCGGCTCATCGATCCCTGTTACTTCGTTTGCCCCAAAGCTCGTCTGAACTGTTGGTTCTATTGGGCTTTCTTTAAGGGCCAATTCATCGGATACAAAGTCTTCAAAAAGATGGACATCTTCAAGAGGCTTTTTCACGGAATCCGCTAATTTATCAAACTCGCCTAGAGTACAGATTGGTTCCAAGGGGCCAACTAGAACAGAGAGTGGTGGGGGATCTCCAGTAAGTGATTCAAAATCCAACGACTTAATATCATTACCACTACTAGTTTGCTCCTTTTCAGCACTGAAATTGGCATCATTTACTGAGTCACCATTGGGTGAAGCCATTTGATCGGCACCAGAGGACTCCATTTCTTCATTTCTCAAACCTTGAGTAGCATCCAGATCAGCAAATGGAGTACCACTACAATCACCCTCTTCACCAACAGGTAAGTTCAGATTAGTTTCACCATCACTGATTATTTCCTTCCCGCCTTGGAAATGATCAAAATGCTCAGCATCCGATGACAAAACGAGAACGTCCCCTGAACCCAAATGAGAGTCACCAACGTGAAGTATTTCAGACGATTCATGTATTGTTGTCCTTTCACCGAGCTCACTATTTGTATTGTTTTTGTCCGTCTCAGGCAACTCCGCATCCATCCAAGAAATAGCTGACGGCTCTTCATGTGGCGATGAAGCGGAATACTCTGATATCCTCCCTACATCAACCTGATACGAAGATTTGGCATTTTCACAATTGGCCCAACTGGCATCCTCTGCATCAACCTTTGATGCTTCAAAGGATGTAGAATCTGGGAGTTGAATGGCTGATTGCTCTTTACTAGCAAACGAGACACACGACTTGAAACTGTCTCCATCTGATAATTCAGGAACCAGTTTAAGTGATTCCTGCAACACTAGTTCAGCTTCTCCTTCAGATATATTGGGCTGAATAACTGAACCACCCAAGACATGACCAGGATCAGGAGGCGTACAGTTTAACAATTGACTCCCAGAAGTTTTTAGAGCTCCAGGTGAATTGTCGAATTCCGTTTCATCACGACGTGACAAATTGTCAGGACCTTCCTCGTAACCCACGTTTAGAATCGTATTAAGCCTAGGTTCCTTTGGGGGCATAGTATCAGCCGACTTATCGAGAGAAATTTGAATCGTTTGATTGGAGTCTAATTCACATAAGAAAGACTCGGTTTCAATGAGGCCTGGATCCAAAAAATCATCAGATCCTCCCATTGGCCTCACGCCTACATCCTTAGCTCCTTCAGATAATTGTGGCGCCCCCTTGCCTTCCAAATTGTGTACGACCACTGATGAAAGATCTGGATCCCTATCTTTCATAACTGCTGAATTTGTAACGCCTTTTTCCTTCGGGTTAAGCTGTTTGAGAACCGAATCTGACGCCTCCTTCTCTTCATAACCTGTGACAGGGCTTGATTGCGAGGACCCAATGTTGACTTTGAAAAGTGGTTTAAGACCTTCCACAGACCCCGATTCTCCATCACCACGAGGCGGAGATTGAGATTCCTCAGAGGCCACTTTCCCACCAAGCACATATTTTTGATAGCCGGTCTGTTCATCACCGGTTTCAGTTTGAGCAACAGCAATATCTTCAGGTTCAATTGAAGCCTTGTTCCCAGCCAAATCATGCTGAATATCGAATGCAACGAAATCCATGGACTCAGCCAGCTCTGCTACCTCGTTATCAGACAAAATCGGTTTTGTGCTCACGGAAGTGAAATTTGATGGTTTAGAAGCCTCGATTAAGGCAAAAGCCGACGTTTTTTCAGAGCTTTCTGAAACATCCTTCAAATCCGAGTAAACAACATCTTTCATATTCTCTTCTGAAGTCTTAAGCCTAGATGCACCATCAATCGTAGTGCTCCTGTTAGACTCACCAAAATCACCCCAATTCGTATCGTGCAAAGGCACGTCATCAGAATGTTCAACAAAAGCGTCACACTCTGCTGTACAAACAGATTTTCCAATGCACGATTCCTCAATTTGCTCAGATATTTTCTCAAAGCCCCCCATATCTTCCGCCTTTGTATCATCTATGGGGTTCAATATGTGTTCACCTGTTAGGTGATGCAATTCCTCATCAAATTTTACTCTCCCTTTTTCATTGCCGCTCTTCAAAGTTGAAGAAAGTAATTGTGATTCACCATTCGATAAATTTTCAGTGATATTAAGCTCTAAATGATCCTCATTAGAACTTTTAACTTCACCAAACTCATCTTCCGTGTTTTCATCCCGATTGTCAGTTGTCAGGACATTCACAGCTTCAACTTTGGTCGTAAAATCGTATAGATGGGAGAATCTCTCTTCAGTTTTCACAGAGGCTTCGAGCCCGATGCCAGCCTGTTCGAAATCACTTTGAAAAGCCTTAACATCCAAAACTGGTTCAGCGACAACCTCAAAAACATTTGCATCACCTAGTTCTATGCGTTTAATCGAATGAGACTGAGGCGAATCTTCTGCTTTTAAAGTTTTATTTTGTTCTTTAGCATTACTGCTATCCCACTCTGTATCACCCCAATATGCCTCTTCACCACCAAAAGAATCTTTTTTAAACATACCTTCCTTATGTTCCTTTACCCCCGCATCTGTCGACACACCTCGCTTTTTAGTTCGTACGGAGAAGACCTTTACCTTGACCTCACCACTTAACGGGTTTTTAGTGGCTTTCGAAGAATCACTAGTCTCACTGAAAAGGGAGTTATCAGATTCACTAGTCACCAAGTCTAAACCCGTAGATCTTTCAGTGGGAGATGCTGCAAGTGTACACTTAGTGAAAACTGCTTGATGAATGGCTGTGGAATCCTCCTGCCTAACTTCTGCTACCATTTCGGGATTAAGATACTGCTGCATTGCCTCTTTTAACAAATTTTCAGAGCTTGACTTCTCCTGGGTGGTGGACGCAACGGCAGGGATCGAGAAATTCTGTGGGGGATTATCGATTTCCTTTGAATTTTCTCTGTCCAGACATTCAGTTTGTGCTCCAAAATTAGAAGGAATTCTCGATTCCGTCTCGATAGGACCCCTCTCCAAATTGTCATTAGTGCGATGATCTGCCAACTCTGAGTGAACTGATTGGAAGGCTTCGAATCCCATCGTAGGTTCATTACCAAGGTCTTCAGCATTAGAGTGGCCAGCTTCCGTAGTAAAGGAAGCCTTCAGCTCTTTGACAGTTGGCGAACCCATGGGACCCTCTTTGACATCAGCGGTAGTGAAGTCCATTGATCCAGCAGCTTGCGGACGCCAGGATTCATCATCCTCAGGGTTATAGGTATCTAAAGTGGTAGAAATCTTAACATCTTCAATAGCTGGCAGATCCAAGGGACTCTCTTCAAGTTCCTTCAGACTTTCACGACATTTTTCGTTTAGGTGAGAAATCACTGCCATTAAGGGTTCAACTCTGATTTCAAGTGGAGGTTCAACGCCTAAACCGGTTTCAGGTTTCTTAACTTCCACATTATTGAGAGAACCTTGAATCGGTGTGTCTTTGAGTTGTAGCATCACCGGCTCCAAACTATCCACATGTGACCTTTCGAGGTCACTGGAAAGATTTCTAATACCAGATTGGTTATTTCCCACAAGAATGGGAATCTCTGTTTTCTCAATAATAGGCAACTTAACAGAGCTCTCTTCGATATCAACGGAGCTTAAACTCAATGGACCGCTAGTTTGTGAAAACATTGGCTTTTCATGATCCACTGTTGTTTCATCTTGAGGAACCTCAACCCCAGGTTCGCGAGCACCCAAAGCAGTGGAAATCTTTGTTTCTTCAACAAGAAATAGGTCCGCAGAGTTCTCATTAAATTCGGCAGAAGTTTCATCCAATCCTTTGTTTAGGTGAGGAACGGTAGATCCCAAGGAAACCGCCTGCATAGTGCCTATTTTCGTTGGACGTTCATCATCAAAATCACCACCTACATAAGCTGCTGAGCTTAGGGTTGATGCCTCGTCGGTTCGGAATGCCACTGCATTATTTCGCCCCGATCGAGAAATACCCGATTCTGTTACACTATCACTTTTAAAATCCTCGGTTGTGGGTTCGCAACGTTCCAAAACGTGTTCAATCTTAGCTTTTTCAGTAATCGGCAGATCTACAAGGCTTCCCTCAAGATCACCAGAACCTTTACTCACTCCGTCATTGAAATGAGAAACTGTAGATTTCGAGTGATCGAACTGGAAGACTTCAGCCTCAACCCCTAAATGCGAACTGTGCAGATGGATATTTCTGGACTCCGCTGTGAGTTCTTCGTTAAGATCATTAATAAATTGACCAGGAATTGGCAGATTCACTGGAGTCTCTTCAACCTCATTGAAATCCGCATTCGATGCATAATTCGCTTCTTTCTGCGCCATCAGAAAGGTTTCAAATTCCATCGGAGGCTCGTTGCCAAGACTTGAAAATTCGGGCTCACCACCTTCAAAATCAGCTGAGAACTGTGCTTCAGTGTTAGCGAGAATTGCACTCAATGTATCGTTTGCTTGTGAAACAGCTATTTCCTGATGACTCAATTTGGGGGTTTTGGAATCAAACGAAGGCTCATAAGCAAAGCCCTCAGATTCAGGCTGGCTGACAACCGGCAGATGCATGGGAAATTCCATTTCTGATGCGTCGCCCGATTTTAAATGATCAAAGCCCACTGAAAGGTCTTTAACAAGGCTTTCAGTTTCAGATTGGCTAGCGTCCGTGGCAATGGGTGTTTTGACCTCCTCAATAATCGGCATATCAGCATTAGGCGAACTTGAATCATTTAAATGGAACTGCAGCACCTCCTGTTTCGGTTTAAATTCTGGTAAAGGTTCATTCCCATTGTTTTCAATGCCGGAGATAAAAACCTTTTCATTCCCCATCACCAACTGCTCCACTGGACCCTCTTCAATCTTGTTAGAGTCCCATGG
>NW_020170382.1:2123601-2138995 GCF_000524195.1 Echinococcus granulosus | reverse complement strand
CCTTGATTTCCGCCTCCTCAGGGTTGTTCATATCCTCAAGGCACGCGTGTAGTAGGACACACGCTCAATGGCAGTTTGAACCTTTGGAGAGAAGGTTTCGCACTCTACTGAAAGCGTGACACTTGGCGGTGCGACTTGACTGTTGCGGTTCCTGCGAAGGTATTCATCTAGCTCTTGAAGAAGAATTTGCGCCATGTCGCAGTCCTACATACAGACAGATAGTAAAGAGCGCTGGTTGGTGACATCAAGAGTCAAACCAAGTTTTCAAACAATCTATGAGATTTGATTTACTCAAAACCCAAAATATTTTCAAGCAGCTGATACGTAATGGCACCCAAAACGGTTTTGGCCAATCTCATCAAAAGTTACCTCATTCAAGGGTGAGGTGTGACGACGGGCGTCCAGAAGGAGGGCAGTGAGGGAGCCGTTGATCTTGAGGGTCCGTGTCAGCGCCATCATTCCAGCTATGTCAACGGTGTTTTGCCGAATGTCCAGGTGAACAAGAGATTTTGTTTCGCCAATGTATCCAGAAAGAGCGAATACGCCTGACGATTAAAACACGGGGATAGTTCGAGGCACTATAAACATTCTCACAAAAGTGGTTTGATAATCTACGTAAAATAGAGAGCTGCCTATAGTACGAGGCATTAGTTAAACAGATTACCACTGAAGTATCTCCCAATTATTATTCTTCATGAGTTATATCCATAAGCAAAATGGACTCAGTACTATAGCCATCCCACAAATAAAACTGAATTGATACACCTTTAATTCGGAATTCTCTTAAATATCATGCTAGATGGTCAAATGTGAAAATAAAGCCGAAAACTGAACATCAATCAGTCTTTAACCTGGTTATGTTCCAAAAGGTGATTACTTCCAGCATGAGCAAGCAGAGAAAGCTCGAAGAAAATACAACTGAAAACTATCATTCTCCAGCTTTTGTCAAAACCAAAATAAATAATCAGAAAACAACTGATATTGTTATAAGTATAAACTCGTGTTTTCATACTTATTTCCTAAGTTACGCATCCACAGCCTCAATAAAATGTAACTGAGTTAAATAGTTGGAAAAAATCGACCAACCCTAAGCAAAATGAAGGGCCCTATCAAAAAGCGATTGCATAACATCATAGATAAGCAAAACTGCCGAAATCATTTAAGTAGAAATGACCTGACTACGGAGTAACCCTATACACTTTATTACGCACTTCTTTGATTCCGCAAAACATTACATGAGGGAATGATATGATTATAAATTGAGTCGGTTGCGAGCAAAAAATAACTCGAAATGTGGCATTGGATATTTATGTGCATCAAAACTGAAATAAATTAGTTTCTATTAGAATAGGAGTATAATCAAGAGAAAAAGTGATGATAATCCTAGGGAGAGGTGGTCGTGGGTAATAAGAAGCAGAAATTGCTCGATGTGCAAAAACTCGTGCACTCTTCTGCTAAGATGAAATTGACGGCAGGTTACAACGTAAAACGCGTGGTAAGTATAACAACACCCCAGTAAACAAATGGACGAGAGCTGAGATTGATTCAGGTCACAGATAAGCTAGCAATTCAATTCGGTCACAAGAATGGGAATGAAAATGACCGCAATTCGGTATGTGGCTGGTCACTATCCACACCGAACAGCAAGTTAAAAGACGTAACAAAAATAGTAACATGGGAAATAACTAGTCTACTTCTAAGGTGATGGACCAGCTAATGACCCATTACGATTGATTTCCGCTTTTCGAGAAAAAAAATATAGACTAATTTATACAGTTTATCAACAATATAGGTTTTTCAGTAAACTATGCACTGACGTGTTATAAACGTCCGTTTTTAAAGAACTAAGTGAATTTTGTGGTACCTCATTTTAAATTGTGTATAAAAGAGCACACTTAACTCGCTTACTACTAAGAGAAGGTTTCAATATCCTCCCCACAAAGTAGACAATATTAGCTCAACAAATTCGTGGTCAAATTCGCATACAAAAAGTTTCCAGACGAAGAGAGCTGAGGGAATCAGGCCAACATTAAACATAGCTTTAAATTTAGCAACTTGCCTTCCTAGACTATCCAATTTAGGCCTAGAAAAAAAGACGTAACATTGATCCCCCCCACTGATCATCCAATTGACACAATACAAAGCGAGGCATTCAAAGTGTTTTAAGATGGAAACGGCGACAACTGCCACTAGGTGTATTTTCCAATCTATCCATCTGCTCGCCTAGGCAATTTAGTTCGGACCAAGAGGTGCGTATGAAAGTAACCCACCATCAAATTCGATGCGCACATTGCGCAGATACAGTTCACGAAGAGTGAAGTTGCGAACGAGTCCGTCGCAGAGATCGATCATACCGACGTTCCCAAAGCTCGGGTTGTCGCTGAGATCAAGATAGGTAAGTCCGCCGAGGAGGGGTGCAAGACGCTCGGTAGAGCAACTCAATACTGCTGCCAAGTGGCGCCCTGCTCTTCCACCACCAAGCCCGTTGTCCGCCAAGTTGAGGCGCTGCAGTCCACGTGCCTGTGGCAGTGCATACTTAGGCGGTAGCATGGCAGGAGTGGTGAGAGAGGCACCAGAGGTGGAGGTGGCTTGGGCGATTGCTGCTAGGGCGACATCCAAACGACGACGTTGCAGTTCGTAGGCTTGAAGTAGACCAGAGCACAATACCTGCACGCCCTCGTCCTACAAGGCGCAGATGTTTTTTGTTTTCAAATAAATAGTTTCTTGTTCGTCCAATCAATAAAAATCATTTTGAAAGTGGTACCAGAGAAATAGGAAGCGATGATCTCTGAGATAGTGATTAAGTTGCGATATATCTTGAAATATAAACACGATGAAGTGCGATAAACTCTTGTTAGAATTGATTTTGATAGATTTTTATTTTGTAAATCTACCAAAGTAAATGCCAATATGCACCAATAAATAGCTGTCTCTAATGAATAAAACTAGTTACTCAGAGAATCGAACTTTATTTGGAGTTCAAATTGTTTTGGAGCTATTATGAAAAAGGCCATTCCAAATTATCCGCTCACCTTCCCGCGCCCCTCAAAGAGATAATAAGTCGATTTTGAAATAGACAGTGCAAGCTGTCTTGGCCAACAATTTACTTAATATTGACGACTTGATCGAAATTCATAAAACAGTGAAATGCAAATATTGAAGGTTACCAACAAGAATGGGATCGCGTCACATTGGCATACTATCCAGTCTCGACATACGTTTACTTTAACCAAGAAACTATCGTTGCGGATTACAATTATGTCACTCACTCCCCTAACATCTTTGGCCTGCAATAAATTTAAATCGGATGGGCTCAGCAGCCAAAAAGTTTAAATGGCAACCATTGACTTTGTGAAAACGCAATGGTAATGAATTGACTTAACCTATTATTTGAAAACATTGGATACTGGCGAAGATGTACTTCGTAGCTAATAAGGTGAAACTCCTGTGATTAACTATGGGGAAATTTTTTTCGCATCACTAAAAGGTTGCCTTGCCCAGCTGATGAAGACGCTCTAAAATCTATGAGAAAAAAACGACACAGGCTTATCACAAAAGCAATAATCTAAACGGACCCAAAATTCCATTCAAATCAGGAATTATTTAGCACTATTTTTACCAGTTCACCAGATCTTTTGGTCCATTATTTGGAGTTGCGACATGTGAATATGCATTGAGCGGTTTAACGATCTTTATCACAAGCTGTATCTACAATTTCACGAACAGTAAGCGTTGCATGGCTGAATTCGACATCAGAAGGGTGACACCGCCTTTGCGAGGGATTGGGTGAATCAAAACCGAGACAACAAAAACCCCGCAAAATTAGCAATTCTTAGCCACCCTAAATGTTTCTATTTCTTAAAGAATGAATAAGAACGCTCCGCATCTTGACTGAATTTTCATGAGCTTAAATCCATTTGTTTTGCTATTTGTGAAAACCTTATTCACAATTGAGAACGTAAAGTGAAGCCCTTTTTTAATAGCGTGTAGTCTAAGAGGATTGCAATAGCTAATGTTTATTGGCACTAATAAATGCAATGACAGAGGTACATTTGGAATGATTGTCAGGTAAGTTCACACGCTTTGACGATGCAATAAAAAGCGTATCTGCAGCCCAATATTACTTCATACCTTCTCCTAAGCTCGGAGTTGTCAAGCTTCAAAAAGAAATAATTCTTCAAATGGATCATTGAAAATTACTAAAGGGAACACTTGACGCCTCGGAGGAAACGTTTAAATTTGTCAAGACATGAAAGATTGAAGAAGTCGTTGCGCAAATGAAAGAGGTTAACGATTCCACCTGATAAGAAAGGGAAAAGTCATTAGCAAAGCAGTAAAAGCTGTAGCTCTTCTATTGAAAGGGTTATTTCCATATTTAACTCAGCTATAGAGACGTTAGCTTATCCAAAGGCAACATAAATTGGAGAAATGTACAATCGGAAGACGTGGGATATAATGAAGGGTCAGATAGAACAAGTTCATCATCGGATAAATCCTCAAAACGCCGATTCCCATGAAAATTACGAAAGTTATTTAGCCTGTATTAATTCAAACTGTAACTGCTTAGGTGCAAGTGTGCTTCTACTCAAGCAAAAAACTAACTAATAGGGCTCAGTTTCCAATTACTAGCTTTTTAACTATCCTTAATCCAACCTATGAGAGAGTCGCCTAAGGACTGATTCAATAAAAGGCCAATAAAGATGCTTTCGTAAGCTGTCCTTAAAAACATGGGGAATTCATGCTGAATATAACGCAATTTTAATTATTTAGATCGTTGCACGACTCCTGTCAATATATAACAGCAACTCAGGTCAGTTTTGGCAAAAATTAGACCAATTATATCCAAATCATGCAACTTACCAGCTAAAACCATCGTATACTTTTACAAACTAATTCTAAACTTATATCTCCCATGATTTCATCAAGATTAACTTTGATACTACACAATCGACACTCACTCTGAGGGAGTTATGGGACAAATCGAGCTCCTCTAGGTAACCTGAGCCGCCAGTGGGTCTATTGATACATGCAGAGGCGGTGGTCGAGTCAACGGAAGTAGGTGGGGTAGGCGGACCCGGAAGAAGAACAAGTTGGTGGCGGACAAGAAGCAGGAGACTCTCTGCATCGATCCCGTGGATCCGATTCTCGGGCAGATGCAGGCTCAGACCCCACGGCATCGGGGCCATGGGTCCGCGGTAGGAAGGCCGCGGGTAGCGACTTCCATTGGCGCCAGCGGAGGCTTTAGACGGACCACTGTCACTGCTACTGCCGGTGTAGGTCATGAGGTATCGCAGCAGACGGAGGAGACAGTGCAGCGGGGGACCAGTAAGAGCACAGTCACGGAAGGTGAGGCTCTTTAGTGAAAGACCTGAGAGCGAGAGTCCACTGAAAAGGTTTGTTGCAAGTGGTGTGTGCGATAATTTGAAGCCCTGCAGGGCGGCGGACTAAAAATAGTTGAGAGGTGGATGAGAATACGGTCGGTGTTGTAAAAGTAAAACAAATAATGGGTTGATAAACGATGCTACCTGTTTTCGCTCTTTGATAAGTTCGCTACCAGATGAAAAGATTTCCTTAAGCTCGTGCCTCACAAATGACTAATAAAATAAAAACTATTGATGCCATATTAGAAAAAAAGGCATTGGAGTTACGACGATCAAATCTTCACCGAAACCCTAGTAATTAACGTGTTAAATTTCACCTGGGAAATATTGCTAATCGTTGTGTTGGAAAATTATAATCACCTAAACCAAAGAAGAGGCATTCCTCCAGTTTGATACGATAAAAAATACATCTTCAGTGAAGTTTCCCGTCATTGTTCTATAATCTGCATAAGCGTTTTTAAAACTATAGAATATTTCAGAAGTATTAAATTATAGATTAAATGCTTATCAGGAAATCGCGATCAATGGGAGAAAGAGGAATTAGTTTTGCTTAAAAAAAGCTTAAAAGATGTATGAAATAGTCCCTTCGAGGCGAAATTCTTATGCAATTGGAATCTTGTGACGAAAAAAAAACCACAAAACTATTTAAATAACCAACAACATTTATTGAGTCCATCTAAAACCCGCCATGCTGTCTGCAGAATGACTTGATTGGGTGTAAACGCCTCCAACTTCTCCTGCATATGAATAGCATAATTATAACAAAATGAAATGAACAATATAGAACCATTTGGGCCAAATTTATGAACAGCAAGATTTTGAGGTTAAATCAGGATTTGTCAATTAGATGGTTAAATACGGTCGTTGTACAATCTAGCAGGATCTGATTTCCTCACAAATGACAAAACAAATGATAGTGGCCGGTGTCGTTATAGCAAGTGCGAAATCTACCACCAAACTTGCAATAGGAAGCACAGAAGGTTTTAAAACTTTAATTTTCTAGTCCACATTATTTTAAAAGATGGTCAAACTTGCTTAGAATCGCAAATGCGCAAACAATCGAGCACATACGGCCACATTAACGCTAACGTGAGACTGCAAAGGAATACATCACGCAAACCATGCAGAAGTCCGGCAATTTTTGTCGAAGCATTATAAAACAGCATTCACGCTAACACCTAACTGCAATATTTCATCGCATAGTATACGGTGTTAAACGCGTGATATATTTATGGAAAATGACTTTTGAAAGAAAAGGATCCTATGGAAACGGAAAGAAAACCTGGATTCACGCAAGTGGTACAAATACGCAAGGTTTTAGTTTGTGACAAAAAAGTTTATAATATAACAAACAATCCACTACTATCCAACTGGTTAACTTCTCCCTAAGCAATACAAACCACCAAAAATCTACTTCAGGCCCACCCAGAAAGTGTACCTCAAACTCGTTAACACTGTGGGATTTTGTTTGGAAGTGTTATATGATAGGTACGATTAGGATTAACTTCAACTAAAATACGATTTTGCCGCTATTTGAGCAAGTTCGTTAATCCATTCCACTACTACGGCAATTGAGGCTGTCAGAATTTTTGGTACAAATAAGTTCGGCTGTCATTTCGGGAGAAAGTAAGACAAATAATGCAGTCTAAGTGAACCCAATGCACAAGTCTGTCGTAGCCTAACCACAAGCTTCCCAACGACTGATGAGATGCATTGAAGCTGATTAACGAATGTTGGTTCGATGAAATAGTAAATTCAGCTATTGTGCAGTGTTTGAACGACAAAAAAACCGACTGCATGTGGCGGGGTATCGGGTCCCCTTTTCTGGTTTAAGGCTTCACATAACAAATCTTAACAAGCTAAAAGATTGAAAAATTCAACTGTGGTTCAGACAAAATTACCAAACCGTTGTACCGAATGGCAGAATTTGCGCAAAGTTCGGCCCATAAATAGATACCGGCCATGGTGGAATACGTGGTTTGAGAATAATTACCTTGCGGAGATACGTTATACACCGGGGCCAAGCGATGCTGGGACCAACTTTTTCCAGGTTTAAAGAAATGGACAGATCCACGCAAGTCTCGTAGTGCAGCATCATATCAAACAATGCTGTAGCCGACTAAAATGGCGAAAGAAGAAAAGCAAGCTTGGAATTTACCAGACCGGTTAAAGTAGAATAATTCCGATAAATAATATAGACTAAAAAAAGAAATACATGGGTGAGCGAAAGGAACTTACGGCTTCGTCGAGAAAAGTGTCCTCCAGATCAACCTCCTGAAAGTGGACCCTTCGAAACACCTCCTCAAGGGTCTCAATTTGAAAGCGAGTGAGTTTTATACCTGAAACAAATCAAAAAAACAACAGCGTTGGAGATATTTACATAAATAAAATCAGTTGGGTCCATTCGAAACTTGTTTTCGACTCAGAATATGAAGCTAAACTAGTCATTAAAATACATGAACTTGGAGCTAAGTCTTACGATACTGATGTTTAAAGCATTCACAGATAGTAAAAATGGAGGTGGAACGTAACACGGAAACAAAGGTACTAATGATAAAGAGTTGAGGGACCAGTAGTGGTCATACGCATCCACACACCCCGTAGGTAGAGTCGACTATAGCGCTCATTGCAAATGGAAAGATCGATTCCCTACAAAAAAAAAACAGCAAAGCGTTCTAAAGCAAATACCCTGGAACAATCCATGTAAATGGCAGACGTTAACCCTCCAAAGCGGCTTTTATTAAGAGAATAACGTACTTTAAGAAGACAAATTGTGCAAGCACTAAAAAGGGGTCGGAAATTTCAAAAGTGCTTCCAAACAAGACTTAAAAGAAAATGAATTGAAGAATGGAAGCATAGGTAGAGGTCAAATAAAACTTAAAACAACATCAGGAGGAAAAGGAGCCTCAACCATGATCAAAAGCACAAGCGCCCACCACTGTCACTGCAAAAAAGCCATTTTTTGTGAATTGCTGGAGAAAAGAACACAACATTCAGTCTCGCTGCACTTGGCAGCGTCGCACCTTAGATAACTGGAGGAGCGGAACAGCATGCAGGCAAATGCATGGGTATGTAGGGAAGCTGTAAGTACATGCTCAAAAGATGCACTCTAAATGGATAGGAAATCTCTAATTCTTTAAAAAATCAGAGACAATTTACATGGCAATAAGGCAATTGAATTAGCACCAATTTTATCGAAATGAACATGCAGTGTGATGAGTTTGAGTGAAATAAAAGCTTTTTGAGAAAGCACAGACATCTACCTCACACTGGGAACCCAAGCCAAGAAAATTCAAAGCATACGTATTTTTTGCCCAAAATAACTCACCCTCAGTTGTTCCAGCAGAAAATCCACAGTAGGCGTCTTGTAGAGTTTACATGAAGCGATGTAGGCAGCAATTAGTTCATCACTTGTGCAATTGTCGGGAGCTTAATAAAGGGAAAAAAAGCCAATTAGTGCTGCACTATGAGCGCACAAAGAAACAAAATGTTTTAACAGGTAGTTACCTCAAAATTGTAAATCCCACCATGTTAGGATCTGACAAGTACTAAGCTTTTCGATGTAAGTGAGTTCGAAACAGGTCGATTTACTCACGGAATAAAAACAAACTGATGACTTACTTGGATGAAAGGGCTCCAGACAGCCGAGGATAATTGAATCGTCCTCAGGGAAACGCACATGTCGGTTGTTTGACGGGGCCCTATGTTGGGGGGTCGCAACAGCAACACCGTCTTGGCCGTTTTCGTTATGTATTTTGGCTTGGTCTGACTCCATGAGTGGGACAGACGCTCACCACAGAAGGTCCGCAACTCTAGTGCGATCCGGATTCAAAGGCACTTGAAGTTAGAGCGATGTCATCGTCGACGAATGAGTAATGCAGGCAAGTGACACACGTGTGTACGATGGACACAAATGATAAAGAATATATCAGAAGTTAGGTAATTGAATTATCAAATTCAGTGAATAGGTAATTAAGCTAATTATCCTGGGTTTAATCATTTAATAGGAGTAACACATCATTTTAAGTTTATACGGATGCATCAAGGATTCTGAATACGTCCACAGGAAACAAAAGGTGCCGTGAAACCCAACATCTGGCAACAATAAGTGTCACTGTGAAGATCAGAATGCATATCAGAGTAATACAACAGTTACGAAAACAAAAGAAGGACAAGAAATAATTGGGACCACAACACACTTCATTGTAAGCCGTGAAACGAGCGTAAATTTCGCGAGAGGACACATTTACAATAGATCATGATAGGTAGTCGAGAGAACACGATTGCAAACATAGCTCCCACAATTCAACCAGAATTAACCAAATAAAGTTATTCGTATTCTAAAATGGATGGAAACGAACTGAAAGAACCGACACCTGCAAACTTTATTATCGACGAACAAAAATCGAAAACAGGAAAGCGAAGACAAGCAAAAAAATAGAAATTACCAGGAAAATGAAAGCAACCCAATTGATGCAGAAGGGCAATTGCACCCAGTCTTGAAACCACCGCGTCAATAAATAAAGAAATGATATACGATGGCCTGATGACCGAAAGATTTCATTAATTAGACACATGCAAAGTTATTTTTAAGACATTGAAAGTTAAGCTATCAACAAGCACCGTAATGCCTTTTTATGCGAAGAGTAACAATAAAGAGAATTGGTATTTTGTTCGCAGCATTCATAAGTTAAAAAAACGCTCAAATAAATTGTCAAAGCCTTAAAAATATTTTAGTTTAGGCTACGATCATTTGGTTACAATTGCTTTGTCGTGCTGGAGTTGTAAAGCCACCGTCTTTAAACCCCCTAAACCATTCGCATTTCACATAGGCACGTGAATCAGAAGTATCATCACACCCAACAATAAGTGATTTTATAATTATCCATTAAAGAAATTTCCCAGCATATGGGTGGGTACTGATAATCACATCCTAACTGTAATACGATGGTGGTTTATCCCTCGGCATTGGTAAAGCACCACTTTTGTACTCTGAGTTACCCCCCTTGTACCTCACTGGGTGGGGTGGCCTTTTGGGCCATGCCAATAGCCCAGACACCTTCTCTGAGCTGAACATATGTATTCCGCCCAAGTATTGTGGCTTATTTCGTCCTCAGGGAGTCCCGAGACGCTACATAGCTGACTCACAAGGACGATCCAATTAATTACTCTTTACACTGTAGTGCTTTGATATTCCTGAAATATGTTTAGTTGCGTGGGACCAGTCACCCGCGATCTGTACTCCTATTTTAATGACCTAACCTACCATCTCTTCAAGACGCTGCTGAAATTATAGATTGTCACCGATTTGAGAAGGCGTAATACACTAGATTGGACTATTTTAAATGCCTTTCATAATTTCCCCGGTTAAGTAAGGAACCTGAATAATGCAGAAATAACTCGGCTACCCTAAGTTTTCGGATCCACGGCGAATCACACGATAATGGCCAAAATTGTGCCACTTTGACAATTGCTCTTTAAGAACTGCCTAAGCAATGTTTGCTTGACCAGTGGTAATCTAAACTTAGAGAATATTTAAGAATGAGGTCTATTTTGTTTACCAACTCTAGATTTGCCTGGAGTGTAAATTGTTGTATTTGCACGTGAGTTCATGGGGACCTTTTGATTTTGCTCAATTTTCAATTGGGAAAACTTCTCATCCTACGCAACTCCGCAAAAGTAGTTTCCTCACAATAGCATTTGCATGGAATTTTATAGAGATTAAGTAACTACAACATTTTTGCTCTCTGTGACCTTTAACCGCTAAGCCCTCCTCAATGTTAAGGTGTTTCCGCGCTAGGAGAGCATTGCATTTACTAACGTTATTTTTTGCTTCTTTTGCCTACGATTTAAATTCTACATGTAAGTGCTTTACATAAACTTACGTCAGATGTGATTGAGAACCTTCGATACTTCGAAATTTTGAGCTCTCAGAACTTTTCATTGCACTATAACTTAAAAGGTGTAAGCATTACCTTTTATGCTTTTCATAGGTAACTATTTCGTCACTTTTATAAAAGCTAGACAATTCAGTGTTGAACTGCTCCATAGTGGCTTTCCGTCCACCAAGTCCTTTGATGTCTTTGCTTCCGGTTCAAGTTTACTGAGACATAATGCCATTCATCTGCCGCAAACTTTCTCGGGAAGTTTAAAAAATGATAAGTCTTCCGAAGTAATTTGCCAAATCTCCTCTCAGAACTGCTTGTCAATGAGAATATTCACACCAAATCAGATTTACGCTCTAGAGGTTTGCCTGAATCTTATATAAATGAAAACAAGCCCTTTAAATATTATAACAGTAGCGCTTTTAAGGACGACTACATTATTTACCAATGGAGTGACATTGTAAAGGATAACTAGTAAGTTTCTTACTCTAACGGAATATTTTAGTCCTTTAATCATCCCCAATGTGACATCTTCATTGGAACATCTTAGATCACACCTTATTGGTATTCCAACTACCTATTTTCGTGCTTGTCTTGGGTTCATTTTAGTCTAAAATGAGCAAATCGGTTATGTATGCCGCATAAATATCTTTGATCATACCATGCACTTTTGTCTCTATATTATGTCAAATATGTGATAAAAATTATTTCATCTTACTAACGGCGCATTTTGAATTTTTCCTCAGAATATTCTGACTTGGGCTTTCCTTCGTGTTTGCCAAAATTAAACACGGATTTCTACCACTATTGTTCTTTGACATCCATTTCGTCCAGGCTTTATTTAAAGTTACATAATTATGCGTTTGAAACAAGGTACAGTTAAAGACCACACATAATCACTGAAGTTTTACTCTTTATGGTTTCTCAATTTTTTAGATATTCTTAGCGAAATCGTGTTTTTTGTAGAAAATGGTCGATATGGTTTAAGGAGAACAAGGCGAAGTCTTGGCAACAAAAGAATCTGCGGTCTGCACATCATAATTGGCTACGATTTTCTTTCACATTATGCGATGTTTGATCCAACTAGAGCGCTTGATCATGCGGTGAGAGAGAGTGCTACGCATCTAATTCTTCCTCTCCCTTTAGATAAGCGCTCTAAGGTTGGCGGATCGAATCCTTCGAAGCACTGTATTCACAGATTTCAGAAACAGAAAACAAACGGGTTTTGGACTCCGTCTCGAAAGAGTATTCAACAGTCGTTCTACTATATTATTTTATTTTAATAGTGGGGTGATTTTACTTCTATTTTTTTGCAACTACTGCGTTGAACCAATGATAAAAGCAGATTTAAGCTAAGCTTACCACAAGTCAGGAATCGGTCGGTGCGATAGCACCCAAGTGTAGAATGTGAAACAGCTGAGTTCGCGCTGTTTTTATGCTAAAAATAAGCCGACTAGAAATCTACTTTTTAGGTGTTGCAACAATCACCATTATGTTTCGGTCGAAAGATAAAAAAGGAGTCTTAGCAGCTACCAGCTGGACCGGGCTGTTATAATGGGATACGTTGGCACTAGCGAGGCGAGAATGTGTGGAGCCAATAGTTTGAGTCGACGAATTGGGCTACAATGTAGTGTGGATTGGTCAAGGAGTGTAACCACCCGATTGCTGAGGCCATCGCGTGGCATGGGCTCCCATAATCGACTAGAATTAATACAAGTTTTTTTAAACAAGGCAAAAGATTGCGAATTCTGGAAAATGAGTTTTCTTTGCATATTTTTGAGTTGCGCCAAGTGGTTTTGAACATCATTATCAGAAATCGTCCTCTTTTATTTATGTATCATCACAGCTACTCATCATCGTACTCACCCTCCTAGAGCCACTTGTTGATGGTAAGGTCCACTACCTCACACCGCATCTTCTTCCAATCTCCTATAACAAATTTGACAACAAATTAGCTTTTGCTACTTTCGGGCCGAGTTAAACTCATTTTGTAAAGCCGGAAATTCCTAGTTACATTCACTGCGTTAAATCTACATTGCGTAATATGAGGATTTGGAATAAGAGGAATGTGGAAAATAATCCGAGAAATAATACTCATCATATGTATGCATTACAATGCGTGCAAATGTTCAATGGTGTAGCGTCCTGAGACTTCTTTGAATGCAAAGGAAGACAAAACTGGGGCAAAGTATATATCGTCGACACGCAGAAGTTATTTAGGCTTACGAGTTGGAGCGGGGTGGTGATTATGGCGCGCTACAACAAAAATAACGCGACTCTTCCTTACCTGATCTTTTTTAAGTTCCATGATAGAAACAGCTTCCGCTATTTCAATTAAGGTCACAATCGACAGCGACCCCTCGAAATCAATTGCTTTTGGTTCAAAGGATGAGATGCTTACTCCTCAGGCTTACCTTCAGGTACATTAATGTTGGAATCCTAGACTTCATCTGCGGCCTGCGTGTTCTGATAAAAATTTCCTCTTTAAAATGTATTAGGAAGGAGATTAATAATGCTTTTATCATAGTATTGAATCAGATTCACTTATTATAACATGATCGGCCATTTTATAATTTCGCCTACTTCCTACATCTAAAACATAAAATTATAAAACCATAAACACGTGCTTTCAATATGGTAGCCTATTAGTAACTGTCCAAGTGTACCTCCAAAAAATGATAAGAACTCTTGTTCTGATTGTATTAACAGTGTCAGAATTTGATGGTAAGTTAGATGATGAAGGCCAAATAATTGTGGAAATGTGCCTTACTGGCCGAAAATTAGGAAATATTCCAAAGAAGCCCTTGTCCTAATTGCCAACCAATTCGCTCACGGGATTATCCTTTGTGCTGCTCCAATCATTCCCGTACCTTATTGCTAATGTTACGCATTTCTAACCATTGTATTTTAGTCGATAATTTGACTTGCAAACACACTTATGACATCCAATTATTTTGTCTTCAGTAAAGATTAAGACTTTTAGCTGAAAAAGGACAATAATTTGCAGGATAATGATTCTTTTGTATTCTGGGCAGGAGCTGGCACGGCGCCCCGACCATGGTCCGCACTGCCTGTCGCATAAGCTCTGTTGGTTTTCGTCTCGAGACGGCATTCTGGCTCTTACTTACGTCTGTTCGGCCCACGGAGGAAGGCAATTGGGTGGCATATGTGCAAAGCGCTGTAAGTTAGTCTGAACCTATTGTATGCCTTTCCTTGCCTTTCTTGCACTGAGAAATTAAAATGAAAAATTGCTACTGTGGTTGCTGATTAGTTGAAGTAAATTGCACCACAATAATGAGTTACTTTTTTATACGTCATCGCCCTTTCCTATTAAATGCTATGATCTAAAACGCGTGGTTTTACTATGACTGTTTGTTATATTATTGCAGCATTGCAATAACAGCTTTCAAGTGAATTTGTTTAAATGCAATTTTACAACTTTTTCATTCACTGCCTGATGGCTCCGATATTTCATTAAATAAAACTCCCTAAAGCCTTCTTACTGCTTCATTTTTAAGTAGAACAACGGTACTTGTTTGGGAATGGGATTCGATTAGGGGAGACTACCATGATCATTGAGGTGCACACTGAATAGAGGGATACAAATCACTCGTGTCATTGATAGTTTGCACCCAAATTTATAACCAGTGCTAGCGTCTCAACGGTATTCTTTAACACTACAGACTGTTCAAACTAACAGGGACAGATCGGCGCTTAGTAAAAGTCAGGGGTAAGAAATAGCGCTAGCATACTTCATGAATTGTAATGATATACAGTGAATTGTCTTGTTGCATCCCATACAAGTAAAATACATGATTAGTGCGTCTTATCGTAGCTGCCACATTTTCATATGAGTATCGGAGTACGCTTGAACTTAAGAGAAATGTTGAGTGTAAAGTGATTTTTGCAGCTTGTCTGTCCGGTGCTTAACAGCCATCGTAGGTTGGTATGAACAGGACAGAGTAAAACAGCTCTACCAAACCGCTAACACACCGCTTGCGTCAGTAAAATAGGTAGTTTCTTTTAGGTTTCGAAATTCACGCTCTTCAACCGCTTTATAATGAACATCTTGTTGTTGTTGTTGTTGTTGTTGTTGTTGTTGTTGTTGTTGTTGTTGTTGTTGTTGTT
>NW_020170382.1:2080534-2123501 GCF_000524195.1 Echinococcus granulosus | reverse complement strand
AGTGATTTCGCGATAGCAATTTTAGAAGGTCGGTTCAGTCTAAAGTGAAAAAATGAATAAAAAACGAAAGCAAGCGAATCCCTGGAAAATTTAGACTCCCAACTTATGGCAGTTATACGTCCAATTCCTATTTACTTAGTAGATCTCAACTAACACAAAGATAGATTAATGTCCGGAGTAAAGACTCAAATCAATTTCATGTCACATAGCCCGTAATGCTAATGGGCACAATGAACTTTAATATCCCATCTCTGGCAGCCATGAGAGGCAACACGAACACGGGCTTCACCTCCTACCTCAATACCAATGGGCTGCCAGTGCCGGCTCTCTCGGCGGAGCTGGTGATGGCGCACGAGTTAGGCCACAGCTATGGTTCTTTACATGACCCCGACACGCCTCTATGCTCGCCAGAGAACGAGCGTGGAGGCGTCTATCTACTCAACAAGTACGCTGTCTCCGGCATGATGCCCAACCACTATGTGAGCATTGGTAACTCTGGTCCATTTCGGTGGATACTTTTGGTAATTGCATTCTTGTGTCCTGCAGAGTAAACAGTATACTATTAAACGATTTGGTGCATTTGAAGAGGATAGCCAGTTAGTTTAACTCCCATTATGTCAATGCCGCGTTTAAGTGACTGTTGTATAGTTTATGATAGGGGTTTTTTCCCTTCATTGACCGATGGTTAGTTATAGCCTGGGAATTGTTACACTTATCAGAATGCAATCGCCTTCTTCTGCATCTACTTTCGCAAGTTCACTGATAACTTAAGCAAAGATTTACTGGCATAGTTTCCATCAAGTAAAGATACCAATAAACTTCAACTACGACCAGAATTCACCATAATCCTTACAGCTAGTTAAGTGATTCAGAATGTTAGCTGCTTTCTGCGCTTTTGGGGCGCGACCAAATTAAAAAATTTGATTTTGCGAACAAATTTACAAAAATTGTCACTTTTAGTATATTTTACGCCACCTGAGAGTAGCATAGTACGTTTAAGTTTTCGCTTAGAAAATTCGCTATTATCACACATGTAAACCACTTTCGTACATTTATGCAATTCCCAAGTAACGATGAGTTAACTTTACCAATAAGGATTTCAAGAGACTTGAAGAGCAATCCTTAGATATCTGCCATTTCGGTTCCATTAAAAACATTTCTGTTTCATTGTTAAAGGGATCCGCATTCATACTGAATCCATAATGTTGAAATTTAATGTTGCAGTTAGATTTAAATGTTTATTTCAAAGTTTACCTGCTTCCTTAAAGCTGTGAATGGATTTATAGAGCATTTCTAGCAACAAATTATTCTCAAGAGTATTTTTCAAAAAAAGTATGAATAAGATTTACATAGCCTTTAGGATTTTCTAAAAGTCTGTTTTGGCTACATGCCCTTCCTACTTGCTTGCTACTTTACTGTTTTCGAACCACTGATTTAAAACCCATGCCAAAATAAATGCAATGCAATAGACTTAACCCATATCATCTTCACGATTAGAAATTCTCGCCTTGCTCCCTGAATCGCATGAACGCATGCATCTTCAACTTCGGGCACTGCTTTTTGCCGGACAAGCCAGGGGAGAAGCTGTGTGGCAACCTGCGCCTCGACGAGAACGAGGAGTGCGACCCGGGCGGGGCGGGTCCCCAAACTTGGGACTCCTGTTGCCGCCACAACTGCCATCTCCGTCCTGGCGCCAAATGCTCGCCCATGAATCATGCCTGCTGCACTAATGGTGAGACCGAATTCTGCACTTAATTTGCTCATGCTGGCTAGCTTAGAGTTGTGGCAGCAAATTATTCTACAAACTGAGTTCTTACCGTTGAAATTAACCCAGAGTTAATTTTTCAACTTTTCTTTAATGTGGACGCTTAACTGATATTTATGTTCTAAGTTAAGGTGCTTTATGCCTACGTTCATGAAACGTGTTTGTGCAAGTTTTTTTTATTAAATTGAATGGCATAAAAGTACTTACGTTAAAATATTTATTTGAATATATGTAATAAGGTGCCAACTTACATTCAGCTAATTGCTAAGAAATGGATTTGCAAAATTTTCGAATATCTTGCAGATTTTCTCTAACCGCTGCAGTACATCTTAATTTTCGAGTTTTTCCAGCCTATTTCAATAAACAATGCTGCTTTTGATTGAGGCTTAACTATTGATAACGACGCAAGGTTTAGCGGTTTGGAATTTTTTAATGGATAATTTAGACAGGGTGCATTGGATAATAAGTGCTTATTTAATTTATAAAATATAAATGTGTGTCATGAGAAGTAAGCTTTACATTGCCAACACAGAGCTTTAGTTAAGCATAAGGTTTCCATTCAGCAGAACTTTACTTCACTGTGAATGCGAAAGAGATGCATTGACTAGTTGAATAGGGTGAAATAGTAGCATAGCGTCCCCAGGTCTTTTCTGAAGTCGTAAGAAGTCAGTACAATGACAAAAAGTGTATTGCTGACATTCAGGAAGCCCGAGGGGCCACTGACATGAGTCGAAACCCATGCTGGCAGGGGAAAGTGCAATCCGCGGGGATTTAAGCGCCCGCTCAATCGAATGCAGAGGGATTGAGACCTCGAATTAGTCAACAGTTTGACAGTAGGGATAACTAAACCATAGCATCATGAAAATCAAGAGGAATAGCTTACTTCATCCTTGTATCGACTAATGAAGAAATTATTTTCAAATTGCACTATTGTTAGATTGCAAAATCAAGCCTGCAAATGTGTCGTGTGCCATACCGACGGTTGCAACGCCTTGTCTAGATAAAGGCTTCTGCACAGGCAACTCGGGCACATGTCCAGGCCCTCGTAAACTCTCCAACAAGAAGTGCTACCAACATGGTATCTGCCTTAAGGGCAGGTGCATCGACTTTTGCACGCGAATTGGACTGAAACCTTGTCAGTGCGACGGTGAGGATTAAAATTATTTAGTGTGGCATTTCAAAAGATGTTCATGACCAATGCTTGCAGTTCCGGAGTTGGACAAGTACACCCAATTGAGGAAAATTCCACAAGATATGTGTTAGTGTTTTCTAAATGATGGTGCAGAACTATTACACACAAAATTAGTAATTAATATGAATTTATCAGATCGGCCTTCAAGCTATGGATATTGAGCTGCTTAATTGTTTTTCATGCGTGCATTCCACTTGCGATTTTACAATTCCTGATCTTGCATGTAATTTGGTAGTTACGCCCTTAGTTTCTTATAAATACCACAATCGTCTAGCATTTAAAAAAGGAAAAGAAAATAAAATACTTTAGTTATTCGTATATGTTAGCAAAATTGTGTTAATGAACCAGACATTTTTTGCAAGAGGAATAAAGATGGTAAACACTCGCTTATACACATTCTTTTTTGCTCACATATTTCTAAAATATGACTAGAGGGGTCAACTTGTTTAGCAGATAAAAACATTTAACATAATTTCATGAATTCGTTAAGCTATGCACATAGGATACAATGTTTGAGAAAGGAGTATTTGAGTATTTAGCAATGGTGTTAGGTGCTGAAGCCCGTTGAGAATTCCCTCAGACCTTTTCAAAATGTGCCTTTCATCTAAACATGGCTTGCAGGAGAAACTTGGATTAAGCTATCCTTAACTCATGTCCCCTCAGCTATTCTTGGTCAGCATTGTGAAGCAACTTGTGTCATGTCATTTCAAAAATGAGCTTTTGTCTATTTCAGGACAACTGAGGAATCAAAAGTAAAGTGCGTACATCGTTCCACTACATTTTTAGAGCCCTATTCATGTAAAGTCTGCTGCCTCCTCAAGTTAGCCGTAGATCCAACATGGAGGTACGCAAGTGGGAATTTCTCCACCGTCTGCCGCCCAATCCTCGCTGTGGTGAGCCACAACGCCTCTCGAGCCCTCGAATTCGGCAACTTCTCGGCGCCCCACCGAAAGGACCTCATCCTTGCATTGACACGAGTTGAGATGCGTGCTAACTTTGGTGCTTATGGGGACATGGTGAAGGAGCTGCATTACGCTATCGCTAGCGATCAGATGGTCGACAGTCCCAACCCCAAGGGCCTCGCCATCCTATTCCTGGACGATGTCACACCCTGCCCCAATGGACGATGTAAACGGGGAAAGTGCTTCAAGCTGATCGGTCCAAAGGACGCTAGTTTTAGTGGTATTGTAGACCTACTTGGTGGCGAGTCTCTCTGTAAGTAGACAAATGTACAACTCTTTATTTTTCGCCTTCACGTAATTACATGTTTACCTACTAAGGTAGAACAGTTTTATTTTATAAAACTGTCCCCTGTAGCAACAACCCATTTAAAAGTTGCGTAAAACAGTAACACCAATTATTCATATTTCTGGGCATCTTGTCATTCCTTCTTAAAAGCTTTAAATAAGATTTATTAAACCTTTGTTGAATGCCTACATCAAAATATTTTTGCTTCAGCGCAAAAGTTTTGGGACCACATAATTTACCTAGTGATTGCCTTCAGTGTTCTTGTCTGGGTTCCGCTATGTTTGCTGATTTGCATTGCGGTAAGTTTGCAGGAATCTTCTAGCAACTTCGCCGCTTCTGGAACTTTTTAGCCCCTGCTTTTCCTCGACACGTGATATCCCGTTATTCAAGTGACCCACATTCACCTTGGTTGAAAATTGCCATGGAAATATGCAGCCTTAGTTAGAAATTACAGCTGTTAATAACCTAATTTGTCAGCTATTTCTGCCTTCATACAACCTTTCAATGAATTTCATAGTCTTGGACACTTTTTTACATTTTGACAAATACGTCGAGTTTAAGCGAAAGAGTCGACATGGTTACAAAATCAGATATTACTGGATAACCTTCAGCTGTTAAATATAATCAGACTTTACTTTGAAGTGCACCCCCTTCACCTCCTAGAGCACCATGTAGTTTGCTGTGAAGCCTCCATTTCCATGTTAATGTACATTCTAAATTCTATATACGACATAATGTGCTTATAGGACGAAAACCTGGCTCAGACGCGGCGAAGAATTACCAATGCCTCAATATCAAGGATTCAAAATTTGCGCGAGAGGTCGAGATTTCGTTCTTCAAGAGTAACAAAAACTCGAGACTCTGCGACAAGTACAAAAGATACCAATAACGTATAATGGAGGCTGTTGGTCTGGCTTACTAACTAGGTGTTGTGAAAACTGGGCTATATTGTTTGTCGAAAATTCTCCTTAATGGTACGATAGTGCATGGAAAGTGGGGAGGTATTTCAAAACTTACTTAATATTTCCAGCAAGAAACCTTCGGATTGAAAAATATGACAAAGGCCTTTCTAAAATTAACTTAAATCCCATCCTTGGTGAAATCGTGATTGCCCCTAAAAGATCTAGTACTTTAGCGGATTAGCACAATGGAATCCTGACTTTTGCCCTTCAAATCATACTAGAATGAACATCATAATAATTTGTGGAGGTCCAGCAGGCCATTACCTGCTGTGGTTGTGGGCTTAACGTAGCGGGATCTCCAGTGTCCGTGATTCCAGCTTTCATCTCAGCCACATGACATTCTGACGAAATTCCCCTGCACTTAAAATAACGGCAAGCTCAAAATCTCGCAGTTTAATTCGTAGTTGGAAGAGCCTTCTACGTCCCAAAGCTACGTATGGCAGATCCTACCTACTAGAGAACCTGATTATTTTGAAGGTTCCTTTGTAAGGCACAGAATTAGGGAGTACAAGAATGGAGTGTCAAGAATTGTAGCGCTTATTTGGCTTTCAAAGTCAACGCAAGTATTTCGTTTGACCCGAAAATATTGTACAGATATCAGTAATTCAATCTCTTTTGGCTTAACAACGCCTTTTGGGTGAGACTCGGTAAAGTTATACTAACCACTTGACGCAGCTGAGATGAAGAACTCAGGTCCCCCTAAGCCTTGAGAACCCGTACACACCCAAGTTACCGTCCAAATAAAGGACATAATTCTATGAGCACTCTTCTCGTCTAAAAGGTGTGAAAGTATAAGTGGAAGAGAGGACCACGGACTCCTTTACCACATCAGGCAAAAATATATTTTTCTACAACAAAACTCCAACATTCTCTGGCTCCTCGCTGCAGACCATTTAGTAAAGTATTATTTTTTATGATGTTATGCGAAATAATTTCTTAAGACATGCTTTCATTATCTGATAAACCTTATTTAAGATGTTTTAATCATCCAAGCACAGCCCCAAGGTTGAGAATTCGTGCAGTGATATTTTCGTATAGGCTATCCCTGGGCTTTATAGTGTTATAGGATTTCGAAGCTTACAATTTCTCAAACAAAAACATGCATGTTTTGTCTTGTGTTGCACAGATCATATTCCTTAGTCTCCCTGTATCCTTTGCTAATCGTACGTATTTGATACTACTTTATTCTAAACGCTTCTTGCTACGCATTCTCATCCACGTTCTACTCGTACTCGTCAAGTTCTTTGTAATGTTACAAATTGAAAATTTTAGAAAACCGTTTCCCGGTCCATCCGGGTGTCTATGTATTTTATCAATGTGCAATACATTACATGCGACTTTATTACGCTACGTATTTGTAAAAATATTTACTAGCTTTGATAAGCGCTATATGCTCCATGGTTACCCATAGGATCACTTATTCACTTGACTTTTTTGGAAGTAGCATGAAGTCTGTTACTGGAAGGTTTATTTTGCGTTTTTCCCAATTGTTTGATGTTTGATACGATCAGTACACTTGTTAGGTTTTTCAAATAAAACCTAAGCCGGTATAAATTCTGGCCTTTGCATATACTTGCACAAATGTTCATTGTTTCAATTAAACAGGAATTGAGCTTAAAAACCTTTTGGCTTACGATGTGATAAATCACCCAATAAGATCGAAAGCTGTGCCTTCAAGCATATATTTTGCTGCCTTAGGTCGGTAAGTTGTATTTGTTCTGCAAGTTTGACTTCTTTAGTAATTTTTCGATCGAATTAAATTTATCTTCTACTTTGATTTACAAGACGGAGCTGAATTTAATACAAGGCGATGAAATTATACGTCACAAAGTTGAGCTACCTGAGGAGCTACATGGCCATCTGAAAAACGATGCAGACTCTAAGGTTAACATTTTAATTGGATCGAGAGATGAATTCTACGCTACTATAAAAACTGATGGGGAGGTTTACCTTTTTGAGGTTTGGCGTTATTCCAAACCATATTTTTATTCATCCAGCCCCTTTCGTATTTTGAACAATGGTCTACCAGTCCGAAAATTTTGGCATACCGTTTGAGCGATGTTATTCTCCCTAACATGTGACTTTCTGATTAAATTAATTCTGTTTTTATAGATCACTGTCGTATGACAAGCTTTCTCCTCTTGCTAAATATAACCAGATCATTTCGAATGGTGTGTTTTGGTGTTCATTATTGACCCGTATCCATTGAAGATCGGAAAATGCGACACAGGCGTGGACTGCCGCCCGCTAAAAGATTTTGTGGTCTTCATTTTGTTGCCGATTATAGTTTCTTTGCTCATGTGGGAAGTCATGACTACGCGAAAACCGTGGACATCATCGTAGGCTTACCTGCATCGCAATTCTATCCATCCATTCATAGGTGAAGGCGTTCAATAGAGTAAACGAAATTTTTATGTCTACCGAATTTATTGATGTTGAGAACGGAAATGATTCACAACGTGGTTACGGATTCTACATAAAGGGCGTGAGTCGAACAAATTGCACTATTTTTGACTTTTGCAGATATCAATCGAAACAGGTCCTACTCCTGCCTCTCATGAGGTGTTCTCTGCAAAAGCTTTGCTAAGTGTAAGTTTCACTCATAAAAAGTAAGCCATACTACGTTTACCTGTCATGTTAAACGGCACTGGAATGATTTCTAGAGTTTCAGTAGAAGGAATTTTACAAGTGCGTGTCTCCACCACTTCCTCACATTTTCCAAGAATCCTTTCGGTGTTTTGGGCATGTCATGGATGGCTGGTCCTTCAGTGCACCACCTAGGGGGCATTTGCTCGTCAATTAGTAAGTTCTACACCCCTTTAATAGGTAAGATTTACCACAGGGCAGCCATTCTACAGATAATTTGTCGAAAGTAGGTTTTTGCTTCCTAAAATTCACGCTGTTATTTGTAAACGCTTGGTCCAGCTGGATGGTGGGTCTAAGTTTCGTCGTTATGCTTGTCAAAGGTTAATGAAAATAATACATTAAAATATGCTGCTTCGGTAGTTATTTTTTACTAACCAATTTAAATTTTGGTCTCATTGAAGACATTATCGGATTTTTTATGACAAATTTCACCTGTTTATCGTCTTACGGGATATGGTTTTACCTCGAAAATTCACTTCTGATCAGTATTTATAAATTAACACTTGGGTATTTGGTTATTTTTTTTTGAAGAGAGTCGACCTTTAATCTAAGATAGCCTACTTTAGCCCGAAAAAAACTTTTGCATTGAAAACTTGGATTCTTTTCGTGGTACGACTCGGTTGACGTCAATTTATATTTTTAAAACTAATCTTTTATATGTTTGAAAAGCTAAAGCACTGCCTAGATAACTAAAGATTTATCTGTTGATTTAAATATCTGTGCTCTCAACAGTAACTCTCATTTCTCTTCAAAGTACATTTCTATTTTATTTTTAATTTTAAGACCAGTGATTAACTTTGTCTTTTGGATTCATTCTTTGGAGTCGCGAAAATAACTTTAAATTAGTGTTCTTCGTGGTTGGAAGGGGGAAGACAGCCACTGACTATCTGTAGGTTTATTAAGCGTTTCTTACAGGGTTTTGTGATAGTGTGCTCTGAATCCCAACTTTTGATGTATTTCAATTTCACCTCTGATGCTAAACGCACGAATACATAAATTATGGGCTTCTCTGACAAATTCAAAAAGCTTCACTATTGGAAATCGGGTGTCAGTCAAGCGTGGCACCACCTCGAATTTTTTTCTTGATCTAGTAGTATTGGTTTAGTAACCATATTAGGAAGTCCCTTTCAACTGTAGCTTCGTACAGATCAAAGGAAATAAAATGACAAGTATTTATCTCCATCTACTAAAATACCTAAGTGATAAAGAAACTTTTAAAATAACTAGGCCCCCCTCCTTAATAAACGTGTACGTACAAATTTCACAGTATGTTCTCGAGAGTTGGCGTGTAGACCATTGGAAATAAAAGGGAACGCAGTTTATCCCCCATCTTTTCATTTTGGTCGGACGAAATACCTATCTGAAGCACCTTTTGAATTAGAATTAGCGGCAGTCTCTAACAGCATTACAAGCATTGAATTAAAGAATGAAGACGATCATCATCTATTACAAATTAGGCTAACTACACGGATTTATGGATGCAATCATCGGAGTTGGTAAAAGCAGTAGTCAAGGGACGCAGGTTTATATCACACCTGCTTTCACCTCATCTCATCAAATCATGTTAGGTGTAAGTACCCAAGATGCGTAGTTTCAGCCTGTCTGATATATCCATCATTGAAGGCGGGGCTGTAAATTAACTTTCGTCCCCCCTACCTCATTGATAGACTACGTGGATGCAGGCCCAGAGGGCAAGGCGAGGAGCTCGATAGTTTTGACACCGAACACAGGCTTCACAACTTACTGCGACTCGGAGGGCGAGCAAGTGCTGAGCAGCGTGGCGGAGTTAGTGACTGCACACGAGTTGGGCCACTCCTGGGGCGCGCCACACGACCCCGACACCGCAGAGTGTACCCCCTCTGCCGAGAACGGTGGTCGCTTCCTCATGTACACCTTCGCGGTGCCCGGCTACTCTGCCAACAACTATGTGAGTCATCTGCCCCCACATTCTCTGCCCATCGTCATGGTGTTACTAGGCTGCTTGGTATGGTGTGTCCGCTTTCGATTCAAGAACTTGCCTCATTGCATATCACGCAATAACTGTTATGGCGATCATTTAGAAAGTGATTGTCCAAATAATTGGCATAATTTTATCCCTTATGTCTTCTCTCCGTCGTACATGTGCTAGGCGCCGCCAGGTATATCTGGATTCGATCGAAGAGTTTAACACAGTCTTTGTTTAACTGTCCAAATCACCATCACAATCTAGTCCCCGTAGTGAAATAGTTCTTGAACTAAACAGGAATGGTCCAAAGTTATAATATAGAAGACGTAAACGTCAATTGGTGTAGATTTTGGTGAATAAGGCGGATGACGTATCCACCACCTACTTGGAGATTGGGTAGTCTCTTCTGTGCTTTTGACGTGTTATTGAAGACAGTTTCATACATGGATCGACTTGTCCCCTTTTAAAAATCCCTGCCACCCAATGGTTGACGTTTGCGTAGTTTCATGTAACAGATTGCGGTAGGCATTGGCTCAGTGAATTGTGACTTTATGATGAATAATGCTTGCGTAGTGCTGGGCTGCTGAAAGGAGGGTGTTCGCTCTTTGGTACCAGTAAATAATGCTTGGACAATTCAGCTACACAGAAATACTACTACGAAAGCACGTATGCAACTGTTGAAAGAAGTGAATATTGTATAGCACCTAACGGCACAATACCCATGCACTCTTACCCTATGACAAGAAAGAAAGCCAATCTTGGAGACATTTTCCTTCTTCGGAGGTTCCTCCTTTTTGTTAAGGCAAAATTGCTCGACTCAAATTCTCCGTCCCCAAATTTTTAAGCATTTTGTCAAAATGATTCTGGCTCACAGACGGCTCAGTAAAGCGACTTCCGTCTACTCTCATCTCCATTTGTTAATGCTTCGATCTTTTCGTGGTCAACTAGCAAGACTAGGATGTGTAGAATGATGTGTCCAATGTGCATTACGCCAGGTACTGACGCCATGAACCGTTTCTTTTTTGGAGTAGACTCTATTTTTGAAGGCAGGATAAATTTATTACTCTTTTGTGATTTTACGCCATTTTCTAATTGCAATTTTTAGATATTTGAATGGGTAAGGTGCTAGCGAAATTGAGATTATGGATCTCCGCAATCACTTGAAAGAACCAATACTATATTCGGATTTTTGGGCATACAGATAATATATATTGCACGGCGCTTAAGCCAAGGAATTTGGCCTGATTTTTTCCAAAAAAAACTAACAAATTCACCACTCATCTGATATGGCTGTCTAAGTAGTTTGTTGCCAGTGTGTTTGCTGCTTCTTGAATAAGCACCAAGTTAGTAAAGGCGTAAACGTCCCTCCAATATGGGAACAACAAGATAAATGAATTATTTAGCAAAACTATGCTAAGTTTTAGCTGAGAAATGGAAGCCATTTTGAACAGCTGTTTCATAGAATATTCTAGATTAATTTCTACTGTGTCCTCTGTTTTATGCGTCATCGACAAGCAGGTGTAGCACGATATTTCAAGGGATTTTTAATGGGTAATTTTTGTGAATACCGTAATATTTTATCCTGACCATTTTATTTAGCACTTTTTTTTCCGGAAAAAACCACTGTTTGAATAAAATATTGATAATACCTGATATAGATATCTGGAAGCACATGTCGGACATGTGACGGACATGAATGAACTTTCACGCCGATTTGGTCTACGGTTACGTTTCAACGTCTACCTCTTCTGCTTCAAATCCATCAAAATTTAGTGCTTTAAGCGTAAATTACTTCCTTTTCCGCCTACAGCGTTTCTCTCCATGCAGTCGACGCGCAATCGGCCGCTGTCTGGCGTCGCGAGCGGAGCTGTGCTTTGAGGAGAAACCTTTCGCTGGTCTGCCAATGAGCCAGTGTGGCAACTCGCGCCTCGATCCCGGTGAGGAGTGCGACCCGGGATCGCGAGTCGGTGGGGCTCAGGGACGGGACCCCTGCTGCACTTCCATCTGCCGACTCAAACCTGGTGCCAAATGCTCTCCTCTCAACCATCAATGCTGCACTTCGGGTAAGGCCAAGTCATCTGAGTTATGCAGTACGTATGCCTGGAGGATAGCGTTAAGAGTGGCATCCACTAAATAAAAGTCACTCTTAGAAGGGGCCTAACTCCCTATAAGATTCGACTGGAAGATATTGGTCGTAATTTTTTTCATATCAGATGTTTCCGGTGCCCAAGTGGCTACCACACTTCTCTGAAAGATGTTACTCGCAGTTGAACCTCGAGATTGATGATTTTAAGGACGCATTTTTCTGAGGTAAATGGGGTATCTTCTGTGTAAGTTTCAGGAAGGAAAAAAACTTAGTCCGTTTCCCTTGGATGACATTAATTATAGAAGACTTTGGGCCATATTTCACCGAGCGGTTTTGAAACGAACTGACTCTTGTCATTGACAGCACCATGCAGTAGATCCTTCGGTATTACCGGCTGCCGCTTTCATGCAAAACCATATGCCTTGAAATTGTAAATAACCTTCAACTAATCAGGGCTGTCTAATATGATTCCGGAAAAAAACAATCTTGGTAACTATTTGTTCCTACACTTGCTTTCAGACGAAATTCAATTTATATTCGTCGCTAGTTAAAATTTTATGGATTAAAAAGGCAAATCGAGGGCATGTAAACTTGGGGTTAACGTTGTGCTATTTCTGGGGTTCAATTTTAATGCTTAACGTCGGACCTGCCTTAAATGAGTCACTACCCACACTTTGTTTTAAAGTCTTCCCACCCCACAATTGAGTATTTATTTAATCATGAGCCAATTAGGTTGAGGTTAGCAACTGTTTTATTAAATTTTCAAGAGAAAAGGATGATTTTATTAGCCTGCTAGAAACTTGCCCACACCGATTTAATAAATCTAGAGGGAGAATCGGGGAAAACAATGAATTCACGAAATGTTCTCTTTCAGAAGTTTTTAAAAATTTAATGACACCCTGTGAGATAAATTGAATAAATGTTTAAATTATATGGTAGCCAGAGGTTTTCAATACATTGGGCTTTCTGTGTTGAATGTAATGTAATGATTACTTAACCTACTCATGGCCTCACGAAGACTATTCAAAAGTGAAATTGAAGGACAAATTTAAAGCAACGTTTGCATTTTAATCACTGGTCATATATTACCGTGGTCGGTGTAAATTGAGAATCTCGAAGGCAAGGCGATGGAGATGTCTATTCTCCAACATAAAATGTTCATATAATTATGCCCAAATACTTTCCTTCCATTACGGAAAGACTGTCAATTGTTGAAGAAGGGGACTCTCTGTGCGGAGCCAGACCCAACCGTCTCGCCTTGCCTGTCTGCGGGTCACTGTGATGGTAAGTCGCCAGTCTGTCCGGGCCCTCTGCCTGTATCCGACGTGGGCCGTCGATGCTATGAGCACGGGCACTGTCTCAACGGCGTCTGTCTGCCCTTCTGCTCCCGCCTCGGCCTTCGTACCTGCATTTGTGACAAAGGTAGTCTTTTTACTTTTCTCTTTCATCCCTTCTCCTTTTCATTCTTGTAATCATTTCCTTATCGTAGCTGATGACTCCTGCTTGATTTGCTGCTCCTTCGACCTTGAAACAGCTAATGAGGAGCGGCGATCCATGTGCCAACCAATAGTTGCTTTAGCTTCATCGTCGTTGGTATCGGAGAGCACTCCATTACAGGCCGGTTCGTGGAGGCTCTACCAGCTGCCTTTTCCAACGAGGAATGTTAGCGGAAGTGAGGAAAAGTACTTTTTTATGGCTGGAATGGATGTAGAAGTGCCAGGAGGGTATGAAATAAGTTATACGATGGCGGGAAATACTTCGGAGCTGGTGAAAATGCATCTGGAGGACAATCGACCCTGTGCAGTGGGGTTTTGTCGGAGCGGTGTTTGCGTGGAATCGAAAACGCAAGGTGTGGGACGGTTGTGGCCTCTATTTCTTTCAACCGAGACAATGAGTAAGTATTTCCAATTTAGTGAGTCTTAATGGAAGCCAATTATTAGCACGTCACAGGAGAATTGACTATCATAGCTTTCAGAAGATGCTCCATTTCACTGAATTAAATCGCAATCATCCCCAAATCAAAAAAATCATGCGTCTACTTGACTGTTAAAATAGGTTATTATAAACTGATAACTAAATCGTCACGTGTGTGGTACTGATGACGAACATGTGCTGAAAGCTTAGCTCATACACTGGTCGTTTCATGTTGAAGAATAATGGAAGAAATTGACACAAATTAGCTGCCTTTAAAATTGAAAGTGGTCTATTTATGTGTAGTGGGGTTCGCTGCGAAACTTCTCCCTTTTAACTTCTGCTAAAGAAATTTCAACTACATTTATTGTGAATGTAGCCCCTCGAGTCTTTGCTAAAATCGTAGCAAGCCAAAACAGTATAAAAGAAAACATATTCCTAGCGTACTGAAGCAAGAAGAGGCTGCTGGCGTGGCCTAAAGGCCACGTCGTAGAGTAGGACTACAACCTGCAGATACTGAAGTGATCTCGTGGGTAGATGCATAGTTAAACAGGACATCAAAGCAGTGCACAAATATTCGTCACTGGGTTGGCCTCTTTTCTGCCTTTACAATATGTTGGAATTCCCATGGCTATTAGTTACCGTCTTCTTCATAATCCCTATTTAAACATCAACCGCCGATTTAACTCTGCTGTCTATGATTCTTGGAAAATATGGGGTGAAACTTGTGACAAAATGCACACTTTCTTTTATGTGGGTGTTTTTTACTCTGTATTCAGTGAAGATCCTCTTTGCTTTCCGTAAAAATATGTGCATATTTTGTGGGTGCTTGAAGGCCACTTTCCATCGCCAAAGGTTGTTTTTAGAACTCTACTCAGTTTTCTGGGGGATGCAAAAACTTTCTTTACCCATTCCTAATGTAAACCATTCTCCTGAATTTTTCTATTTACTACTTCATACTGATCTTGATCTGAACTGTTTACAAATATCCTTCCCATTGGTTTTGCGATGTAATTTAGAGGGAGATAGGCCTAAAGGGGGTATTCTAGTAAGCACGTTGAGATAGCTGTGTAGTAGTAGTTTTTCGACCTAATTTATTGAGGAAATACGATCAGCTTTGAGTTTAATTTTTTAGCCACCCTCCTGTGGGATAATATTGTAAGCGTCATTGTCACCCTATCTTTGATCGTGTGGATTCCTCTGAGCTGCATCGTCCGGCTATACGTAAGTATACGACTGCTTCACCTTCACTTCTTTGTAATTCCTATCAGACCAACTACTATATCTTGCTGTTCAAAAAACCTCCATTTTTGGCCTTGGGAGCTCGTTGCGATCCGTGAAACATCTAATCAGCCAGTGATAGTAAAAAGTTACAGAACATTGGAATGAAAATGTATGAAAGGAAGCTAGAAATAATCGGACTCTGCTGCTTATTATCTTTTTAATTACTCTCTGGGCACTGCCGTTGACATTAAGTCATTTCAAGTAAAACCACTGGGGCTCATCCACTTATCACGATTTAAGCCCTTTTGTATAATTTTTAAAAATCATTACTTCCGTGCAACGGGCTCTAAAATTGTATTACGGAAAAGAGAATGTTGAAATGGACCGTTTAAAAGGCAGTTTTTGTACTTGAATCCCTAAAACAGGGTGTACGCATTTATAAACTTACCACTGGATAATGGAAGTACTGTTCAGTGTCGTTAATTACACCAATCTATTTAGCAAAAGTTAAATTACAAAATTCTACGAACAAGTTCCAGTTATTTCCAGTTCTCAACAACTAGGTCCGTTGATTCATCGTTTACTATCCTACATTCGATTCTCGGTAGCTTTCCACAGCAACTTCTAGGAATCTTAAAGTATGAAAACTGGAGGTTTGATGGTTAAAATTGCTATTTATCAATCTTCTAGCAAGGCTGTGAGAAAGTTAGTTGAATCACTCATGGTTTAGGATATCTTTCTACTTTTTAAAAAAATGATGGTTTTACTTTTCTCGAGACTTAGCACCACTTATTAAAGTGGTTTCAATTCATCAAGAGGCAATGCACCATAACTACACCGCAAAAAGTTATTATGTGCTATACAGCTCAACTTGAACCAATTTTCTTTCTTCCAATTTGACGAGAAACGCACAGAAATATTACGAAAAAGGGAATTCAATCTTACTTCCTTGTCTCAGGATAAGAAGCTAAGGGAGGCCCAGCTCAATGCGGCTAAAATTGCCACCCAAGCAGCAGGACTCGCACCGGGAACGGCGCCTAGTAGCCATGTGGCACCGAGCGACCTGAGGTCGACCACTGCAGTGCATCAAGACAACTGACGCTCCACACTTTCAACATATCACCTTCTCCTACCTTTTTACTTCACCTTCCTTTCCCAAGAATAGCTTTTAAGGGAGTTTTGGACTCGAAGATAAGGAAACTTGATAAAGTTGTATATTTTTTGGTTCCCCATATTTTGAATTTTAATGGGATGGTTTAGTACTAACCTTTCACATCCACAAGCTATATGTTGAACATTCTCAAATGTCAGTAAGGCGAATTGCACCAAATGACAATATACAGCCAAAGATCACTGCAGTAAAACGCCTCCGCGATTCCCTTTCTGACATTCGGTGTGCATTATCCGTCCATTTCCTCTTTGGTATTGGGTTAGATTAGTCCATTTTTGGCTTCAAAACGTTCGCCATTTGTAACGGGCGTAGCATCAGTTTCCGTTGCGCTGTCAGACTTAGCAAGTAGCTCAAAAAACCTTCCAGTTGAAAGATTTTTGTTGCACAATTTCGAGAGTGCAAGCTTGACAGATCGTTTGGCGTAACGGTGTGACGAATATTTACGAAGAGAGATAAAAATTGAAGCTTTTGCTTGGTAACAATCTTGACTTCTACTTGATGGAAACTACCGAATCATTGTAAATCACCTCCTTTTTACCATCGAAATTGAGGCGTACTTCAATGGGACAAAATCTCTCTTTTTCGCTCATCGTTAAATAGTGTACTCTGTTGGCGTGTTTACTATCAGTTTACTCAGGTCTAATAGCTGTCTCAGATGAGGGCGTCTAACTTAAGGTCGTTATTGTCATATAGGAGGGCACTTGTGCATTCCTTATTAATAGTGGTAGGCGGGTTTTGACGCAAGAAGGTAACTTTAGATTCAAACACAGGTATTGGCCTAAAGTTGGAGCTGAAAGAGTGCTATAGGCTACTTATGTCAATGCAATAATTTCAACGGTAAACTCAAAAAAAATTAATTTGCATCATTGAATAACCAAATTATGTGATCTGAGGCATCAAGAAGTTGATAGTCCGTAAATCATGATTAGGTTTTCAGTGAATTGAAAAAAAAATAATTTGGTCAGTCTATTACTCAGACAAAATACCACTCGAGAACATATCTAATCTTCGCGGAGGGTTCTGAGTTTTGTAGGCAGTACATTAATTAGTACAAGATATTTACTCATTATTGCAAAAGTTCTAGCATCAAGGCACCCGCCCACCCTCGGCCTTAAACACATGCTGGCACAAAGCCGAGACATGAATAGCTTGGATCTAGTGTAAAGATTATTCGAGTCCGAGCATGCAAGACCGAAAAAAGCATATTTGATGTGATTAAAGCATTCTTACTGCATCCACTAAAAATATCACAACAGAGGAGCCTGTGAAGGAGTTCAAAAAATGTAATTTCGAAATATGGGGCATAACAAGGGTCTCAATTGGACAGAAAACGGGAGAAAGTAGGTGTTGCAGAGAGATCCCATGTAGCTATGCATGAATGCACAAAACGGAAGAATTGGTAGGTTAAATAGAGTCCACTTCATTCATTCCCTAACACAAATAGTTCTGGACAAACTATTCCTCGAAACAAGTATCAAGGGAATGAAGTCAGATCTGAGGGAGTCTCCCAGCTACAAAATCCAATTATAAGGGATGGAACGATGGAGGAAAAACAGCTAATAGTTGATTCCATAAATAAAAACCAACAAAAATTCCTTTTCACTGTGGAGCTTGGTAGATCGAAAGAGCATCTTAGTTGCGTATGGGGAAAATGACGTCATCCACAACTCCAGAACGCGGCTAGACAGACCAAAGAAATCATCTGCCGCTGCCTATAGCCCTACTTCACATCCGTTAAGTGCAATGCATTAACAGAAAACGAAATCCCGACAGAGGGGAATTAAGGCTTTCTTATAGCCCTCTCTCCAGGCAAAAAAGGAAAAAAACCACCTGGATTCACGTAAATACTTGCGCATTGCAATTGCAGTCAAGTCAAACATCACCATCCTACAAGTTTTTTAACATACATTGAGCAGAAATGACAGAAATATAGTCCATTTTCAGCATCTAATTACAGTTTCTGTACTTAGCAGATGCGACGTAGGAACTCATGGTTTAAATGCATCGAATCTGCAGCTAATCGTTGATAAGAGTTATGCCTTAAAATTGACAAGTCGTGATTTATGGGAAGAAGCAATCAAATTTCCCTTACATTTGACTACAGAATAATCTTAAAATCAAGGTGCACGCTACCACCAGATTCTCAATATGTTTACATTTCACACATGATTTAAAATCCCGCACACTAAAAATGTCATATAGAAAACAACATTTCTCATATACAAACTTCGAGGCACCCCTACGGTGCCCCCTCTTTACAGTGCTTCTTATGCCTCAGAAGGTCAGTGGCCGAAGGTTTGATGGGGAGGCGTTTACCACAACGCTCGCATCTATTCACGTCTTGATCTTCTTCGATGAATTCGCCTCCGTCTTCTCCTCTCTCTTCACTTTTAGGCGTCTGCGCTTCGGAATGTTGCGGAGGCTTTCCACCACGTCCTGCCTCCCGTGCCAACGCGATCTGCCTATGAAGACGCAGAGCTAGATCCAGACACGCCAGGTTTGTTGTTGTTGCATCGTCGTCTCCACCCTCTTCAACCTCGCTCCCCGAATTCTGCGGGTCCTTAGTACTGTCAGCAATTACACCATGCGACAGTTTACCTTTCGGTGGTTCAAATGCGCGTAATCTGAAAAGTTAAAGGTGTTGATGTTTAAGAACTCGATTCGGCAGAAGAACTGATGGCTATGGTTTATTTCAATGCCGAAACAACTAGGAACTGTAATTCAAAGGCATGGGGAAACAGGACGACCATCTGCTGCAGAAAACTGCACAATTTAGGCGCAATTCCTTCTACTATTTTAAAATTACCAGCTTTACATCAAAATCCACAGGTGTAGCAAATAAATCCACAGGACATCACGATGTTTGCAAACCGATTAGGTAGTTTAGTAAATTTAATCAAAACTTAAAATTCATGATTGAATCACTGATTTGGAAGTATGCGTTTATCGAGTCGATTAACTTGGCGGATAACCTACCGAATTTCATACTGCTAGTAATATTCTGCTTCACTCCTACGTTGATTTATATCACCTCCTGACATTATGGCTAGCTCAAAATTTTCTTCAGCAAAAGAAGAGAGGAAGCGTAAACTCACGAGTTTATAGTGAGAAATGGAGTAACCTGAAATCCTCCCTTCTCAGGATTAATACGAACAACATTGGCTGAAAGGGAAAACGGATAAAAATTAACTTCGCTTACCAACTCAAAACCTAAATCAGACAAACATTTATTGTTAAAATATCACAACTTTAAAAAAACAAAGCCTAATCAGATTGAAAAAGGAACTCCACGAACGGAATGGTGATGATAACAATAATGTACAAGAGTGCTCCCAATGGGAAAATGCAAATCAAAGCCGAAATCCTCCAAAATGCGAGGATAAAAATGTCTGCTCAGTGATTTATTGCTGGTCTCATCGAGCCGGAACTGAAAACAACATCTATTTAGTACTTATTAGATCTTATGCTTAGCACAAAGTGAGGTACCAAATTCAGCTCAAAAGGGCGTGGGACAACGCACTTCTCCGTCATTCCTCTGGATTCCATTCAAGGACTTAAAACGTCAAAAATTTTAGGTTACATTTAAATCAATTAACACATTCCACCTAACTAAAAACAAATACAACTAAGTTTTGATCAAACGGAAGGTTCCTCAGTAAACTGTCCAAGAGGGCAGTAAATCAAAATAACGCGGCGTACATTCTGAAGAGGGAAACGATGGAGAGGCATGGTTATTGCCGTCAGTAGAAGATGCGCAAAAGAGGTTTTTTGAATCGACGGCACTCAGTTTTCGCAGAGTATGCAGCCCGGAGGTTTGTTGGCCCAGAAAGGCCGCAAGATGCTCGCACAACAGTCGTTGTAAGCGTCGCCACTCTGAGGCGCGTTTGCTGGCGCGAGTCGAGCAGACGATGGAGGACGCCGGGAGATCTGTCGCCTTCTTCTCCGACAAGGTGTCCTCACCACTCTCCTCTGCACCTCTTAGCCGACGATTCTGTGACTCTGAGGAATGGGAAGACGCATGCGTTTAATGTGAGCACAAGATCCAAGTATTAGTGATGATTATCAGGACCGAGTTTACTCAGCTTAGGAGGGTAGCATCACCGTCAATAAGCCTTACACGGGTTTGGAGAATGGAGCTTGAAAAATCTGAGTGCATCCAATTAGTGTCCAAGCAAAATACGCAATCCTTTTATAACGCTTGCTGGGCCGTATATATTGCTGTCAGGACAGCGATCGGCATATCAATCCAAAAACTATAAAATATATTGCGTGTAAGTAGGTATCTTTTGATTCATGAAGCATTGCTCATAACTTTATGTAGTGCAAATGATAAGAACAAATTCATAAAATCTTTTACACATTTTTAAAAGGTTAAAACCAAAAAAAGTGACACTTCAAAATAGAGTCCACTGATGGCAAAGCGGAGTTTCCGTCCAACCTACCTTCAAACGCGTTTTAAAGACTAGCCAGAATGTTGGCGCACTGAATTGCGTTAGCTGAGCGAATGAGTTTGAACGCCTTCCAGTCTAGCACGAGCTGTCCTAACTTGCATGTACTCGTAAAATTCGCACTATTGTTTACACGCACGCAATATGAAGCACCAGTACAAAACGCCCTATTGTGCTCGCTACGATTTCTCTTATTCCAAGCCTGCATATTATCGAGGCGGTTGGATTCAACGAATGGGACTAGAACCCTTATGGACCATGAGCTGGGTTCAACTCGATTTAAAATCGTCAAAGCTAAAGTGACCTCCAGAAATGGTTCAACAAATTTGATCTTGATGATGAAACGCTAGAAAATTCATCACCTTAAGAAACCCTTTATTCCTGAAACCGGGAAATTGAGTATCACCATTGAAAACACCATTCGAGGCTAACTTGTCAAGAGCTTTCAGCAGAGCTTAACGTGGAACATGATGGAAAAGCTTATTTACACCAGTATTAACCGGGAAATTCGTAATACAGGTTAAGCATATGGGTTTCACATGGATTAAATACAGATGGCGAATAAGACGTAAAGACTATAAATTCGTTGGTCTTAATTGCATACACCCATAGAGGAGTTCCTTTTTAGATTGTTTCTTCACTGACAGGTAATGCAAAACGGCTTTTTTATTCCAAAGTTAAGCAAACTACCCTACATTTCTAAAGCCTCAATTCATCCCCACAAGACTAGACTTGCTTTGGGTGTGTGTGTGTGTGGCGAACTCCAGGTGCAACTCAGATGTACAAGGAAAGCTTTTTTAGAACCAGTCAGGACTAGTCAATCAACAGGAGGAAGGTTATAGTCAAACAAGCCGGCACACAGCACAGAACCTCATATCTCAAAACTTTCTCCAAGTGAATAATACTGCTTAGCATTGGATAATTGTATGCGAAATAGACAGTTCGGTAATAAATTTATAACAGAAATGGAGGAAAATTCGCCCTCAACGAAAAAAAACACTTTAAGGAAGTAGATTTCGCAAACCTGTGTCAATGGAAAAGGGTTCGAGATTGAAGTGGTGAATATTTGAACAAATAAAATGCTTGAATCAGTTTTCAACGGCTATTTGGATTTCACTGCAAAAATTACACGAACTTATTTGGTTGCTTTGCATTTATCAAAAGGAAACAGATTCTGGTATATCATTTCAAATTTTTGCAGCATCATGTTAATGCAAATTCTAAAAGGGATGATTGAAAGTGAATGGTATTGTAGCTTAAAATCATTCTCAAGCCATTTGAACTGTGTCTGGGCTAACAAATACCTCTTAATGGTAATTGAAAAGGCGCTGACAATACAGAGAAAACATTTTGTAGAGGTTTATCAGTAACCTACCTTCTAGTTTGATTTGGAGGAGACGATCAAGACTAGTTCGGAGCCAAATCGCAGCAGCGAGAGACCTTTGCGCAGCCTCCGGATCTAACAACTCAATCTCGATCCACCTATCAAACACTAGCCTAGAGAGAATAAAAAAAGTATGAGCAAGTTCCTCACTCCAATTACGGAGAGGCCACGTCAAGCTTCGAAGCTGGAAACTGGAACATATTTTTTGTTATTGAAAAACATGCCAATATAATAATGATGGCGATGAAAATACATATGTAGCAAAAGGGTAAATTTCCATCAAAATTGGTGATATTTACTTGCATTGGTATCTCCTCACCTTAAATGATCAAAGAGGTAATTTAGCTAAACCATTTCCCATTTGAAAATATGAGAAAAATATGAATTTAATTCTGATAACTTGCTAAATGCCAATGCCAAATATGAGGAGAAATGAAGAGGAAATGACAAAAAGTCCAGCAAACCTGGTAGCATTTGCGTTGGTATCAATTTCACGAGCATTCAATAGCAGTGTTGAAAGAGCAGGAACACGGATTGTGTTAACCAGGAAAGGCTTTGTTGTCTCCAACAGATCACTTAGTTAGAGAGAATAGAAAGAGCAGTCTAAGATAATGCCACAAAGGAATATCAAAGTAGAGGTTAGTAGAGATAGACAGATAGATGGAGAAAACCTAGCTACTAAATTAAAATTGGGCTCTTAAGGGTAGAACCAGTAAGCTGGATCAGGTACCTGTTTATCTGCACTATACCATCACCAGTACATTTTCAGATATCAATGAATCAACGTCTCATCAAAGTTTACTAAAACGTCGCATCTTGAAAGAACCAGTTCTTCTTTAGCTCCTCCATTACAATTTTAGTCTAGTCTAATGCACTACCTGTGATCATCTTCAGAAATGACCTAAGATGGGTATTCATTCAAGGCGGTTTACAAAATTACACATTTCAACTTGTCACACCATTTAATCACTCGGAGATCACATCATACATACATACACATAATCTGCGGAACATAGATTCATATGTGGAGAAAAGGATTTAAATGCAAAATATCGCTGAAATACGCAAAATAATTTTCACCAGAAAAGTGGCATTCCGGCAACAGAGTTCCAGGCATACGGTATTTCTCCACCCACGAATATTCCGGGCGATGTTTGCAGCTTACATTCAGGGAGAACATTAAAAGTATTGCGCCACCAGACACTTACAGATAGATTAGAAGCTGATGGTCTGTAGCAAACTGACTGCCAATAGCCTTGTGCACCGGTCGGAGTGGTTGGGAGGTGGGAGCAGGATGTTTGCCGTTGGTGGTGGTCTCACCCTCGAGGCCCTCATGATCACGGTTGCGTGGAAACAGACAGTCTGGCTGCTTCACGAAAACGTCGTTCGGCTGGAGCACTACGAAAGCTTTCGTCTGAAAAATAAATCAATCCTGTTCAGTACAATTCTCAACACTGATTATACTTCGTGTCGTCAATGTTGAGCGAGTGCTTTGCCACAGAGAGATGAATCAGATCCTGAAAAGGCTACTAACTGTAATGGAACGAAAACGTGGATGATTTTACTCTTGTGGGATAAAAGTATAAAACTAAAGGGATTGGTCTCATCTGTAGATAGTGAGAGGTACCTTCTAAATCAACTATGTACTGTTGCTTGAAGAACTACATGGTTCAACGACAGCAACAGTCTCGCTAGCTTACACGCACGGCGAGGGCAGGATACGGAACAGGATGGCTAAACAACTCAGGGAGGGAATCGTGTTTATTCCATTTGTTGTGTTTGGTCAGATGAGCGGCCGAACATGCAGAGAGCTGGCATTAACAGCAATATGAATAAAGCGGATGCCGCTTAGTAAATAAAGAATGGAAACAATGACGACTTTATGAGTGACATCCAGTGAGGACGACGATGATTTAAGTAACAGTACCAAAATCCAAAAGAGGGAAAGTGAGAGAAAACAACACGAAACGGGCGACAATTAACGTAAGCAATTTGCACTAACCACATTCTTTCAAATAATCTATGGGAGTTTTGACAGTGAAATCCTTGCAAAAGTATTATTTAAATTTTAAAATTTAACAACGGCGACTCCTCAATGTTCAAAGTTTTCAGTCACCACATTAGTAGCACGACATTCTGTTAGCGCCCCATCAGCTATTCTGCAAATTTACAACAAATATATATTCAAGATTCCACACCCAATAACGTCTCCAGGGAAGACTGGTCACTCCAAATGTGTTCCCTTTTTGCAGTTTATTTGCAATCTGACTGATGTGAGGAAAAGCTACGAACTAAAACTAGAACGGATTAAACATACAGAAAACTTCACAATGCAGTAAACCATAGCAATGAAATTAACAGGTTCTGGACTGCATCTGTTATCCGATCTTCATTAACTTTAACGATAATTCTACCTATCTAGTTGATAAAAAGGTGGTAGTTTCTATTCGCAACGCAAACCTAGATCCATTTGTTGTCAATGCTCCAGAATAAGCTATGAAACGATGGATAAATATAGCGACTTTATAGCAAGTAGTTTCGCTGAACAAAAAAATTTGAGTAAATTTAAGAACGTATTTTACCTTTCATTGTAGTAATTCCATTGTCAGTGACCTACTCTTGATCTGCATAAGAACTCTAAAGGACGTTTTCTTTCTAGCGTTATCGACACTCACGGTCACCTCCCCTTATGGCATTATTTTAACAAAGTGATAAGTATGAAATATGAAGAAACATAATTCAAAGGAACCTCACAAAATCGATTTTTTCATAAAATAGGAGTAATTTTCCTTATAATAAAATTAATAGAAGGGAGTCTTAGTAACGCAGTACACTCAGCTACTACTGAAATCCAAGGGTGGCTTAAGTGCTATATGCAGGAAAAACCTCTTCAATAAGTAAAAGGCGAGGCGTGCATCACTAACATTATTTGCTACAATCTACGAGTCGATGACAGTGTTATTCTTGTGTGGTAAACAGTGTATACGTTTCCAAAAGTAACTCCGGTGCTACACCCAACAATAAATCCTTCAATGTGATAGCTCACAGGAGTGTGAAAGACCATCTCAGCGCCAGGTCCAGCGGCCCCACCCCTGTTGGCAACACGGTAGGCGTTGGCGGGGTCGGGCACCGCGATCTGGGGGTAGAGACCAGCGGCGAGGACAACCTTGAGTAACAGAAGGTCGCCATGGGTGCGTCGGCGATGGTGGTCGGCCCACTGCGAGAGTCCCTCAAGGTCGTGGCACAGCACTAACTCGAGGTCGTGAACTGACAATCCCGTGCCCTCCAATGAGGGCCCTAGGTCGCCAGCTCTTCGACCGTCCTTACGGCCACGCAACCAACTGTGCAGGCGGGAAATCCTCGAGGCGCTGATTAAACTACCGTTTTCCTCATTTTCCGCATCCTCTGCATCACTGTCTCTACCGCTTTCGGCGTCATCCTAAAGTGGGAGAATAAAGTGTTTTTATCAAAACGTGTTTTGCAGATACTGATCATTAGGGCAACGCAGTTAACTGCTTTTATCACTTAAATATTACCTTTTCCCCTCCAATTTAGTATTCTATTAACGTTAATATTCTACAAACTCGGGTTATGACAACTTTCAACGTTGAAAATCCGAAAACCTAAATTTTGTTTTAGTATTCTTACGCCCAACATCTTCCGATAAAGATTAAGCTACATCCGTTGCCGCCTTCTCATCGGCCTCACAGTTCTGCTTAGGGAATGCTGGTCCACGTAATGAGGTCTGCAGTTCCCTTGCATACAATAGGATATAAAAGGAAAACAATCGCTCTTTTACTTCTACGTCTCTCCAACACTAAATATTCATTTTAAAGGTGTTCTAGAGATCACTTAAATAGGCCCGGCCTTTCATGCACTTGCCCATTCGCACTGTGTTCAATTCTGAAATTATCCCTGAAAGATATTCATTATGCTGGCTGTCACCTCAAAGACTATACACAGCAAGGTAAACGTGAAAATTTCCCCACTTTTTAATCTTGACATTCTGGGAAAAAATTGTGGCGTTCATCTGTTGCCTATCTCAAAACATCCTCACCGTCCACGGCGGCGGTCGAAAATATTCCATTTTACACTAACTAGCATTCTATAGGCGTTTGGTTGAACAAAAACTTATCGGTCTTATCCTATTCTTGAAGTAAATAGGAAAGAGTATTAATGTAACTACTTTTATTGAGCGGTGACACCAAAGGCATTTATGAAGGCATTTGTATTGGCTCGAGAAAAGGGCCCTTCAAACTCAGGGATGCAAATGCAGGGCCCATCTACCGAAGAGCGAATCTAGCAATTTAACTTTTAATTAAACGATCATTCATCTATATGTTCCTCATTGAATTACATAACACTGGGAGTTTTCCTCCACATTTCATAAAATGACGCTTGAAGGCGGAAAAGACTAAATGTAAAGTAATTTGATAGAATTGGTCCCAAGCAATTGTAGAGCTGTGAAAGTGAAAGACTAAGGGCTCAAATTTCAGTCAGAAAGTGTCTGGACATTATTTCAAGTTTTGAGGTCAAAATACATTAAATAGAATTAAGCCTTAACATTTTTTGGAATTGATACGTTTTGAAACCCATCGTTTCATCTGTACCAGCAGAGCAAAAAATCATCCCTGGCGATTTCAAACAAACTGCAGACAATGGGATTCATTGCCAAAATGTGAATACAGATATTTGTAAGTTTTTGTTCGCTCGTTCCAAAAGTGCAAAAGGACCACATCGCATCCATGACAGATTTTCTGACGAGGTTACCTTAAAAGCAGACAGATGTCAGGCATATCCAATTGTAGTACGATAAGAACTGAACCCATTATAGTGGTTGCATCATTAAGGCACCCATCAGTAAGAATGAAGTCAGAAACGCATGAAGAAGCTGGTTAATGATCAGCACACCGAAGAGAGTCGGTGATTCACACAACTCTGGTCGACTGGGCGACCTTCGAACAGGCATACACACGCAGTTACAAATACCGTTTTACCCTAACAAACGCACAGCAAGGAGCAAGTTGGACTTCTATAGGTGATGACCTAGTTATGAGCTCAATGAAGAACCTAAACAAACCTAAAACAGACCATGACTGGGAAGCAAAAGAGTAGTATTCACTAACGTTGTCCTGTAGAGTTAGCATCCGCCTGCGCTTGCCTTTCAGATGTTCTCGATGGCGCGCCTGTTGCAGGAGTCGCCTATGGCTGCTACCGACTGTAGCGGAGTCACCACTCTTGTCTCCAGTCGTGTAGAGGCCGGCGTCGCGTAGCAGCTGGAGAAACTGACCGCGAAGACGTACCATCTCATAAAGGCGCTGCTCCTCCAGTCCCAACCGCCGGACCCAGCGCTGTGCTGAGGCATTTTGCCGATCCTCCGCCGCTTCATCCAAATCTTCGCGGCGAAGGAGACCGGCGCGAGCGGCTGAGCGGGACTTGATCTGTTCAAAGGGAGCAAAGATTGAATGGAAATCTGCTTAGTTGCCTATCCTTGAGAAATAGGTTTTCTGAAAGGGACCAATGTTCAAGTGGAATGACGGTCGTAAGAGGGTGAAATTAACCTATACACCCCCAGTGTACTCTTATTCAGTCGAGGTTTTCTAAACTATTATTACAACTAAAGGTATCATGAAAGTTTATAAGTCAGTGGTATAATCCCAATGGATCCAGATTGTTTCTGTAATACGTTTGCTACTGATCAATTCATAAGTGTATATCCTTCCTCCCAGAGTCCGTTACTCCAAACTTTTCATGTACTTCTACTCACACTAAATCAAAAACGATTTCTGAGCGTGTTCCTCAAATACAATAAGGCAACAAGGCTACGATGAGACAAACTAAAACTACTGATTGTATTAAACTGGATTGATGAAAATATAGTTCTCAAAGTCTCCTACAAGATTTGAAGAGTTGAAGGGTCAGCCTATGGCCCTATTAAGAAAGTGTAACCAGATATCCATGTCACGTTTAAGCTAATTTAACATTTTACAAAGAAATATTTCAGCATAAAGTCATTCATTCTTCAAAAAGGCAGCATCTACCGGAGAACGAATTGTTGCAAGTTTTAAGTACAAGTGAACCAACCTGGACATAAAAAAATAAGCATTACAAGTTATCAAGCAGGCTGCTTGAGAAATACATTCAAAGCGCTGGTACGGTGTCAATTTTTAAGAGTATTTCAAGTCCTGCTCACAAACAAATGGCTATGGTGTGAAATGGAGAAACGTTTCGACAAAGAAGTTTGCGAATGAATTTAGAAGAAATGATACTAGATGATATTCCCCACACACAGTTACTGTTTGCTTTCATCCCATCCCTTTCCTTCCCTTTTACATAAAGTTTAAAGGACTGCTTTAATGCACAACTGCGTAGTAGCTATAAGAAGCACCCATATATAACTTCCCGCATTCGCATAATTTTGCGCAGTCGGAATAGCCACAGACCTGCAACCACTCATCAAAGAGATCGGCAATCATGAAGGGAGTGCCATGATCATTTTCAAAGGGTCGAAGGGCCTCCGACTGTCGAAGACGAGACTCGCCGCTGCGCGCTGCACCCACGGGGCTTTGGACGGCCATACCGGTGGCGAGGGTGAGCACCGGCTCCACTAGTCGGAAAAGCGATGCCATCACCAACACCCGCCCGATGCTCAGCTCCACCGGTAGCTCCGCCAAAAGTCGACCTAGAGGAGTGATTACAATTCTCTCTCCATTGCCGCCGTTGCCCTCCGTCCATCGTGTCGCGGCGCCATGGGACTGCGTTAAGTAAATTAACAGCAGGGTTAGTCGAAACCATTGCAAATGTGCATGATTTTGATCATGTGGCTCAAGCTTTCCAGCTCTCCTGCACTTTTGCGAATCCTTAATTTGGAAATATCTTCAGGAGTCAACTCGATCACTACAGATTAAGTCACATCCAGTAGCCATTAAAAGGTCTTGCCCTAATTCCAACTGATCTGGGAGATTACTTGAAATGGAATGCTTCGGGCCGTGGCGTGGTTCCATCCCACTGGTATATTCACTCACCAAAACGCCATGCCTAAAGGTACTGTTCCACCTATTCTAAAAGAACTTCAATCTACTAAGTTGCTGACCCGGAATTCTGGTCTTCTAGACACTATAAACTTTCACGAGCTCTGCATTTCATGGCACCTCCAGGGGCAACCAGATCGTTGAGGACTAAGAAGGAGTAACGGTAGGATATCCGCCAAATTACAGTCGGCTCAAAACCACTACTTGAGTAAGAATTGTCTTACTGTGGTATAAATCAATCAAGTTGTTAATAATTCCCGTGTTTTAAAATAAATCTAGTAAGATTCTTGGTTAATTTGTCTTCTGTCTCAAATCTTTTCTCACATTCCCCGTTCTGGTCCTCCATCCCGATTGTGCAAAGTCTCGGATTTCAAACTCAACCCTTCTAGGATTAACAAGGTCTTCAAAGCGCTGCAAACGAACAAACGCTCGGCAATGATGAATTTAGTTTATTCCAAGCCTATCTGAAAATGCGTTCTAAGTAGAAATATTCATGGCTGCGATGCAAATTTGGAATATCTTTGCAAATTCAGCCTTCCCAAAAGATCCACCGACAGCAAAGCCCGATCCGTCGCTCAAACTTCATCTTCCAAGGCGTTAAATGTACTAAAGTTCGTATAAAATCTCAAAGTTGACGAAATTACAAAAGTATCAATTAAACTGACTTTTCGTACAAAACGAGACATCGACAGTGGATTCTGCAGGCTAAAAGTGACACTTAAGCGATCAAGAAGAATTAAAAAAAGCACTCTTACCACGAGGGTCTCAAGGGCTTCGTCTAAAGACTTGGTCTCTGGAGGTTCGATAAAAGGAAACCGCTTCACGTCAGGCAGTCCCATTGCCATCATTTGAAGCGTCAACAAGTCAAGAGGCACTCTCTTAATCTCTGGAGTGGTGAAGGGCTGCAGAATTACAGAGTGGAATTTAAAAAAAAAAATATAAAACCACCTCATTATTGCGTTTAGCGTAGGTCACAAACACTCAACCAAATCGTTCAAAAAGGTATAAATCAACTCCATTTAGTTCCATAAAGACCGATTATTGACATTGCCGATCAAAGTAAAAAGTAGCGTGAGCAAGACTTCAACAAATCATCAACATCCTTCTATAAAGGAAAAGCCTATTTTTCTAGGCCATCTTCCATGCTTTCTATAAACAATTTTCTTTTTACCTATAAATATGCATGATATTCACCTCTGAAAGGCATTCCTTATCGTTCAATTTTCACTCAGATAAGAAGGACCATTGATCCTACATCAGTCAGTGTGCGGTCTACAAAAATACTCTATTGACAGATATTTTGTTCAAAAAATGTTTAAGTTAACCGTAGCGGGGTGATTTTGTTTCGGCCAAGCTCTCGCATTTTAATGCATTTTAGCACATTCAAAGTTGAAAAGATGTTAGCAAATTACTCGAAACAATGTGTATTTTAAACATTAGCAATTGAAGCGATGAGGGTTGCAATTTACCGTTATTTTTAGTGCAAAAATTGAGCTAAGAAGGTCACTTCTTTTGCTGTTTAACTTCCAGTGGATGATCTGGAGGCAGATTTTGGTGATTTTTATGAAGATGCATTCTTCTTGCAGCATAAAACAATCTTATCTTCGTTCGTACTCACTACAGCATCAACGAACAAAATAACCTATGTAGAATATGAAATAGGTGTTTGTACTGCCTGGGAAGAAAAATAGTGCCCAAATATCTCTATTTGTCTGAATTTGTTTCGCTTTGGTGATTCTGGTAACGTCAATTCTACTTTTCTGAAGAAAACTAAGAATAACCCATGGTAGGGTAACGCATCGCATCTAATGTGACTCCCTAAGACGGTGAGTGGAAAAACTAATGCACTGACCTGAAACTCGTTATACTCCTCCTCCTTAAAGAAGCGAAAGCAGACACCAGGGCCAGTGCGCCCCGCCCTGCCCTTGCGCTGGTCGGCGCTTGCCTTCGAGATGGTCGTCTCCTTAAGTTGGCGCATTCGGGATATCGCATCCCACGTCAACTCCTTGACACGACCCGAGTCGGCGACGAATCTAGGAGCAAATTGTATAAAGATGAGACTCTATGGGGTGCTAGGTTGTTTGCGACCCTAACAATTCAACCTGTGGCTCCATTACGTCACAGCTGCTACATTAGCTTATCGCCTTCATGCTTTAGTATGGCTAAAAAAATTATCACTAAAAACAATCAACTGTTTGCAAAGTGGTGGTAAAAGAGAAAACCACTTTATTTTATTCGAAATGAAAACCCAAATAGTTCGCGTAGACGAGAGAGCGTTGACTGAATTCTAAACAAAAACAACATATCTTACATGGTTCACGCTTAAAAACTAACAAAATATGCTTAGTCATGGCCCTGAGTCGAATACTGGGAGTGCATATGACAGCTTCTAACAGAAGTAAATGGATCTTATTGAATAAAATCCATCAAACGTTGAGTAAATGCTTTCAGACTAAAGACTTGTACCAACATGGCAAAGGGTGCCTATCTTGTCCTCCGCTCGAATAATAAAGTAATCGAGAAACGAGTGAAAAGACCAACGTACACCGGGCAAACGGGAAGGTAAATAGACTGCTTGCCTGAAAGTGGATCGAGAAAATCATAAAATAGACGTCAAACTACTCACTTTTGTGACATTTATACGATGCATTTGCGTTGAAATGGATTAAGCCTTGATTCGTAAGGTAAAGCATACTTGTGCAACAAAAGAGCAATGTAAATGCATTTTGGGATTTCCAAATGCTTGGCACTGCGCCAAACAAGCGCCTTAAACATTTTAGTTGTAAATTTTACTTCAAAAACTTCATAAAAACGTGACATGAAACGGGAACATGTGCACATGTATGCCAGTACTTAACTCTACTCAAAAAAACCGAAAATGAATTTATTTGAACATTCGGGATTAATCGCTCCATCATTAAAATGAGCCAAAGCTATGTTCCCCCCTCCCCCCGAAATTGGTTCGCCGAACCTTGGAAATCAAGGTGGCGCTTACTTCAACATGACAGAAGGTAAAGTTTGAAAGTTTAACGTGAAGTTACTCGACAATTTGCCTCTGCATCCCATAATCTACCTCATGTAGGAGCAAAAAAAAACTCAAATACAACACTGTTAATCATTTCGAAAGCTTGCCTTATTCCATCGATGGTGACCGAAGTTTCAGCGATGTTGGTGGCCAAAACGCACTTTCGTACGCCGTCCGGCGGGGTATGAAAGATCTTTTCCTGACTGAAGGAGGGCAGAGCGCTGTGTAGTGGCAACACGATCCAGCGCTTTGTCTGTTCTGCGTAGGCCTTACACGCCTCCATCACTATCTGCAGAAAAGATTGACTTAGTTTCACCACTCCATAAGCCTAAAATAATGCTTTTATGGCTTGACAATCACTGTATTCGCATGTTTTTCAACTTGAAATCCCATCAAGAGCTGTAATGACTTCTGTGCTGGCTTCAGTTTCACAATTCGTAGAAATGTGCATGATTTGCAAGAGGATTTGCAGTCCAGTAATGCAGATAATTTGCCTTAATGACCTTATGGTCATAAAGCACAAATTTCTTTTATATAGCCGAGTAACAACAGTGCTTTCCTGTGCTGGGGCATTTTAAATGATTAAATTCCGAAACCTTCAATGCAATAATATCACTAATCCATGCATTCCCGTGGTTTTGAGGGAAAATGCATAAATTGTCTATTTAGCTTGGGCGATATCGTGTACCATTCTCGACCGAAAATCCACCTTGAGTCAACTGATAACATGAAAGAAACAAATGAAATTGATAATAAACTTCACTGGTTGGAGAAGAAGTGAAACAGTCAATAATAATGCAAATTGGCGGGAGAATTGGAAATGAGACGGTCCCATTATTCACAAGGATGCAAAGTAGTCAAATGATACAGATGTTACGACCACAACATTTGAAAAACAAAATTGCGTCAAAAAATTTCCAAGAGAAAGTTCAACACTGACGACCATGAACTAATTCAGATACTAATCGCGATATTAATCACACAATTCAAATGTTGCATCCCACTGAGTCATTCTTGTTTCTCCTTCGTACTTCTTACTGCACCCGTTTCTTTTACAATGTTTTCGGAAACATCATTTTCAGTCAGTAAAAACTGAGTCAAAGGAGTTGATTCAGAGGACCCATTAGAACCTAGCGTCTCCTCAATTCCAAGAAAAAACCAGCATTGTGTACTAAGGTGGATTTTGCTCATCTGAAATCTAAGTTTTACTTTATATGACCTTAATTTAATGTATTACATGCCCACACCGTCATTTTTGTGACCAATGTACTCAAAGCACAAAGATTGACATAAAAAATCGATTTCGAGGGCCCCTGAACGTTAGGGATGAGTCTAATGTCGGCCGCAAAGCACAAAAAAACTATTTTTTTTTATTTCGGTCACACAAGATCGAAGTTATACAATTAGCTACCATATAAGTAGAACCATTCCTTCTGGGTTTTGAGATTGCCATGTTCAGTAAAAACAAGATGCTTCTAACACGAAAATGTTATTGGAAGTGGAAGGACATTGGAGAAGAAGTGGTCGCTCGATTGACGGTCGCATACTGCATACAATCTACCCTTTGTCTTATCAAAAACGGAAAAATTCCAACAAAGAAATAAGTCACCCACCTGAATCTCGGCCATACCGGAGAGGAAAACAAGGAGGTCACCGCGCTCGGAGATGGAGTAGGTGTTGTCGATGTGCTGAAGCAGTCGAACGTAAGGCGCAGGGTCAATCCGCTCCAGCGAGGCAGCCTGTTCGGCCGGAGTCAGAGGGCAGTACTTGAGAGTTATTGGGTACAGACGACCCGGCACCTGTGGCGAATTTAAATAAGCGCATTACTATTTGGTGGATAACTAATCTATCGGTCAGACGCCTGGATTGATGAGAATACATACAATAATAAGCTCGGGAATTGATATATTTGCCATTCCCCAAAGACTGCTTTCCCTCCTCAATGATTGCGAAGGTTCAACAATATTCAAACATATATTCGGGACGATAGTTGCCTTATTAGTTTGTTTTTTTGAGACAAATCTCACGATAAATCATACTACCTGAGAAAGACAGCTCGAATTATTAACTAAATGATTGGTGTGACTTAGTAAAATGCATAATATCGCTCGCTAAGTCATTCCAGGCTGGAAAGCAAGCGTAAAAGGTTACGCGTAAGACTGAAGAGGGAAACCGGGAGCTAAGATGAAAGTTTTAGTACAAGCGGGATACACAATTCACAATAACATGAATAAACAACGTAAGTTAACACACATTCGTAAGTCAATAATAAAAAGTTATTTAGAATTAATCAAGAAAGTAGAGAAGCGGGATAGTTTGAAGGAATCGAGTGTCAAAGAATAAATCGTGCACCCCATTGCCGTCACCACATAAAATTTATTCATGTGAATGCACCGATGTCCTGTTTTTTAAAATTATGTTAAGCGTGCCTGACAATGCAGTTGGATAAATTTAATGAAGCCCAGAAATACAGTCCAAAAAGAGTGATATTCCACTCCAGCTTCATGGCACTTGGTCAGTCTATCACAGCATGTGGGTATCTATTGTAACCGGCCGGACAAAGTGACGAGGTTAAATAAATTGTTAATAAAGACACTAAAACAATGCTAATGCCGTAGGATGTTTCAGGATATGCCCAAGATAGCATGATTCCAAACCGTCATGAAGTGTCACATCGATCACTCTAAGTAGAAATAGGCATTAGTTTCTACTTTTGTCTAAGTTGTGAAAATGCCTGATTTTAGTTATTCAAAGATAAGAATGAATTTCAGCGAAAAGTACAATTTATAGGCTTAAATAAAAATCAGAAATCGGACAATACTTGAAGGAAAACGAAACTTAGAGAACCGCCTCAAGTGGCCTCAAACGACGCTTATGCAAAAAAAAATGTGATACGTAAAACTAGGAAATTGGGCAACAAATACACCACCCGAAAAACAAGAAGTGCTGACCTAGAGCCTAACAAGACTCGCTATCGTAAAAAAAACAAGACATAGTAAGCACAAAAATCGGTTTGAATAGATGGAATAACTGCTAACCAGCAAACTGCTGCCAAGCATTCATAGTAAAGTGGCTCACCTCTCCATTCACCGGAATTGACCCTATAGCAAGCCGTTTCATTAGTTAAAGAAATAAATGAGGAAAGTGAATATTCAGAGCTGACCAAAGTATCTTTATTAAGGCTCGGGAAATTTTGTACGTTGAATTCATTCTCTCACTGAAAAGGAGACATACAAACAACAACAATGGCCTAAGGCACATGTGAGCCTTCCAATTTTCCGTAATTCCACCTCCTGGCAAACGGTCAGCTTTAATACTTGAGGCAGCAGCTGAAACTTCAAACTCAATTAATCCATCACCAGCCCTTCCACCATTTTGAAGCGATTTTTGATCGCGATGGCAGAAAGCTTTATGGAGTTAGAATTGGCCAAAAAGCAGCCGAAGTAATTAAACTTGCCTCCAGAATGGGACAGTTGTTGAAGAAGTTGGCAAAGAGATTGACATTGATTGTGGCAGACATAAGTATCAGTCGCACCTCTGGTCGAGCCACCACAAGGCACTTCATTAGGCCCAGAAGACAGTCAGTCTGCCAGTGACGTTCGTGCACCTGAATGGCAAAGCGAGGAAGAGGGTCAGAAATCACTCGTTTGCGAAGTATTAATCGTTCGTGAGATGTCGTATAATTAAATGCGACTGAAAGTGCGATTACTTCACGTAACGATTGAGTTGTCCTAGCAGCCAATATTCAAGATTTCAGGTGAAATAAAACTTGTGCCCAAACTAACAGTCATGGCAAAGTATTAATAATGAATACTTTCTCCCCTAAATATTGTTGAAAAGATAAGTAGTACACTAACAAGGCCAATGGGTATGAATGCATATTTAAGAATTTTTAGGCCAATTATTTGCAAATCCAATTAAACTCAAATCTAAACAACAAAAAGGCATTAAAGAATGCAGCATCATGGCCAAATATTTGAGTATCAAGCTAAAAATGCGTTTACTCCAAGTAATTCAGTTTTTACTTTCCCTCGTAAGTTTAGCATCAACAGATGCGGTTTTACTCAAACAAGAGGTACATCCAATTTTAAGTGGACAGAGGGACTTAACTCCCAAAAAATCCTCTGATTGAAAGCCTCCAAGGCGACATGCTTACTTCGTCAAGGACAATAGCGTCATACTCCTTCAGGAAGGGATCCGACTGCATCTGGCGGAGAAGTAGACCCTCGGTGAGGAAGAGAATCTGCGTAGCCTTCGATTTGTGCCTTTCAAAGCGAACCTGAAACCAACAAGATGCGTGCGCTTACACAAATATGCTTCGGGGAAGGAATGCTGCTCACGCTACAGACCGCGCTGAATTACTATTCGATAGTACCGTCATCATTAGACCAAAGCAATGCCCACCCTAAAATTTCAACTACGAGTGGAGTAGAGCACTTAGGAAATATATCGCGTTGCAAAAAAAAGCATGAAAAGATAAAAAAGAAGGGAATGAGAACTGGGCATGGAAAATCAATACGTTTGCAATGCTGTCTTATTTGACTCGTTAAAATATATTTCACTTTCTCACGATAAGTTTGAAAACGTGAACACCTTTTTCAAATGAAAATTTTAGACAAAAAAATGACACGAATAACCGGCCAGAGCTCGCTAGAAAATTTAAGCAAAAGGAAGCCATCACTATCATTGAGGCGAATACTGTCGGGTCTACAGGTCAAGAAGCTAGCAAACTGGAAAGAAAACATAGGTTTCAAGAGCGTTCACGAGGAACCAAAATCCCAATAAGCTTGCTACTTAGTAAAATAAGCAGCATTTTTAATCTTGAGAAATGCAAAAGAACCAAGATTATCGGTCGATTGCTTACAAAACTATAGAAAAAGCCAACGCAGACAAGTAAATGACCACGCTATGGCCGGGTACGACGCAAAATAAGAGAGTACAGGGAGTAAAACTCTGACTCACCTGGTAGCCTACTTTGGTGCCCTTCTCCCTGAGCATCTCCGTACTCACTCGCGCAGCCAGACTAATGCAGGCAATTTTTCGCGGCTGTGTGACAGCAATACGTTTGTATAGTACCTCCTCCTCAGTCTTTTTCGCATCTGCTAGATACTGCGGTACCTGAGTCGACTTCCCACAGCCCGTATCTCCAGCAATTACTAGCACCTGCTGTCGCATTAGCTTGCTTAACAGAGGCTCACGAAATCTTGCGATTGGAAGGTTCTCCCGGTCACGATGTAGGCGCTTTATTTTGGCCCACTAAAAGAGTTGGTGAAATCCTATGACAGCCTACCCTCTGTTTCATGAGGAAGTCAAGGTACATGTCGAAGATAAGATGCATGGCGAAGAGGTTTCGGTCGGAGAGAATAGCACGTCGGTGAGACGTATCTTCGGCCATTCGATGGCGCATATAGTCCTCCAAACGGTAGTTACGTGTCTGGAGATTGAGACGCAACACGCGGTCGTACCGGCTGCTACCGTGGTTGAAATCTACACGCGGTTAGTCAAGGTGGAGGGAAGAATTCATTGCAAACCTGATCTGTTAGACTGATTTAACAAGAAGGATTGAAGCTTTTCCGCAAACTTCCAGAAATCCGGGAAATCAGAGGAATCCCTGAAAGGACGGAAGCAGTGAGTGTCGAAGAGAAAGTACCAACCGTTGAATTGGAGCTCGAGAGGAATTCGGAAAGAAGAGGTCGGTGAGTCGCTTTTTATGCACTTGAATGTCGAAGTCAAAATCTATAGTTGATAGCCTTTTTCCATCATAAGTCGACATTCTCTAAGTGAACAAATAAACAAGAACATCAATTAAGCAGTAAAGGCATATATTTGATAAGATGCCATGTAAGTACCAAAACATTTAAGAATGAATGCACAGAAGAATCGGAGTCATGGAATATTTCTTGTAAGTGGATAAAAACATAAATTCCTGGTGGGTAATTCCGAGGACTCCAACGTACCATTGGTAAGAACTTAAGTATTAAGGTCGATTGGAAATTAGGCATATTTTATGTATCGATGAGAAACGCAGGAAATAATCGGAATGCGAAATAAATTGTAGGAAATGAGTCGATACGGAATCAAAATTATAGGAAAGACCCTTCATATGAACCATCGAAACAGCACACCTAACATTTTAAATGAAAGGGGGGATTTGATCCAAGGCAAAGGAGACATGTCAAGAACTAATATGTTATTTCAAAACGCCAAAAATCAAAGCAAAAATAGTAGAGCAATTCATACTCACAAAGAATTATAAGACCCTAATCCAATGTTCTAGACTCACTAAAAAATATGCCATACAACCCACTAAACGCTCACAAGCAAAGTACTCCATAAAAAATAACACCCCAAAACCCACACTGCCGGCAGAAACCGCACGTAACAGTCGTACAGCCAGTTTACTGGCTATCATGCCCATTACAGATTTACTTATCAAGGCATCATTTTTCAATCTTTCGCATTTAACAACCACAGTCATGCAATAGCTGCGAAATGGGCACAAAGCCATTGCAAGGTCAAGCAGCAATACAGGTAAAACCATTCCAGCAATCCTTTTAAAAGGAAAAAATCCTTACCCAAAATTAGCATAAATTCCGTCGAAATAGGCATGCATAAAATTTTATAGGATAGTGGGTTGCTTCGCGATTTTCAAACTGTTTATTTTAGGAGGGAAACATCCCATTTATAAATTTCATTTTAGCAATTTTCGCACACAGATTACGCTTCAAAAAAGTGCACCCGGTTTGCAAGACAGCTGTGCCGTTCATGATAGACTACCAAATTAAATGTCATATAAAGGTACTATAACGCAAAGTCTTGTATATGTTGAAATTTTTATTTTGGGTTGTCTTAATAATTTGTTAGACTTAATCAGATTAGTAAAATTACGAGTTCCTGTATTGTACGTTTTAGCCAATTGGTTCCAGGGTTGCTTTTAAAGATATGAACAAGCTAAAGTCCTTTAAGAAAGGCATCGAAGATGTTCGTCAGGGCAATGAAACGGCATTAGAAGCCAGTAAAAAAGGAGCTGGCTTCCATTCCTGAACTTCCGGAGTTGGGTAATATTGCCAGTTTTTTACACCTTACTTTAGCTACGCTCACATTCTTGAAATCTTTAACTCTATCGCATAATAAGATTCAAGGTTGGTTTATCATCCCTGGCATCACATTTTCTAGAAATCCCTGATGATATTGTTAGCCTTCAGCACTTGGAGCATTTGAATCTGTTTAATAACTGGATAACAGTAAGGGTGTTTTATTCCTAAACCCCACAGGTAATCACCCCCAAAATATCAGAATTGCGAGGACTTCGCTCTCTCATACTCGGAATGAATAGATTGGACGCTCTACCTAGAGGGTTCGGTGCATTTCCTGCGCTTGAAGTTCTGGACCTGACTTACAATAATTTGACAACCCTTCCCGATAATTTCTTTAATTTGGGAACTTTGCGTGCACTTTACTTGTCTGACAACAATTTTGAGTATCTTCCGGCCGGAATAGGGAATCTATTGAGTTTGGAAATTGTAATTAAGACCGCTATTCTGTAAGTACCTTTTTAGCTTGCTTTGAGGGATAACGACCTCATCTACCTGCCTCCTGAAATTGGTAAACTGACACGACTGAAGGAACTTCACATTCAAGGAAATCGGTTGACTGTTTTGCCTCCAGAGCTAGGTAGCTAACTGCTCCTAGGTTTTATTAGTTCTTGCCTTCTATTCCGAAATTATTTTCAACTCTATCATCTGTTTAACTCTCCGAATTTTACTGGGTAAATGTTGTATGAATGCTTCAGGAAATCTTGATCTAACGGGGCCGAAACAGGTTGCTAAACTCAGTGGAAATTATTGGGTTTCTCCGATTGAGGATCAGTTGCAAGTCGGACTATCCCATGTTTTTGATTACATTCGATCAGAAACCTACAAATTGTTAGTTTGCCTTTTCTTTTGAATGCTTTTTTACACATGAACTGAAACAACTTTTTGACAAGTACCAGAATTATTGTGCGAGGAATTCGTGCTATTTACACAAATCACTTATTGGATATGCTAATTTATCGTGTATTACGAGGGTTTTGTCACTTTACCGGTCTGCTAAAATTGGCATCAGTATTCGTTGGAATGCTACTCTTACAGGTTAATTGCTAGTGGAGCTTTTGATTAGAACTGAAATAGTCAACATTGATTTCCGCTTTTTATTTTCCTTTTAGTCTTCATGACAGACACCTAACAATGGATCCTCCGGTACCACCAAAAGCCGATCGATCGAAGAAGATAAGCCGGAAGCGCTAAACAATTCACCAATTCTCGCCTTCCCTAAGTCCTAAACCATCGTTAATTTGTTCTCGACTTCGTCAACCTCCATTTAGTTTCAATTCTTCGCATCACTCCGATCACTTCTCTTGTCATCGTGGATGCTGTTTTCTACCGGACAATCTGTTTAGCCTTTTATAAAATGCTCCTTTAGTTCTAATACTGACCTAGTTTTAATGTACTTCCATGTTTTGGAATGATCGTGATTGCTTTTTCTTCCAGATAAGCAAATCCTCAAGTGCATTATTACACGAGATTTGGCTCTTCAGTGGCTTTATTGACTTGCCGTAAAATAACTTTTACCCTTTTTGAGCGGCCTGTTTAATATTAAAGTACAAAGATTATGTTCTTCAGTCTTACTGGGTGCGGATTTCTGACCGTGACTGCAAAAACAAAGCCGAGTGCTATCTGCATTTTCTCACTCTTTTGCGGACGGTTGTTGAGTTTTCGAGCAATTTGTTGAAAAAAACGAGTAGGGAGGTCGTGGTATGCTAGTAATGTTAGGAATTGGAGTCACCGACGAAGTGTTTTGCCAAGGTTAGTTGAAAGAGGGTGTTCCATCCCTCGGCCAAAAGCGCGTCTGCCTTCGCCAGAGGTGCTGCAGAATGGAGTCGTGCCACTATTTTTACTCAATATGTATGCTGAATAGGCGACTGTTTTCCTCGGGCAGCACCCACAATCACCTAAATTTTAAGGACCGGATCCGAAAAGAGTCCAGACCTCACACAGAGTGGTGCAGTCTGGTCGGTGCTGGCCAATTTGTTTACTCGTTCATTCTCCGTAGCAGTGAGTCTGTCAGTTCACAGGTACCCACCTGATTAATTCGTATAGTTTAATCAGATCAATGTTTATGCAATCAATTCGGAATGATTGTCTTTCCCAAAATTAACTTTTACAAGGAAACGATGACAGGAATTCCCCCCCAAACTACCCGACCACTGCTAACCTCACTTCAATCTCTGCTTGTAAATGGTTTTCATAGTGGAATTTTATAGAATTTTACAATATGTTGTTTTTCTCTCCCAATGTAGCGATTCAATGAAATAACATCTAGCTACTCTCATTATATTGTGCCGGATTTTCTTCAGCTTGTTGAATACTATTGTCTCCATTCCCACGATAGATCAATGGAAGCAATATGAATTAAGCCTTGTGATAAAAACCCCTAATATCTGGACGAAAAATTGGTTTAGATTTGCACTGAATCTACATCCCTGGTGGCTCTTCAAATTCCTTACAATCAGTATTTATCGAATATTTGTTGACCATCATTATGATTTGATCGTGAAATCTTCAGAAAACCTTCAGGTATTCCCGTCAGCTTCGACACGGTCGATGACTAGACCTAGATTCTTATCAGTTCTTTATTAAGGGAAGTTGAAACACATGTACAGTACGCTATCTGAAGTATGAATTTCCAGTTCTAATTTACATGGTAAAGGAAGTGGGTTATTGTGTAATCCATTTACGGCGTTTTGATCCTAAAATTTGCATCATCTCGTGATGACAAACTAATATGCTTAAGAAGCAGCTGATACTAGAGACAGAAAAAACTGTAATTTTCAGAAGTGAATTGCTACTTTTAGCATTAAATATTATTCAAACAGAATGTATAAGACATTATGCCTTCATGCTTCCAACAATTTAACATGGTTGCACTGGTAACCCAAAAAGTGAGAGCACCTTTAGTTTGTGCACCCAAGGCACCGGCTTTACTGAAAAGTCTAAAATTAGGTGTTAACTTCAAAGGATTGTTCTGCATCGACGGCAGCCACAATACTGACAATGCACAGAATAATCTCAAGCCTATGCGAGTGCCTTTTTCGGTGTTTTTTGTGGGACAGGAACAGCGTTGAACTCGCGCTTCTCCTGATCAACAGACTCAACAGAGATGGCGGGGTTGACGGCAGTAGTAGCGCTAGGGTAGTTCCATGCCTCTGATTTTGGTGCAGACTGAACCGGAAACACTTCCTTCCGGAACTCCGTCAGCATTGAAGGGTCCACAACTGACCAGTCTTTTAGGGTATCCTGCAAACAGTAGTGGAAGTGGAATAATGATAATGGCGATCACAAATGCACAGGCAAGAAACCTGAACTGGAATATCAAGAGTGGTTAAACTGGAGTGAGTTTTAAATGCACGCAACTCATTTCATTTTTCCCGAAATGCAGTTCGACTTCGCCATCGGTGCGTGAGAGTCTACACTAACGGAACAGTCTCAATATTTTTTTTCAATCCTAGTCTTCCGTGCATTGCAAAACTCATCTACCAACATTCTGACTGCGTTTAAAAAGTAAGGAGTTTTTCTTGTGAAATGACAGACTAAAACATGGGCGGATTCCCAACAATTAGCCCTGGCGATGCTTCAAAAATGCACTTTTTACAATAGTCGAACAAAAAAGTTTCGCTCTATCCATCAAGATTTTACTAATACTAACTTTTGTTAAACTTTTGAACGCAATGGACCATAACAGTCATGGAAGTCAAGCATTGGTGGTGTAATTCAAAGGGGTAAAAGTCTGTGGTCAACTCTTCCTTTTGGTTTTGCAGTACTTAAGAGCATGACCATTATACATTCACTCAACGTCATAGAATGCGGGCCATACCAGTAGCCCTCAGTT
>NW_020170382.1:2069232-2080434 GCF_000524195.1 Echinococcus granulosus | reverse complement strand
ACACTGGGCGGCATAGCCTCCGGGCCATGTAGATAACTCCTCCTTCAGACTTTCTGTACGATGGCAATAAATATTGTTTTAGTATTACGTCCCCTATCGTGTAAGGAAGGACTCGGGACGCTACGGTTACACCAATATTAATTTATTCAATAGGTAGTACGATCGTTTGAGAGTAGTCACTGTAGTACTGAAGTGATCCTTTCATCGTAAAAGCGTGTAGTTCAGCAACTTTTCAAATATACTTTAATTACCATTACAAACCTTAATTAAACTGGACATGGGGCAATACATGCTAAAGAATGTTAACTGCACACCGCCTTTAATCGAAGTACTTTTGAAACTCGTTTTAAGATCAAAAGAGAAAGCATTTACTAGCGCGATAAGCAAAGCCCTACTAACTATGAAATATCCGGAAAACTTTGTCAAATAGCACTGTTATTATAAGAAATGTTCATTTGAGGTAGGATTTGAAGAAGGCGGGGGATTTCAGTAAGTTGGTCGATAAGTGTCGAAGTACCCAAAAGCGTGGCAGTATAACCGTGAATACATGAAAACACATTGTTAATCTAAAGACCTATTCATTTCAACTCAGAGGACTTTCACCCGAATTTGGGCTGGCGACTTAAAAGGTGCTCTTACAGCTGAATACCAAGGTTCCGGACAATTTAGAATCCTGTTCATGTGTGGGGATTAGGGCTGGGGTTGAAATAAGCAGAGATTTCGATATTATCCTCAAACCTGCAAATTCAGCTTGGGTTTTTAAACAACACACCATCTTTTGAGATGCAAACGTTCCGAGCAAGACGCATTAAGTTCTAGGTTTTCACGGCAATTTTTAAGAGACTCCAGGGTAGAACGAATAGCGCCAGGCGCCCAATGAACCATCGTCCATAAATTATGTAAAGTTGGACGCAAATAAATAGCAAGGTGAAAAATTGTAAATTCAATAAAAATTACAGAGTTTCAGAGCAATTAAACGGGTTTCAATTTCCAAGAATTTCTACGAATGGAGGAAACTTCGATATTCAAATAATTTCAATCCCCAAGGCCGATGTTATCAAAGCCTGTAGCATCCACTAGGTAGAGTTGCTCGTTCAAGAGCATGTAAAAACACCCAAGAGAAACAAGATTTTTAGATGAGCTTACCAGAATGCAGTTTTCAATGACTTTCATTTTGGAGGATTCCACAGTGATATCTTGACATATCTCGAAGCACCCCATGGGACTTGTGGTGACCGGGAAAGAAAAGGCCAGCCCCGCTGGCACGCTGTAGTGCCCTAGGCAATAATTAAGTGACTTGACAACCTTGTGAGCATGGAGATACGTGGAAGGGTATCAGGCCACAAAAAGACAGGATGGTTCATACCATAATAAAAAATGAAGAAAATAGGGGGATTTGGGCATAATCTTTTCACTGGATACCTAAGGCCATCTAATTTTGTTTGTTATAACCTAATTCAGAAAAATTATGGTTAATATCCTCAAGTAATGTCTAATTCTGGAGCTTACTTGTAAATAAAAGATTTACCAACGAATTAAACTCACCCGTAGAGGAGAGAACCAAAGAAGTTATGGTTTCGTTAGGATCTTTGTAACCGAACTGCCACTGTTTAATGAAACTGAAAATTGCAGAGGCGTGACGCATCGCCGCTGTATTCGTGCCGGGCCACCTTGACCTCTCCAACTTCTCGGGTATTATCCTTTCATATAGCTCCCTCAGGTCGAAAACCAGCGGTTCTGCTGCCAAACTGAACCATGCAGGACCTGTCTCACTGTCCACTGCACCATGCCTCCGGTGGACGCGTGCTTGAGAGATGTCCACGAGGAAAACATTGTCAATGTTGCCCCAGATAATAAGGTCCACAATGTCGCAACGACGCACGCCCAGACGTCGTGCCAATGCCGACTTCATCGAGTACTCCAGTGCGCGCGGCAGTCCCACGATATTGTTTAGGGGAATATTCTCTTTACAGGCCATATGCAGCGTCTGAACATCAAAGTTCAACGGCGATGAGATCGTTACCGCACCTTCAAATGTCTGCTCCGAGCCTACCACTAATACTCGAACGTTTTGATCTGCGTACTGACGAATGCACTCTCCGAGCCGATAAAAGTAATGGAACCGGCGATCAAGCCACTCTGATCGAGCCTCCGAGTGTTTTAAAGTGCCATCAACACAGATGGGGTGTTCACGTGGTATTACGTCAAGGATAACTACCAGTGAAGCGTTCTCAAGTGCCTCTGTAAGATTTACGGAGGTTTCGACAGCCTGTAGACCGATGCAAGCCGAGTCATCAAGGATTTCTTTCAGTCTCACGACCGCGTCAGAGTGGACAAAGCTCCCGGGGAAGAGATGGAGCTTCACTTTTTGTGCTTTGCTGCTATGTTGCATCATGGCAAGGAGCATAGCAAGGCGCACGGCTGTTGGCGATTCGGCTCCGATTATAGCGATTTTGCGCCAGGTATTGAGCATCACTTGTTTGATCGATCTAGCGGCGATGGCCTCGTCCGTGTAGCGCTGGTTGTCGATGCTGATCTGTAAAAGCTTATGACTCGATAATCTGGATAGCATGGCATAGTAGGTGTTGGCATACTCCTGGAAGTCTCGCGCATCGCCGATGAGAGTCACACGCCCGCCAGTGTCCACTAGCTCGCGCCAGACTATCGGCGAGGGCATTTTCGACCAACCACGCTCCCTCGCAATTCTTTCGGAATATTCCTATGCGATAAAGGAAATAAATGGGTTGCATGCATGCGAAACCTACATCCCACTCATTTGGTGGTATGACCACCTTAGTTAGGAAGAAATCAGGTAAACTACGCTGCATCTTGTCTCCCAGCATTTCACATGTCGCGTAGAACGGACAGTCAGAGGCGCCTAGAGAATATTGAAAGGCAATTTTATGCGACTAGAAGTCGCTTAAAAGCATACATGAAACTGATGTTGTTATAAATTATGGGCCATATGTGCGGTTTAGTAGAACTCAATGCATCAATGGACCCCATAGCACATAAAATCGGCACATGTTTTGTATTTAAGGCAATCCGTTGTAAGACAAAAAAAGTAGTAATCATAGTTCTAGGGAAATACGACTTATGGGTTGTGATGAGCATCTCTACACATAAGAGACAAAATTGAAGAGAAAAAAGACTCGTCTAAACATACGAGCGCCATCAAAACACGTTAGGACTAAAAATAAGGCCAAAAAAATTGCACCAAGTCTGCCAATACTTAGCCTCGCCATTGTGAAAGAGTCTGGGGAAATTACTTTAAATTAATAACATAACAGGTGTCACTTATCAGATTATCGGGTTTCTGTTAAAATAGCACCATTAAAATTTCCACCAAAGGCTTGTCTTTCCCATCTGGGCTAACATAACCTTTGTTAGGTGGTTTGCAACATTGGAATATCACCAAAAATCACCCGCAATAACTATCTTGGCCATTTGAAAGTGCGCCGTGGCTTAAGGTTCTCGAAATGTATATAAGCCTTGTGAAATTCATTCATTAAAATTACCTCTATTTAGGCGCCAATTTTGTCCAATTATAAATATATTACCATATTTAGTTCTTTACTATGCAGACGTTGTTATAGCAACAGCTTGGCACTAATAGGAAGAATTCTACCATGGATGACAACAGGATACTTTGGATAAAACAGCTTGTATATCACAGTTTCAATTTAAAGTCAGATAAAATATTCTGCGATTTTCTGACTCGAGAGGATGAAATTAATCGTTATCATCTAGAACACTTCTTGAATGGTACCCCAGAAACTTCAGTGACATCGATCCAGTTTACCATTAAAACCACTCAAGAAACAATATTTGAAGAAATTAAAATCTCTTCGGAAAGCAAAGGTTTACCGAATTTCTTGGTTTGTTAGTTTTAGATGATTGGACTGGTTCCAGAGACATACCAAATCATTCACAACCTGATGTTTCAGACAATCACAAACCAAATCCAATCGATGGTCACGAAAGCGATATTGTTCGACCAGAATCCAATCTGCCTATGCCGAATGACTGCCTGACATCAACTCAAACTGTATTTAGTCTATTGCTGTATCATCATTCTTAAAAGAAACTCATTCCTAGAGAAATTATAAGCACACATTTGGATGCCACGTATGGCAAATGCTGCTTCAAAGATCCACATGTTCAATATCTATGCCTTTTGCGTGTTAAAGATGGCTTCATTGAAACTTTTGGTACGATTGAGGAGGCTTTTAAGGTTATGCCTTCATATTTTGAAGTCTTATTTGTTTCGGGAAATTGGTTATACCAGCTGCGCTCAATTTTGACCAATGTTTATCTCAACTCCCTACCTATGATTAGAAAAAGCTCACCTAGTAATAAACTAAAACGAACAGCTGTTTACCGAAATGATGAATTTTCTTTGAAATACCACAAGTTCTTGCAGGTTGTTTCTGAATCCAGTGAGCTTTTGAATTCCACTACCGACTTTACAATCCCTACAATTGACCTTGATGGCGATGAACATACCCTTCTTCAAAATGAAAGTGTCACGAGTGTAATTGAAGCAACTGTTATTAAATGGGGTTATAAAATGCGGGAAATTATTGAAGAATTGAATACTCGTTCAACTCAAGGTGAGGGTCCGCTTGCAGTAGTTGAATATTGGCGAGGTCGGGCCACCTCACTATCCCGCTTGGTTGAGCAAGTAGAGCAACCACATATCAATCGCGTTCTGAATCTTTACGCGCTAAAGGAAAGAATTCCACCACAGTCGGTGTTTGAAATGCTGCATCGTTGTCATTCTGAGGCTACTGATAATATCAAGTAGGTGCATAATTTAAGCGACATCCTATCACCTTTCCAGGTTACTCGCACTTGCAGAAAGATACTTCAAGATTATAACCTACTGCACAGAAATCGATGACATCATCGAATCACTATGTCCACTAATGCAGGCTTTACAAATGATATGGATAATTTCACCCTACTTCAACAAAGAAGACAGAATGACTGTCATTTTCGAACGAATTGCCTGGTGCCTATGCAGTCGTGTCTCACGTATGCTGACTCCATCGGAGTTATTTAAGTAAGCACAACAAACAAACAGTGTTTACGTACCTAGTTTATCACTACAAAAGATTGAAGTTCGAATTAAATGTGGAAGGAAATTGTTGGAAAGTTGGAAATCCACTTACATGACCCGAAGGGCAGACATTGAGGCTTCTGGTCGTGAGTACCGTTGGGAGTTTGATAAAAAACGTTTGTTTGCCAAGAGCGACTACATGGTTGGTGTTTGCAGTGATATGGAAGAGGTAGTTAATATCGTAAAGGAGTACAAAACTATGTTTGGTCCTGAAATTAAAAGTGTGTTTTCGGAACAAAAGCACTTTGACTTGCTAATGGAGAATGTTCTGAGACTTCTGGAGGCATTCAAATCGGTAAACAAATGTGTTTGGTGGAAGAGTTTACTCTGAATATGCAAGCATTTACATATTTTTTGCCACTTTAGCTGCAATTTGATCCACTTTTAATTGAAAACAAATCAAAATGGCGCAGTCAGATGAGACAGTTTCAGATGGAAGTAATGGCACTTGATACGGATGCTAAGAGTTGTTTGGAGGATTCCTTTCGCACCTTGCACTCGTCTGACAAAGCTTTTCAAGTGTTACAGCGCCTTTTGGAGAGCCATCCACGCAAGGACATCGCCCGACTTTTCGAGGAGCGCTACACCGACATTCTCGATCGATACGACAAAGAGGTGCGTCTAATCGAGACCACCTTCACCGAGGGTTCGTCAGACTCCGGCCACTTTGCCGCTGTTTTGGGTCCTCGCTATTTACCTCCTGTCGCTTCATCCATTTGCTGGGTTCGAAACCTTCAAGCTCGCATCACCTCGCCGATGTTGAAGATGGTAAACATTAGGCGTCTCATGGAAAGTGACAGGGGGCAAGAGGTGCAGAACCACTATCTCTGTCTCGTTCAACGCATGACTAAATTTGAGGAGGACCTCTTCGTTAGATGGCGACAGCAAGTGCATGACAGTTTGGGGCGTCTTATGGAGAGAAATCTCTGGAAGTACACTGAGAGTTCAAAACCCACCTCCGTTTCTAAGAGTGGTCATTCAGGGAGATTGGACGCACCATTGTCGAAACGGGGACCGGCATTTGGTCGAGAGCTTCCAAAGCAAAGCCAATCCCTGTGTAAGAAATAACGTGGTTTCCATAGTCGTTTGGGGCGCGGGAAGATCTAGGTGGTAGATGTTAAATTTAAAAAAACTGTTTTGAAGAGATGCTACTTGTTGAATTTCATGTTCATTAAGTATCATGTCAGGCAACGGAGTTAAGTTTTTACAAAAAATTCCTCTGTAAACACACCCAGCCTCTAGCTTATCGTTCCTTGCCAGACAAATTCAATTTCGAAGTGGATTTCGGTGATGAATTGGTACAAATAATTGAGGAAACAAAGTCACTTCAAATGCTTGGTTTCCCGGTTCCTGACATGGCCTGCTGCATCGCCTTGAGAGTGAGTGCTCCTCTGCAGTTTTTTGGATTGGATGTATTTAAGGCCTTTATAGCTGATTTGATGTTTTTTTTGGTGGTAAAAAGTAAAACTGATTGCCTTGAAAAGGTTTATGTAATTCAAAGTAAGGTGACTTATTCGAAGCCACTTTTACGTACATGACGAAATTAAAAAAGAGTATTATAAGAATGGTTTAAACATGAGGAATATTCACTCTTGTTGTCTGATTTCAAATAATATTTACACCTATTCTTTTGTCTTGTCACTCATCAAATTAGTCCGATTGCAGAACTCAAAGTGCATCAAGTGGGAGACATCGCCTATTCGTCGCTGGAGCGCATTAAACTCATCAAAAATTGACTCACATGGGAATGTTGGATTGTAATAAAAGCAAATCAAGGTTTTTACATTCCCCTAAAACCTAGTTATCCTAAATTTTTGTGTGCCATCAAGTGACGAATAAGTGGAGAAAAATTTACTGCGTCCATTCTCACACTTGAACTTCGAATTTTGATGTGCTTTATAACAATATCCCACGTAGGATTAAATTTTTGCTGTTTCACCTGTAAAAGCGATTATCTATTCTTTCATTTAGAAACGCCGTCCTCCATACATTTAGGGTTTCATTATAAAGCAAACTCTGTTAAAGTTTATGAATCGTCTACTATAAATTCTTAAAATGAATGAAATGGCATCAATTATTCTTTGCATCAATCCTAAATTTTAAGTGGGTTTCAAGAATAAAGCTCATTATTTTAACTAAATAAGGCGAATTTTGGAAAATTGCCAAGTTTCAGGTACACAAAAAATATATACTGTGCACCAAATTCGTAAATTTACAGCCCTTACATGTAACGAGTGTCAGTGGACCATTTTGATTTCACAGGAAAAGGAACTCCTCCGCAAACGAAACGATCTAAGTGATTTGGCCGAGTTGGTGCGCACCACTCTGGGTCGACTCTCCACAGTAGAGCTGGTCACACTAGAGGATCACATCATGAAACTGCAAGCTGCTTTGGCTCCAGCCTGGAAGCAGTTAAACTGGACTAGCCTCATCATTGACCGCTATCTAGTTAAGGCCAAAGAGGCCTTTGATCACTTCTGCGGCGTGCTTCGTGTTGTGGATAAGACGAAGGCAAAAATGGAGGCCAACTTAAATGACATAGCAAAGGCGTCGCTGTTCCGCACTTGTTCTTCGAAATTAACCGAGCCGAGCTCTTTGAAGGTAGGCGAGTTTATATGACAGTGTTGCTTCAGAGCTTGCAAATTCAATCGAGATAGCTACCATGGGTATTACAGGGAGTAAGTCGTTATTTTGATCCCAAAGTCACTTCAGTAGACTATATTTTTACAAACTAAGGGAAGGCTTCAGTTTGATTTAACTGCTCATTTAAAGCAAGGTTTACCAATCGCTGCTAGAGCCATCATATGAGCAAGTTTGGAGCCTTTTCCATCCGTTTTTACAATATTTTACCCATCTAATCATAAAATATTGCAGTTACAATGCATTGTCTTTAATTTTTACAACTTTACTGGTAGACATTTGAGCCCGCCTTATTGGTATTTTCTTTCTATAATCTCGTCTTAGGTTTACCTTCAACAGACGACTGATGCAAGGATGAGAGACTTTGAGGATCTTGCAAGGAAGCATACTGAGATAAGCACCCTTCTTTTAAATTTGGAAAAAGTTATAACTGGCAAGGCAGCAACCGGAAAGGAGCTGAAGATGTTGTACTTCTACGAGTACTGGGAGCGACGCTGCTTCGACACCGTTCATCAGGTTGGGCAATTTATTCGTTCAGCGTACTCACCATGCACACTGAGACTATTAATGGCATTTCCAGTCTTAACTGACTTTGACTTTGATAGATGGTGATTGGCAATCTAAGAAGATTTCTCGAATCCTTACAAATTCCGTCCAAACCACTGTTTGGAGTGAATTTAATGCTTTCTGGGTCCGAGGTTGTGAGTACACCACAGCCCGCGGAATTTTATCAACATCTAATTCAGGTAATATACTAAACTAGCTGTCAAGCATTATGGTGAACTTCCAAATTTTAACAGAGCAATGTTTTGTTTTTAGGAAAATTTTATATTCTGTCCGTTCGGTTGCTTAACCAAAATATCTCGATTTTTAAGCGACTTTTCGCCTTTTACCATTCTCTACTTTGAAGATGATGAATGGAATCCGAAAAAATACGTTTCATTTCTGTTATGTTTAGTCACACAGTTCTTTAAATCCCAAATATGCTTTTTGTGAAAATGCTTGTTCAGATTTTTTACACTGACCTGGCAAACCAGGTCAGCTCATTGAGTAAGTCCTAACCATCACTAGGTACATCACCACGGCCCATCCTGTGTGTTGCTGTGTTTAGGTTAAAAATCCCCACAATGCTATACCCAGTCTGCGTTTGGTTCAGTTGACCGTTTGTTATTTTGCCTTCGTGGTTTTTTTTGCATCCCATTTAGTCGATTTGGTATTTTCTGATGTTTTTCTTGTTTGGAATTTTTCAATTGGATAGACGATACAATTTACCTTGTGAAATCCTAAATTTTCTGATCATGTAATGAAGGTTATATTTACTTGATCTTTTTAAAATCGTAAAATATGTTCGAGCCATGCCTCATCCAGTTTTGAGCTAAGGTTCTTACCAACCACTTCAGTTCATGTCAGTGGTTCTTGCATAATAAAGAATGGAGAGCGGGTATATATTCACTAAACTTTGTGTTTTAATTACAAAATTTAAGATATAGTGGTTGTAGAAGTCCAAGAAAGGTTTCCTGTCCTTCGGTTCAGATGGCTCTGCATAAAAGCGAGTTCGTAATTTTGATCAGTTCAAACATGATAATATGAAGTAGGGATAATTGACACTTGTTGTGGAACTCGTAAAGGCGCCACGTATGAATAGAAAACCGCATAATTTACTTCATAGTAAATGTTTTTTGGCTGCTACCTGATACAAGAATTTACACAATTATTCCGTCACTTAGTTTATCTGCAGGATGAAGATAGGGAGTCTCACGGGCTAGGATAAAGCTGCATTTGAGCTCTGTAACTTTTGCTTCGTCAAGAATGCCGATAACAACATTTGGTTGATTGGAGTCTGGTAAAGTCGAGCATTCATCCTCGAAAGCGAGAGTCGAATGTTAACCTCTGTATCTAGTTATTATCGACTAAGACATGGAATCTGCGTGTTTTTTAGACGGTTGAGCCAGAATTGAGAGGATTGCGAATGATATGAAACATGCATAAAAATGAAGTAATAGCAACAAGTAAGCCAAAAAGCTTGGCTCATTAAGAGTTTGCTACCAATAAAAATGCTTTTGGCCTTTCCTACCATATGAGCAGCTGAGGTTCAGAAGGTAACTGTGCTTATTTGCTCATATTTTAAGGTCGAAAATTCCAATTTAGCTATCGCAAACGTTTTAAAATTTTATGATCTCACCCCCTTTCGTCGTTGTCAAATTATTCAGTAGTTGTTCATAAGGCGAAGAGATGCAGAAACTTTGCGGTATGTTGACTCAGACACAAAGGTCTCGACAACTAGCTTGAAACACCTAGTCAATTTGAAAACCTCCGTTCCGCATCGCTCTCAGATGATATCATTTTAAGATAACTTAGGCTTTTTCTCACCTCCTTTTGGGAAATGAGTTTTATTGTATTTTGGCATTTTTCACCCCAGATCGTAGGAAGAAGAACTCCGCAAATTAAAAAGTGGTAGTATAAAAGGTTTGCCATTGTATTCAATTTTTCCCTTTTCGTTACCGCGAATAAATTGAGTTGGGGCATTCCGGAGAAGTTACCAAAAAGGCATTATTCACAATCTAGCGATAAATGACTTTAACACAAGTAGTACTGGGTTAAGCCGAGGTTGTTTTTAACTTGTAAATTACACGGAAACACTATTCAATAGCCTAATTTTCCCCAGTTCATTCATAGCTGTATCCACTTTGGCAATCGAAAGGACGAACGGTGCCTTCGATTAAGGATTTGAGTATTGTGGTGTCTCAGCAAGCCCAGGCATTATCAGGGTGAAAGGATTTGGTGCGACTAATTTGGGAGTGCTAACTTGATGCGCAATTCGTATTTAAAGTCGTTTGTGGATAGATAAGTCACAAAGGATCCAAGGTCCACCGCAACCACTCTGCCAGTTCGACAATGACTGACAGTGTGATTCACAGTCAACTCAACTCAAACAGCAGTATTTTGCTGTACAGCCATAAAAACGAAATCCTTAATCCTATTCAATGAGTCACCTTGGATAAAAAGACGCCTGTTTATAAGGATCGCCAGTAATAGCTCCACCTAGACAGACGTCATCAGGACCAACATTGTATGCGTGGAATTTATATCGCCCAGTATATTACGAGCTTAATTTCCTGTAGTCTTAAAAAACAAAAATTTGGGTTTTTACTCCAGAATATTGGCTTTGAATAATTTGTGCAGTTATTTGCTTTGAAACAAAAAGCAATTGTAAAGAGAACAAGACCCAAAAAATATGGACCTCATTTACTTTTCCCAACTCCATTGTTTTTGCATCGTTCCATGAAGGACAGCCTTGTAATGCTTGCTTTTAGAATCTGCTCATTTTATTCTTTACTTAAGGCAAAAAGCATGGTGGACAAAGGGGAAAACCACTTCATCCAACGTTATTTACTGTGAACTTAAGTGAAAAACAAGCATATAACAGTTGTTTAAACAAA
>NW_020170382.1:2064254-2069132 GCF_000524195.1 Echinococcus granulosus | reverse complement strand
GACTTTATTCATGTCTATCCCAATGACTGATGACGCGTTTTGTAGCAATCTACTTGCGAGCCAACGCATATTTTCGTAGCTTACTAACCTCTTTTAACTAGGATGTGTGCGATGCAATCAAGAACACGCAAGTGTTTATTCGCTGGAAGCCAGGCTCTTGTCTTCCCAGCCAAGGCATTAAATTGCCCGAGCAGGAGGACATCTTCCTGTTTTCCTTTCACCAGGATCTTGTCAAGTCAGTAGTGGTGAAGGAACTCTTTCAGCAAATCAACTGTCTAATTTTTCGTGCTGCTGAAGAGCTCAAACGCCACCAGGAGAAGTATCGCCAACACAGGCATCTATTCGCCACTCACAAGGTTCGCGAGGGCTAGAAATGGTTAATTCTAACTCTAATATTAGTACCTGCTGCCGTAACTTACTTCTACTAACCCATATGTTCTTTCATTAAAGGATTCAGTGATTTCTTAATTATGTGTAATTGTAGAATTTAAGACCATGCCATTGCAAACTTGGTCGAAGTCACTGAAATCGGTATGCAAACTGTAAAGTTTTGTCCTCTTCATTGGTTTTGTGAGGAGGTGAAACTGTAGTTGATAGTCTACCACAGCTCCTGAGATTCAAAAAATTGTAAAACACTAACTAGGAATAAAGCCATCTCTCTGACTAACGCAATGTCACCCTAAATTAGAAAGACTCCTATATTGAGCGGCTTGTCTCTTATTACATGTAAGAGGATTCACCGCCTTCGTCTTCCAGAGAAGAGGTTAGAATTTCGGTGTATCAGATTGTTCCAAAACTCTGTTGCCTGACCTTACAAGCGAAATCTACACCAGGGAAGAAATGCAGCATTTTGTATTGTTGCGGCTATGCGCCCATTAAAAAGTTTTGACTTTTTATATTCACATTGTCGACCGAAGATGATTTCTTCAACTTAACTCTATGAGGTTGCTTGGTGTTTGAAATTCGCGTCCATCCAACGAGGTTTACAATATTCATGTGAATTGATGCAAGTGTAAACATGTTCAGTTATATCATAGAGGCTGGTCCTGGAGCATAATTGGACTCTTTACAAAGAAAGGGGCTTAGGTTTTTTGAAGATGGTAGTTGGAAATACTTTCAAACACCTGCACCAAAATTATATGCAATACCGTATAAGAAATTTATTGCCACCGCAAAGGGCTTTATCATCCACGAATTTGACGAGTCGGATATTAGGCATTCGATTAATTCTAATGAGCATTTAGCAATTCATATATTACCACATAAATCCCTTATCACTGAATGAGTTCTAGAATTCAAGCGTGGAGAAGTGGAGGAGGTGCAACCCCTCAGTAACGGACATTGATCAGCGCATCAATGAGGTGACTGACCAGTTGAACGACCTGCTTGAAAGCATGGTGGATACGCAGATCGGGTTCTTTACACTTCGTACAGGTCTCCTTGTTCAAGGTATCCAAATGCATGCCAAGAAGTGGGTTGTCACCTATGGTGAGCTCTTTCGTGAACATGTCCAAGCCGTCAGCCGACAGCTTCGCGATAGCATCCACGTAAGATCATCTGCAAAACTTATTTTTCTATGGCATCTTCAAGTGATGCTTTTGTGTTCAAGGTTTCTGTTGAAGGCGCTGACAGCAAATACGATTTGATATTCTTAAATTCTTTTTATTATTCGTTCGCTAATTTAACTTATTTGTATTGTTAGAGTACAGGCCAAGCTTTCGCTTAGCCATTCATCATTAATTTAAATATCTCTAACTTATATTTCATTTTTTCTCATCCCCAAAGGCCTTCCTACCACGCCTTCAAGTTAAGCCCTCTGAAAGAAGCCGTCTAAAACCCCTTCTGTCGACCATTCGAGACATCAATGACGTTCGGGCAGAGAGCGAGGAACAGCTAGCCTGTATTGCTGAATGCCATCGTCTACTGCGGCTACACAATCTGGAAGTTACCGCTGATGAGATGAATGACTTCAAAAGTTTGCGTCGGGCCTGGCTTGGGCTGCTAAAACAGGCACGGGCCACTGAGAGGAGTCTCAACAGGCCACGCAAGTTGTTCAAGTACACCACAAAAGTTGAGGCAAAGCATTTTTCCAAGGAGATTGAAGAATTTATGCAGAGGTTCAAGACCTCGGGACCAGCAGCGGTCGAGGGTGATCTTGATCGGGGATTAAAGCTTATGAAGGTCAATTGGTTGAAAATCCATTCTGACATCCATTGCCGTTTCTGTATCATTTTCATCGATAGGCACATAATATGGCATATTCCTCTTAATATTTATAAGTTTAGGTGAATTCTGAAATACAAAAAGGTGCAATTAGCATCAATACTCCTTTGAATAAAATAGGTAATTTTGCATAAAGACTATTATATCTGAGACTTTGATGCTGTTTTGTTGACATCATGAGTCCTTTCAAAACCGTTATTGTCTCACCTAACTTTCATGAAATGAGGCTTCATGAACATAAAATTTTCCTACTGATGCAAAGTACTTTAACGCAACATAAACTCTCTGGCCAAAACTGCACTTTGTTAGGAGTACAACGAGGAGCTGCAGGGCTTGGCTGCAACCTACAACAAACTTCTCTCAGCAGAGAGGCTGTTTGACCTCCCAGTTACATACTCTGAGGGATTAGACAGTGTTCAGCAACAAATAGACTCTCTAGCTAGGATCTACACGATTTACGTTGATCATAAAGTGAGTAAAATCAGTAGTGTTTCTACGTCTTAAATCACCGTCACATGAAACAATTCAGCAAACTAAAGCTTTTTCAAATAGCCAAAGTGGCAAACCCCGTAAAGAAATATCACGGCATTATGACCACTACTTAATTGACTTCATACTCACAATTATAAAACTAGTTTACTGATAATCAGACTTTTACCGTTTCCGATTAACTTGCGTACCACTTTCCTCATTAATGCATTCAATCTAGACCTAAAAATTGGCAGGACTCTCTAGTTTGCTACCGGCTCCCGATTCCTTTAGCTCCTTTACTTCCCGTAGAGCTTGCAGGAGGAATGGTCGAAGGTATTGTGGCGCGATGCGCATTTCTCTATTCTGCAAAACGAAGTAGAACGTCTGCAACAGACCTTTCAAAAACTGCCCAAGCAGATCCGCCATATGGACGTCGGCAGGGTGCTTGAAACGCGATTGTCTGAATTTGTCTGTTCCGTAACCCTGCTCAAGGACCTCAAGCATGAGGCATTGCGGCAAAGGTAGAATCCTTACGTTCATTTTGGTTGCCAGTCCTTAAGTTCTTTTTGTTAAGTCGGTGATTTTAAAGTCCCATCGGGACTACAAAATAATTCCATCAAAAATTGGATGCGGTGAAAAGTTGAGACAGTTACAATGGGAGCCTTTATGGTGAGGGGTTAGTTTCTCATTACATTAACTTTTGTTTCTGCTTTTTTATCTACTAAAACGCGAGTAAAGGCGTATAAGGTTCCTGCAAGTTTCTTTCCTTGTTGTAAAGTGTGATAGGAATTACTGTGACTTCACTAAGGTGTGTAAATTGTAACTAGCAAATTTCACGTCTTTGTTAGACTTAAAATAATGAGGAAAAGGGTAACTGGAATGGGTCTTATTATCCCACTTAGTTTTACGAATTTCCATTTAAATTGGCGCATACTGTGCTGATTATATGACCCATCACAAGGCTTCCCATGCGACTTGCATACCACTTTTAATGCTAAATAGACAATGTTCCAGGGTAAATAAACTAGTACCAAACCACCCTTTCATTTCACCGCAGACACTGGTCAATGCTAATGGAGAAGACCAAGCATGAATTCGCTTTGAATCCAGATAAATTCACCCTTGGAAATATTTTTGACATGCACCTCGACCAGTTTCGCAGCGAAATTGATGAGGTTCTAAGCGCTGCACTCAAGGAATTCTCCATCGAAAAGGTTAGCTATTTTGAAGTAGAATTAAGTGCTTTTCCCAATATTTACGATTTAGGTGAAGTGTTATGAGCATCTTTTCTCATATTGCCTATAAATTTATCCCGAAACTTACCAAATCATGCCTCTAATCTATCGCTCTCCAAAGTACACCGTAAAATGCTGCATGACAAATAAAAAAATATTTCGAATAAATTACATGAAGCTACAAATCTCTGCTTCGACAACTTAAAATTTAGGATTTTTCGGCTCTCAAAGACACCTGGAATGGTCTCCAACTGGAGGTGAAAGATTACATCCCAGAGAAAATGAAAAGAGGCCTCATATTTGGTGGACTGGAGGAGGTAATTCAGACTCTGGATGACAGTAGCCTCAGTCTGCAGTCGATGAGTGGCAGTCGGTTTGCTACACCCTTTCTGGAGGAGATTCGAGGACTGGAGAAAGATCTAACACTAGCAAGCGAGGTATTGGAGATTTGGGTCTTGGTCCAACGCAAATGGCTCCACCTGGAAACTCTTTTTGCAGGTAGCGATATACACACGCGCATCCCCAAAGAGGCTGAGAAGTTTGATAAACTCAACTTAATTTTCAAAAAGGTAGGTGGCGTATCACTACGTTGTTATTTGAGTTTATAGAATTACTAGACACTGGTTTTTAAAATGATAGTATGCACAAACTGAACTCCTGATGTGAATGTAGGTTGGATCTGTTTTACTCATTGTAACAACACCATAATAAAATGTAGATTAGGCATTTGGCTATCAAAAAGTTACATTTCATTTCACAACACGCATGTTAGTAGGACACCAAATAATATTCGTTGTAAGCAAAATGTAATTTCAGACAAGCAATAATGTAATGAAAACTTTTATCCTTGATAAAATCCTACATCTTAGGAAAAAGTAGAAGTTATACTGCCAACATCCGAAAGGGCTAAGCAACTACCGGTATTACCGGAGGCCATGCTGCTCAGCGG